>NC_136978.1:21536425-21539564 GCF_032717465.1 Coenobita brevimanus
AATGGAAAGGATTAAATATAATTCCTTCACAGCCCCTTTCACCACAAAAGGGTCACCTCTCCTAACTGTATCAACTCAGTGCGTTAAGTAGACAGAATAAAATACTCGTAAATGAGACGTCCTTGGGCTTCAAAAGTGAAGCTGAACAGAAAATAAAGACAGTAGCTAAGTTGATATATAAAAGACGTCTTCAACATGAAGATATTTAATACTCTCTTCCTGAGTTCTTATCTGTGTTTCTTTTCACCTTTTTTCCCTCAAAGAGTCCTTCATTCTCTTCTTTCTGGTTTTGTTAATCCCTTCCCTCCCGCCCCCCTTTTTTTTCTTCCTTCTTTCCCTCCCCTCATGCTCAATCCGTTCTTTCGCTTCCTTTTCACTATTTCATCAGTTTTTCGCTCTCTTCTTCCTCCTGTCCCTTCCTCTCAGATTCCCATCGCTTCACTCCCTCATCAGTTCTCTCCATCATGCTTCTTTTCCCTACCATTTCCTCTCGCTTCCTCTTCTTTTTAATCTTTTTCTCCATTTTTACCAGAACTCTCGGCTTTCAGCTCTTCTTCTTATTTAACTCGATTATTCTGTTATCTCCTACTCCCACTGCTTTCACCTCTGCCTCTTTTATTTCCATTCCACCTTCCCTTTCTCACGTTTCCCCCTCAGTCTCCCCCTGCTACAAACCCCTCCTCTCCTTTTTCGCTCCTCTTCTGTTTCCTGGTCCTGTATTTTCCCCCCATCTTCCTTCTCCCTACCCATACCAACGATCAACTTCACCTCCTTCTTTCCTATTCCCTGTCTCCCTTTCCTCATCTTACCCCTCCTCCCCTACCACCAAGTCCACACCCACCCCCATCTCTCCCCACCACCACCACCACCACCACCACCACCACCATCATCATCATCATCATCCCACAATTCTCTCCACCAACCAGCCTCCCCTCCCCACCATTATCATCCCACTATTCTCCCCGCCAAGCCTGTCCAGTTTTTCCCACAAAGTCGACTCCCACCCAGCTTTTCTTCCTTAACCACGACCCCCACTTCCCTCCCCTCCCCTTGCCCTCCCACCATCCTTCCCCAGCATCATCAGGGAGGTAGAAAAAGTCCCCAGGAAAAAATAATAAAGAAAAAATCATATCGCTACACACTCCAGTTCCCTGCAGAAGAAAAAAGGTGAGGGGGGGGGGAAAACGCTATATAAAAGACCTTGGGCTGCCAACAGAGGTACGGTAGCCTGCACTATATACCGCTACACTGGGAAGGCTAATACTGTAGGGAAAACGAAGGTAGCATACAAGATACTGTAAAGAGCAGCTATGAAGACTAGGTTCACTCTTGCAGCCCCGCAACGTCCTCTTTCCTAGTCTCACTCCTAGTCAGACATTTTCTTCTCCAACAAAAAGACCTCTCGAACTGACGAGATAACAGGATGATGTTTCTCACCCCATCAATACGAAGTGTCGTTTTTCTGCAGATCAATATAGCCGCGTGTTTGTAGCAAAATTAAGACACATAATACGTCACTGTATTGGAGAGGTACTGTATATATGGACAAATACTTATGACAGAGTTCATTGTTAGAAACGACATCTATCGGCAGCATATAGAAATATACGGTACGGTACACTAAATTATCACCATGTCACAAAACTGACCAACGTAGGCTATGCTTAAGTATTAAAACCACACATGTTAAAAAATCTCAGAATGAAAATCTCACGTATTTCATCGAAAAAAATGAAAAATAAACTAGAGAGAGAGAGAGATTTATGACGTTCATGATCCACATATAACGACGGAACTAGGTACTGGGACCAACAAAGCATACGGGAATAACGGTTCGATACACACACGATTGTAAACACTGGCACGTTTTTGTTTAGGGGACTATAAACCATATACTTTTTTTTTTTCCCCAACACGGCCCATACGTTGCCACCCTCACATTTTCATCGAACCTTTAATTGGAATCCTATCTCACTGGGCACATAATTTCCTCTCTCTCTCTCTCTCTCTCTCTCTCTCTCTCTCTCCTTAAAGCATCATCACTGACTGACACACTACAAAGGCAACACTGCAATGTGGTCTACTGTGTGTGTGTGTGTGTGTGTGTGTGTGTGTGTGTGTGTGTGTGTGTGTGTGTGTGTGTGTGTGTGTGTGTGTGTGTGTGTGTGTTGTGTGTGTGTGTGTGTGTGTGTGTGTGTGTTTTAGTGATGGTGTGGTGCTGTGGTGGTGATGACGGAATACGGTAGCTACCAGTTATGTGGACATTGCCGCTGCGTACTATATCTCTCTCTCTCTAGTTATGCGTTTATTGTATCTGAGTAGCAGTTTCTCTCCTCTCTCTCTCGTGTGTGTGTGTGTGTGTGTGTGTGTGTGTGTGTGTGTGTGTGTGTGTGTGTGTGTGTGTGTGTGTGTGTGTGTGTGTGTGTGCGCGCGCGCGCGCAGATGGCGGTGAGAAATACTGTTGGAATTTTTATGCATACGACATTGAAATGGCTAATACCTCTCAATGGAGGGGTTAACTGATCAGTGACTGGGTGGTAAAAGGGCGGCAGTTTCTAGTGAATTGGCACTCCATTTACGCCTAAGGCCAAAGGTCATCCAGGTGACATATTTAACCCGTTCAACACCATATCTCTCATAATCTTTACTATCTCCACACAATTTTAGTGACCCCTCCAATCCCGTGAGGCAATTTATATTTAACTATTTCTACCGCATGACGCTTGGTCGCTCTGCTTTAGATATACATTTAGAACTGAAGGGGTTAGGTATACTGCTGCTTTTCATTACCATTTCTACGCGGGGTTTCTAAACAATATGAAGAAATCATCGGTTCGCTGGAAGGAATTAAAAGAAAAAAAATTCTCCTGATTCAAGGGGGCTATTGTAAGGGAGAAGACTTCATTAACCCCTTCAGCCTGAGGACGTCTTGCTGTATTTTGTTCTTGCTAAAGCCATGACTATCCGACTGAAGACTCACCTATTTTCGGAGAGATTAATAGACGGTATATATCGAAACCCTCCAGTTCAGAAAGTATCTAGATATAAAACTGACAAAAAAAAAAAAAAAAGTATATATCTAGAGACTGCAAGGAAAAATATAAGACAGCGAAGTGATAAAGTTAATGACTGACGAAGA
>NC_136978.1:21539664-21679664 GCF_032717465.1 Coenobita brevimanus
GATTCTCACGATGGAAGTGGCTAGGACATGTGTATATGAGACAGGGAATAGTACGAGGTACACCAGGGTGGGTGGCACTTGGTAGGAGAGGTAGAGGAAGGCCAAAAGAGACGTGGGTGAGGACAATGAGACGGGAAGCTGGAGATGAGTGTTGGGGAGATCTTGAGGAGTTAGCACAAGATAGGATGTGGTGGTGTGAGTTCATCGAGGCCCTATGCATCCCCGAGGGTGCCACAGGAAATGATTGATTGATTGATTGTTAGTCTATTCCACACAGATGTGCTGGTGGGGGAGACCGAATCGGGTGAAAAGTGGTGGTATGGAGTGTGTATATATATATATATATATATATATATATATATATATAGGTAAAGATGAATGAGAAAAAAGGGTGTGTAAGAAATGGGAAAAGGAAGTAAAGAAGGATGGAAATTTTCGACGACCAGGTTCTGGATGAAAAAGACATAGCAAGCGAGAAAGTAGGTCAAAAATGAAGGTGCGAGGAGGGTTGGTTGAACTAACAAGATGACAAGCGACTGGGGGTTCCCTGGGGAGGATATAGTAGAAGGGAGGAAGGGACACGGTGATGAAGCAGAAGAGGAAGGATGGCAGAGAGGGGGAGAAAACGAGGAAGGGGAAGAGGAGAAACAAGGAAGAGGAAAAAGAAAATGGAGCATCGAGGAAGAAAGAAGGCGGACGTAAAATGAGCGAAGAGAGGAAAGAACATGATTAATGAAAACGAAAAATTAGATGCAGGAGCCAAGGAGGTGGACACAGGACCCCAGTAAGCAGGTCAAAGGTGAAGGTGCGAGGTGGGTCGGGCGAAGTAATAAGATGACAAGCGACTGGCGGTGCCCTTGGGAGACACCGTGCAAGAGTGGTAATGGGGTGGCGATGGCAGGATCCACCACCACGCTAATGGCATGGAGGGGAAACTGGAGAATGGAAGCGAGAGAGAGAGAGAGAGAGAGAGAGAGAGAGAGAGAGAGAGAGAGAGAGAGGAGAAAGGAAAGCAAAACAGACGGGAGAGGAAAATGGAGAGAGGGGAGGGGAGACAAGAGAACGGACAAATGAAAGCAAAAAGAGGGGAATGGAGAACGAAGAGGGAAGAGGAGACGGGGATGGGAAGAAGAAAAAAACGTGAGGGAAAAGAGAAAGGAAGTAACAGAGTAAGGGTGAGAAACGAAGATGAAAACAGTAAGAAGTAAGAAGGAGAGGTAAGAGGAGGAGAAGGGTATGAAAAGAGGAAAGGGGGAGAGTAAGAAATGGGTAAAGAGAAAAAATAAATAAAGGCGTGGAGGGAGAACATGGAGATGGTGGCAATAAAAAAAAAAGTGAGAAGGGGAGGGGAGGATATGAAAGGAAGGAGGGAATCAGGATAAAGGAAGAAGGGAGTGGACGGGTAGCGACTGTGAAGAAAGGGAATAAGGAAAAAGCAAGGAGGACGAGAGACAGCACGGTGAAAAAAAAAATGGGTGAGAATGAATGGGGGGATGAGAATGGAGAGAGGGGACGATGATAAAGCAGAAGTGGGGATGGAGGGTAGGGAATAGAGAGAAAGAAACAATGAGAAGAAAGACAAGAGGAGAAAGGAGAGAGAGAGTAAGAGAAAGGGGAAAAGAGGGCAGGGAGTGGAAAGAAAGGAATTATGAAATAAGAGTGGAAGGAAAGCAGGAGGAGGGGAAAGTAACACCAAAGGGAAGGAGAGGCAAGGATGAGACAGGACGATGGATAAGAAAACAGAGGAGGAAGGGGGAAGAAGGATGAAAGATGGGAGAGAGGTCAGAGAACGTGGAGAAAAATAGTACTAAAAATGGTGCAGGGGAGGAGGGAGATGGGATTCATGAGGAAAGAGGAAGGGAGAATGAGGGTAGTGTGTGTGTGTGTGTGTGTGTGTGTGTGTGTGTGTGTGTGTGTGTGTGTGTGTGTGTGTGTGTGTGTGTGTGTGTGTGTGTGTGTGTGTGTGTGTGTGTGTGTGTGTGTGTGTGTGTGTGTGTGTGTGTGTGTGTGTGTGTGTGTGTGTGTGTGTGTGTGTGTGTGTGTGTGTGTGTGTGTGTGTGTGTGTGTGTGTGTGTGTGTGTGTGTGTGTGTGTGTGTGTGTGTGTGTGTGTGTGTGTGTGTGTGTGTGTGTGTGTGTGTGTGTGTGTGTGTGTGTGTGTGTGTGTGTGTGTGTGTGTGTGTGTGTGTGTGTGTGTGTGTGTGTGTGTGTGTGTGTGTGTGTGTGTGTGTGTGTGTGTGTGTGTGTGTGTGTGTGTGTGTGTGTGTGTGTGTGTGTGTGTGTGTGTGTGTGTGTGTGTGTGTGTGTGTGTGTGTGTGTGTGTGTGTGTGTGTGTGTGTGTGTGTGTGTGTGTGTGTGTGTGTGTGTGTGTGTGTGTGTGTGTGTGTGTGTGTGTGTGTGTGAGAGAGAGAGAGAGAGAGAGAGAACGGGGGAAGAGGGGATGAAATGAACTGTCACCCCACTAATGGTCAGGGGTGGGAGGAGAGGAGCCAGGGGATGGAGGAGAGGGAAGGAGGGAGGCAGGAAAGGTAGGAGGAGGAGGAATAGGAGAAGGAGGGTACGTAGGTGGAAGAAAGGGAGTACCAACAGGAGAAGGAGGATGGGGGAGATAAAAAGGGGAGTGATACAGGAAAAATGATAAGGAAATAGAAAGAATGGGGGAAACAAGAAAGAGGGTATATGGGAGAAGAAGGGGATGGAGGGGGAAGAGAGGGAGTAAGAAAACAAAGGAGAAGGGAATAAAATAAACTGTCACCCCACTAGGATAATAGCTTGGTATGGGAGGAGGGGAAATGAGAAAAGAGAAAGAGGGAAGGAGGACAGGAAGAGGAGGGAAGGAGGAGGGGGCAAGGGAAGAGGAGAGGGAGAGCGAGAGCCGTGAGGGCAGTGGAACGAACTGAAGAGGGGAGGAACGTGGGAGAGGAAGCGAGGCGAGCAGCAGGGATGGGAAAAGAATGAGAAGGAAAGACGAAAAAAACGGAATGAAATTAAAGGAGACAGAGGGTGAGGGAATACGAGAACGGAGGGAGAAGGAGATATTGTGAAAAAATAGAATACGATAAGAAAGGAAAGGGGGAAGATGGGCGGAGAACAGAAGGGAGGAGAGGGGAGGGGAGGGAAAGAGAGGGAGGAATGGACAGAAGAATAATTGGGAGAGTGTGTGAAAGAAAGACGATAATTTAAAAAGTGTGAGAAAATGAGAAAGGATGGAGAACGAAGGACAGAGGGAGGAAGGGAAGGGAGGGGTGAGAATGAAGAGTGGGAAAAGATGGCTAGTGTTGGGAAAAGAGGGGGTAGGAGAGAAGTATGGGAAGGGACGGGTAGAAGAGAGGTGTGGGAAAGGAGATTTGGACAATGGTGGGGTAGGGAAGGGGAAGGAAGGATAATACACGGTAGAAGACAAGGGTAGGGGTGGCAGGGAGAGATAAGCATGGCAGGGTAAAGATGGTTAAGAAACACGGGAAAGGTGAGAAGGGGTAAGGTAAAGTGGGGCAGGGTAAGGGACAAGGACAGGAGGAGAGCTACAGTAAGGAAAGACAAGATAAGTCAGACGAGAGCAGGGGAGGACAGAGTAAGGCATGGTAAGGCAGTGAGGCAATGTACAGCACAGTGAGGCATATTAGGTGAGTAGATACAACAAAAGATAAGCAATGGAAAGCTAAGCAAGGCGGGAGGGGAGGAGAGGGGAGGGGGGGAAAGGACAGTAGGGAAAGGGAGAAAACCGCAGTGGAGAACAAGAGGATAAAGAGGAGAAAAATGGAGAAGGGGGAGCATGGGAAGGTGAGAAAACGACCAAGGAAAGAAGACATGAAAGAGAAAGTGCAAATACTTGTATATGGATGATACGTGGGGGGAAATGGATGGAAAGAAAAGGAAAAGCAAAGGAAAGGAAGGAAAAGAAAATTAGAAAAAAGGGAGCAGGTGGTAAGGAGATGGAAAGGAGAGGGGAATAAGGAGGCAGACTGACGAACGGCGTGGAATGAAAGAGAAGGAATATTCAACTACTTTACTGTGAAAGGCTTTCCAAAAAAGAATAAAATCGCCTGGCAGCTGAAAGAAGAAAAGAATCTATGGATAAAGATGGCACGGCGTGGAAAGAGAAAGTAACAAAATGGTCAGGGAATGAGATGAATCACAACTAACCCCTTCCGTACAAAATATTCTCCCTGGGATGAATAAAAGTGTGTGGCGGCAGCAGAAAAAGTATACAAAAGGCCAAGGTAGGGGGACAGACTTTGACCTCTGCAGTACGAGAAATGTCCCATGGGGATACAAAAATAAGTCTGGCGGACGTTTAGCAAGAGGAAAATGAAGTATTTGTACTGAGCGAGCTAATCTTAAAACTATGACATCCTTTTCTATGTTAATCTTGCTATCTCTTGACGATTTTATTCAACATGGAAGTCTTTTCGAGCAGGAAGGATTAATTGATACAACCTTCCTTACGTCCCTTATTGAAAAATGTCTCCCCATCTGGCGATAACCAAAAGAATATAAGGCGTAATACTGTAGTATGAAACGGTCTAATTTTAGGGTGGATATATATATATATATATATATATATATATATATATATATATATATATATATATATATAGAGAGAGAGAGAGAGAGAGAGACGAAAAAGGAAACTGTACACGAGAGAGAGAAAAGGATAAAGCCAACAATGGAAATGAAGTGAGAGGAAGGAGGGAGGAGTGAAGTGACCTGAACAAAAGAGGTGAGAGGAAGGAGACAGGAATGACAGGAAAGAATGAGACGAAAAGGAAGAATAAAACGGGAAAGAAGGAGGGTGAGGTGAAAGGGAGAGGGAGAAAGGGAGGAGGGGAAAAAAATAAAAGGAAGGGAAAAGACAGAAGTGAAGTGAAAAGAGAAACGGTGGAAAGAAAGAGAAGACATAAAGAAAAAACACAGAACGATAGAAACAAAATGAAAGTAAAAGGAAAATAAGTTAGAAAAGTGAAACGAAGCATAGCGAGAGAAAGAAAGAAGAGTAGAAGGGAATATGAATGGTAAAATTAAAGATATGTACAATTTAAGATATATAAGAAATAGAGAACGAGAGGGGCAAATGAAGTAAGAGAAGGGAGCTAGAGAGGAGGAGATATTAAAAGTGAAGGAAAGCGGAACAAATGAATTGAAGTGAAGTGGGACGAATCGGAGTAAAGGGTAAACAAGTGAAGGAAAGGGAGGGGGACACAAGAATAAGATATGAGAGGAAAAGATGAATTATGGAAGGGAAGGAAAGGCAGAAAAAGGAAGAGATCGGGAAAGCAGGAAGAGAGAAGGATGTAAAAAATGCGAAAGGGAAAAAGTGCGACGGAATGAAAATATAAAAGAAACGGAAGAAGGGAGACAAAAGGAGGGGAGAAAGAATGCGACGAGATCAGGAAGGGGAGAAGAAAGAAGATACGACGAGATCAGGAAGGGGAGAAGAAAGAAGAGATCAGGAAGAGGATAAAAGAGATAAGAAAGGGGAGAAGGAGGAAGATATAGAAGGAGATGATGGGTATAGGGAAACTCTATAATCCAATACTATTATCAACCATCTGCCACCAATTCATTACCCTCAGCACCATAGCATCCCCACTCTATCTTCAGCCCCGCTCAATTCCCCTTTGCCCTGTTCAATTCCCTACAGCCTCATTTAAATATTCTCTGCTCCTTTCTATCACTCAACCCCACTCAATACCTCTGAACTCCATTTAATTCCCATTAATCCCATTCAATACCCCTCCCAACCCACTCATTTTACTCATCCAGTCACAGTCAATTATTAACCTCATCAGACCAAATACTAGTACATGTGTGTGTGTGTGTGTGTGTGTGTGTGTGTGTGTGTGTGTGTGTGTGTGTGTGTGTGTGTGTGTGTGTGTGTGTGTGTGTGTGTGTGTGTGTGTGTGTGTGTGTGTGTGTGTGTGTGTGTGTGTGTGTGTGTGTGTGTGTGTGTGTGTGTGTGTGTGTGTGTGTGTGTGTGTGTGTGTGTGTGTGTGTGTGTGTGTGTGTGTGTGTGTGTGTGTGTGTGTGTGTGTGTGTGTGTGTGTGTGTGTGTGTGTGTGTGTGTGTGTGTGTGTGTGTGTGTGTGTGTGTGTGTGTGTGTGTGTGTGTGTGTGTGTGTGTGTGTGTGTGTGTGTGTGTGTGTGTGTGTGTGTGTGTGTGTGTGTGTGTGTGTGTGTGTGTGTGTGTGTGTGTGTGTGTGTGTGTGCATTCTCTCGTTCACTCTTGCTACCCCCACACTGGATGTCATATATGAAAGAGGTTAATGAAAGGTACTTGCCGGTACATGTAACCCCTTCCAGCTCAAAGTCTCTCCTACGTTGAGTCGCGTCGTGTGGAAGGAAGCGACAATGAGATATAAAGAATGCACTGTCGACATTAATGGATTAAAGGGGTAAACGAAGGCAACATCCAACATATTTCGTTTGACAATTTTTTCCTAAGATGCTGTACAATCAACTGGAAGGCAGCAAGAATAAACAAAGACACCACAACCTTACTCAACCCCATCCAATCCCCCTCCACCCCACTCCCCCGCCATCACCGCAAATATCGAAGGATGGAGAAAATTCGGTCGGAAGTGCATTTTATCCTTTGTTACGACAGAAGGGGAAGGTGGCCGCGAGAGAAAATGTGAAATGTGAGGGTAAGGTTGTTTATGGGATGGGATGGCTGGACATGGCGAAGGGAGAGGTGGGGAATGGGGAGAAGAGACGGGAGACGAAAGGAAAGAGAAGGCATGTGGAGATGAAATTAGCAGTTTCGAGCAGAGATGGGATATGAGAGAACAGAAGAGATAATAGATAAAACAGGAGAGGAATGGAGCATAGGGGAGAGATGGATAAGAGAGGTAGGAGAGAAGAGGAGAGGAGAGATGGGAAGAGAAACGTAGACAAGAAAATAGAATAGACGAAAAAAGAAAATGGGCGAAGATGAGAGGGAATATAGAAAGAACATTGTACTACGGAAGGAAGGAAAGAAAGAAGGAGGGAACGGAGGGAGGAGGAGGAAGACCAAGGGAATGGGAAGGTGGAACTAAAATAAGGAAGAATGTGAAGGTGGGAAAAGGGGGGAAGAAAAGAATGAAAGGGTAAAGATGGAAGAATAAAGTAAACGAAAAGTACGTAAGAATGTGTCAGAATTTCAACTACTTCACTATGATAACGTAGATAATTGTTACTTTTCTTGATATCGCCAGACGATTTTCTTCACCATCAGGGAGTTCCTCAGAAGCGGATGAGATACTGAAGGCTACATCCAACCCCTCCAATCTGAAAGGTTTCTCCAAGTTGAATAAAATAGTATAGAGGTAATAAAACGTCATCGCTGTGAAAAGGTTACAGGAAAAAGGAGGGGGAAGGGGAGGAAGCGAGATGTGATATGAGGTAATGAAGAAGAGGGAGAGGAAAAGCGGAAGACATGGAATTGACGAGCGAGGGCAGAGGAAGAAAATAGAAGAAATGAAAAAAAGAGGAGAGAAGGAAGCAGCGCAAGAGGAGATGAGGAAAAGGGATAAAAAACGGAAAAGAGAAGAGAAGCGAGAATAAACGGAGTGGAGAAGGAAGAACAGAGCAGCGTGGAATACAAGAGTGGAAATTTCAGGAAAGGTCTAATGAAAATATAATGAATGGGGCGGACGAGGGTAATATGAGGGGAGGGAGAGGAGAGGACAACAAACGAGAAGAGAAAAGAGAGAACAAGAGAAGAGAAGAGGGGAGAAGAGAGAAGAGAAGAGAAAAGAAGAGAGGAGAGGAGAGGGGAAGAGAGGAAAGGGGAAGAGAAGAGAGGGGAAGAGAAGAGAAGAGAAGAGAGGAGAAGAGAAGAGAGCAGAGGAGAAAAGAGCAGAGGAGAAAAGAGAAGAGGAAAGGAGAGGAGAGGAGGAAA
The DNA here is from genome assembly GCF_032717465.1 of Coenobita brevimanus. Lineage (NCBI taxonomy): Eukaryota > Metazoa > Arthropoda > Malacostraca > Decapoda > Coenobitidae > Coenobita > Coenobita brevimanus. The sequence goes on from NC_136978.1 coordinate 21,547,544, forward strand.
GGGGTGGGGTGGGGTGGGGGGGAAAGGAGAGACGAAAAAAGAGAAGAGGAGAGGAGAGGATAGGATGGAGAGGAAAACACAGGAGAAAGGAGAAAGGAGGAAAGGATAAGAGAGGAAGTGTGGTGGGGCGATAAAAAAAAAAAATACTGGGGTGGGAGGAGGGAAATGGTAAAAAGAATAAAAGAGTGGAGTGGGTGAAAGAAAGGGAAACGGAGAAGGAGAGGGAAAGGGAAGGGAGAAGAAAGGGAAGGGGAAGGAATGTGGCAGGGGAAGTGGGGAGGAATGTGACAGGGAAACTGGGGAGGAATGGGACGAGGGAAACTGGGGAGGAATGGGACGAGGGAAACTGGGGAGGAATGGGACGAGGGAAACTGGGGAGGAATGGGACGAGGGAAACTGGGGAGGAATGGGACGAGGGAAACTGGGGAGGAATGGGACGAGGGAAACTGGGGAGGAATGGGACGAGGGAAACTGGGGAGGAATGGGACGAGGGAAACTGGGGAGGAATGGGACGAGGGAAACTGGGGAGGGAAGGGAGGTAGTAAGGAAGACAAATTTTGTGGAAAAGGTTAATGTATACATAATGGATAGGGAGGACGAGGGTAATATGAAGGGAGGAAGGAGAGGAATGTGGAAAGGGGGGAGGGCAAAGGGAGAGAAAGGGACGGGACTGGAAGCGGGATGACAGAGGGAAGAGACAAATGAACAGAGGGCGAAGGGAGAGGGGAACAGGAAGAAGGGGGGGAGAGGAGGGTGCAGGGATGTAGATAGGGAATGAAGGGCAATGGAGAGATAAAGAAAGGGACTAGGCGTGGAGAGAATGTGAGAGGGAAGATAAATGGACAAATGGAGGGGAGAGGAGGAGAAAACTGGAAAGGGTAAATGGACAAATGGAGGGGAGAGGAGGAGAAAACTGGAAAGGACAAGGAGGGGTGGAGGGATATGGCTAAATAAGTGAAGTGGGAAGGGAAGGAAGAAGCTTTAGTTCAGCCACTGCCTAATAAATGCACGAGACCATACGGCAAACGATTAATATCTGCCGTCCCAATCACAGCCTACAACACGACCCCCAGTAATCCAGGCAAATCCATGTCCCCAATGTAGTATCTGGTGAACAAAAACAAAAGAAAAACGAACTTTGTACAAGAATCCGACAGACCCCGCCGGCTATCTATGTTATAATGTAGGCTATATAACAGAGAGAGAGAGAGAGAGAGAGAGAGACAGAGAGAGAGAGAGAGGTAATGGACAAAGATGACATGACTAGAGTACAGACAGAAGACAAGGAGGAGGAGGAGGAGGAATGATGCAATGAAAAGAGAGAGAGAGAGAGAGAGAGAGAGAGAGAGAGAAATTAATAGAAGTACTCCTAATCTAAAGACAGGACAGGGCAGGAAAGAACGGAGGGGGTTAGGAAGAAGGGAGTGGAGGGAGAGTTGAGTAAATATTGGAATAACGGGGAAAGAGACATAACAGACACGGAGGATGAGATAAAGAGGCATAAAAACGAGGGGATAAAAGGAAAGAAAGACGGGAGGAAGATGTGAGGAAGGAGGGAGAGGAGACATGTAGAAGGACAGAGAGGGAGGATGCGTGGGTAAAAAAGAAGAGTAGGAGGAGGGGAGATGAAGGAGACGGGATGAAGGAAGAGAGAAGAGACAGAGAAGAAAATAATGAAAGGAGAAGGAAGTGGGGTGAAGAATGCAAATTAATAAGGGAATGCGATGGGAACACAATAAGAAAAACAAAATAATAAAGCGGGATATAAGAATGAAAGAAAATATAAAATGCAAAAGAGTTATGATGACAAGACTGTACCACTAAAAAAAAAAAAGGCAAGAGGAAATTAGGGAGGAAAGAAAAGGTGAAGGGAACAAGATCTGACAAACTGAATATAAAAAGGAAAGTGAAAGAAAATGATGAGTTTATTAAGAAAGGGGATGAGAGAGAGAGAGAGAGAGAGGGAGAGCCGTCATGTGGAACTGTCTTAGGGTGTGACGAGTCTAGTTACCTCCTCCTCCCCTCCCTCAACTCTCTCTCTCTCTCTCTCTCTCTCTCTCTCATTTTATATTCTTTCCCGTCCTTCCATCCAATTCTAATTATTCCCCCCTTCTCTCTCTCTCTCTCTCTCTCTCTCTCTCTGCTTCCTGCCTTTTATTTTATATTCTTTCCCGTCCTTCCATCCAATTCTAATTATTCCCCCCCTCTCTCTCTCTCTCTCTCTCTCTCTCTCTCCATGGCCATTTCCCTCTTCACACACAGCAGGGGAATGACGAGAAGAGGGCGAGTAAAGAGGAAGAGGAGAAGACGCAAAGAAACCCGATAATAGAGCAGAAGCAACGTAAATGGAAGGGGTGGGAAGGGAGGAGGGCGATAATTGGGCGAATAAGAGAGGGGCGGGAGTAGAGACGGAGCAGGGAGAAGGAGAGCATAAGAGAGGGGAGAAAAAGATGATGGGAGGGGGTACGATGAGGGAAACAGGAGAGAATATGAGGAGAGATGGAAGATGGGAGAGAGGGAAGAACGAGGGTAAGTAAAGGAAAGAGAAATAAGGAAGACAGGAAGACGGGAACGGGGAGAAATGAGACAGAGGAGAGAAAGAAGGATATCACTATGAAGAAGACGAGGGGATAGACAAGTAGGAATAAGGAGGACAGAGCCTTTGAATTCAACAGTGTCAAAGGTCACTGGAGAATAAGGCTCATATAAGCTATGGGAAAACATGGTACAATATATCAAAACCGAATATACCAAAAATGGAACAAAAACGATATTAAGTACGTCACCTAAGCACACTGATGTCACTTGTTCATCCTTTTTCTTTGTTTCTTCTCTCTCTCTCTCTCTCTCTCTCTCTCTCTCTCTCTCTCTCTCTCTCATTTTCTGCCACGCGATTTTATTCAGCCAAGTGATAAACGAAATAATGGTCACACCTCACCCTTGGCTGGCAATGGATCTAAGCTAATATTACAGTCGTTTGGAACTGCAAGAACAGCTAAACCAAAAATGACATCGTCGTACTGAAAGGGTGAGGATAAAAACAGCTCGGAACAAAAGGAAAACGAGGATTAAAAGTAAAAATGGATACACAAGGTTATCGAACAAACAGAAAAGTTGCAAAGGACGATCATGAGAGAGAGAGAGAGAGAGAGAGAGAGAGAGAGATGAGAAAACCATAAAGCACTCAGGCCGAACATAGTTGTGCCATTGCCACTAAAATTAAGATTTATTGCTCTAATGCCTCTTCCCTACAAGAAGAATACTTTTACGGTCTCTCATAGTCAATCACTTAATTCTACGGTCATAGTTTGCCCTGCTACTCAAACACTAGGTGACGCCCATGAAATGTATGATCATTCCTACATAAAGATCAAGACCAAGATCAAAATCTATTCAACTTTTCCTTGACCCACTGCCCATCTATCCACCATATTTCACTGAAATCCAATAACAACTTCTTGGAGGTACTTCGTCCACAGACAAACAAATAGACACGGACGAATACATAAAAAAGGACACACAAGGAAAATTGTCTCGCTCTTTTTTCTGTCAACTTGATTGGTGGGGGTTAAAATATAACACAAATTACACGAGAACCCGGTAAATCGGAGATAAAAAGGCAAAATCATAAAAAGAATAGGAGTAAAAATGAAAATACAAAACGAAAAGAAACCCGGAAAGATAAACACGTAAAAAGGGGATGAAATGCACACAAAAAACACAAAGTATATAAAAGGGAAAATCAAGCCAAACATCAGAAGCGCAATCGAGATAAGCAAAGGAGAGGCAGTACCAATAAACAACGATTTTCATTTCCCGCCACAGCACTACATTTTGGCAGGAAATGGGTAAACGTGCCTAGCTGATTCCAAATACGGGACATTAATTCCGTTTAAGCTCCTGAAAGTAATTTTCACTTTATTTTATCCAACTCTGGATAGTCTTTTCAACACAGTGGGGGTCAGCTATAGCCTTCTATCTGCCTCTTCAATACGAGACGTCTTTCTTTAACTTGACGAAAATCATCTGTAAGAAAGATATTCATAATTATCCTGACCTCTTTTCCCTACATAAGGTGATGTGGAGTAGGATCCAGCATGGAGAAAAGAAAAACAACAAGCTGGAAGAAATATCAGTATCATACATGATCAAAATGGGTCACACAACCATCCACACAACATTCAAACTCTGGAATCTGGCATCTATTTCAGAGACCTAACTACTGTATATGCATATTTTATTGGAGATTTCGTAGCACCTCTTCTCTGTACTGATTTATTCTGCTTATTGCATCTTATTAACTCCTCTTATGTTACTGATGGAAACTCATGTCGATAACAAAACGACATACCGTAATATACATTATATATATAGGCTACTGTATTATATATATATATATATATATATATATATATATATATATATATATATATATATATATATATGACCTTTGGACTGGAGTGTGTAGCATTTTATGACCGGATGCCCTTCCTGATGTCTACCAATGATCCACCCAAGGGTCATTGGTAGACATCAGGAAGGGTATCCGGTCATAAAATGCTACACGCTCCAGTCCAAAAGTTATATATATATATATATATATATATATATATATATATATATATATATATATATATATACACACACACACACACACACACACACGCACACACACACGTGTATATACACGAGGTCTGTTGAAAAAGTACTCTACTTTGGGGGGGGGGGGAAAGCTCACCTGTTGAGCTAGGACACTAATCCCCCCTCCGAAAAGGCTCTTTCTGACTTGACACATTACTTCCACTGCCTGAAACATTTTTCAAAGTCGATTTTCGGTATCTCATGCAGGTACTTCATTGCATTCATCATGATCTCTCGTCTCAAATCGGAAACCCTTCAGTGGAGTTTTAAGCTTGGGAATAACCAAAAGTTGCACTGAGTCATGTCTGATGAGTAGGGAGCCTGCCGGACCTGCAGGATGTTGAGCTTGGCCAAAAATTCCTGAATCAGTTGAGAAGAATGGGCTGGAGCATTGTCATGGTGCAGCTTCCAACCTGCCACTTTCCAAAGGTCTGGTCCCTTCCACCGAACTGCATCACGATGACGACGGAGAACACTGAGGATGTAATGTTTGTTGACAGTTTGACCTTCTGGTGCATATTCATGATGCACAACTCTACAGAAGTCGGAAAAAAAAAACTGTCAACATGCATTTCACCTTGCTGCAGACCTGTCGTGCTTTTTATGGCTGAGGCAACCCCGCATGGTGCCTAATGGGATGACCGTTTTGGTTTCTCGGTTGTACCCATACACCAAGTCTCACTTCCAGTGATAACAGTCTTCAGAAAGTCTGCATCGTGATTTGCACACTCCAACATGTCCTGAGCAACGTTCACTCACGGAGCTTGTTGTTCACGTGAAAGGAGCTTTGGAACAAACCCGGCGACAACTATTCGCAGGCCTAAATCATCCGTTAGAATTTCGTGTGCTGATCCATTGCTGATTCCAATTTCATCAGCAATTTCTCTGACAGTCATCTGAGGATTTCCCAAGATCAAATCGCACACTTTCTTCACATCTTCAGCACTCCTGCTTGCTGATGGTCTCCCAGGATGTGGATTGCTGACTGATATTCAACCATTTTTTAAGTGATTGTACCACTCCTTTATTTGCGTTGCTCCCATGGCTTCATTCCCCAAAACTTTCTGAATCTTCCTGATTGTTTCAACTTCGGTATCATCTAGTTTTTGGCAGAATTTGATGCAGTAACGTTGTTCGACTTCTTCAGACATTGTGATGAGCGCGGGAACGCAACGAGCGTAAGGTGCACGACCATGTACGTAGGTTGACTGACAGCCACAGAGTTACTCGTGGCAGCTGGCATTAATCACACACGTGCATGAAGGTCCTGTACTGCACTACACAAAGCCCTGCCCCTATCCTCCAACTGACTGACGAGAACAAAAATGAGGTCTGGTACCTTCTAAACAGACCTCGTGTGTATATTATAATATATATTATATACTGTATATACACACACACAATATATATATATATATATATATATATATATTCATTCATTGCCAGACGCCATGTATCCCAGACAGGGTGGCCAAGGGCTTAGAGTTAATTGTTTTACAGGGAGGGGCACTAATCCTCCACCAACCCCACTTGACGTAGGGATGCCAACAGCATCTGGTGTTCCCTGGCGGTCACCCATCCAAGTACTAACCAGACCCGACGTTGCTTAACTTCGCTGATCGAACGGGAAGCGGTGTACTCAACGTGATATATATATATATATATATATATATACACCGGTACTCAACGTGGTATATATATATATATATATATATATATATATATACACCGGTGCTGTATATAAACAGCACATAACTGTATATTAATGAGCAATATGCATAATAAATCTGTTATGGAAGACATATTAAGAAGCCTCCTATGTCATCTAGAATATGGACCTCATAGCCTCAAGCGTTCATTTCCCGGCATAACACTTCATTTTGGAGGGAAAAATGTAAACAAACCCAACTGACACTATCCTGACGGTGCTTAGTGCCTCAAAACTGAAGGACATCACTACTGGGCCTTGAAATCATTTTATTAAGCCTATTCAGTTCTAGAGACGGACACATTAAAAAAAAAAAAAAAAAAAAAAAAAAAAACCAACTCCAGTCTTTCAGTTAGGAACATCTTTCTTACACCAAATAAAATATATACAGTACTCGTAATCTGGAGCTATATTCTGGAGCTGTATTCTGCTCACTTTAACTTGGCCTAAAATTGCCATCTCTCCATCTTGGATGGTGTGCTATAACAACACGTTAACACTACACTATGATGCTAGTCACGGAGAAGATCTGTGGAAAGGATCTTGAGTAGTATTTTCTTATTCTGCCACTGAGAACGTCATAAGCTGTACCAGAACAAAAATCGCCTAGTTAACATAAATCAACTATAGTGAAAATAAAAAGATGTCCATGGGGGAGGCAGAACTCCTTATTATTTATTCTATTCTGGTGGGAAAATAAGTAAACAAATCCAGTTGTCACTGCGTCCAAACTGTATTTAGCGGTACTTGCTTGAGGTTATCACATTAGTTGTATTTTAGTTATCAGTCACACAGGTTTCTTCTCATCCTAAGAGCCTTTTCTCGAACTAATAAGGTTTGTTTGGTATCTTTTAACCTCTTTCTTTACGAGATATCTTTTCTAAGTTCAACAGATATCTTTTAGAGCAGTATCTTTCAAATTTTCTTTTCCGTTGTGCGACACCCACACAAGATAAAATTCCTTCCTGGGGTCTTCCACATCTTCCTCTGCAAGAGCAAACAACATATCACTGTTTGAATTGGCATAAGTTACATGAGAGGTTTAACAAAGGCAGTACCGTAATTTAAACTAAGCAGTGCATGCCAACAAAACACCCCTCAGAAAGTAAATCCAAAACCTTGGTATTAAGGATGCAATGGTATTGCTACCAACGTGAGTAACACTGGTTCAGTTAGAGTTCAAGCACAAAAGATATATTCTTTCATATGAATATCACTACGTTGCTGTGATTTGGTGCTCATCATCTTGGAAAACTTAGCTTCGCACAGACAGGTTGACAAGATTAGCAGGACCACCCAGACTGCTCGATGCTGATGATACCACATCAAGCCATCCGCCATACTCCCTTCAACAAGTATGTCTTTGTCATATGATTCATAGCAAAATTTCAGGATTCACATTGCACTACTACAGGAAAGGCTACCTGCGAGGCATGTAACTGAAACGGGTTATGTACAACACTGCAGAAATTTTGCCCCTGAAAAATGAATATGAAATTTTGTTCACAGTGACTTCAGATGCACATATTACCTCATAGCCCAATCGAGAAGTATGGCCCCCCAGGGGGCCATGGCCCTCAGGCTGGGAACCATAGGTCTAGAGAGAGAGAGAGAGAGAGAGAGAGAGAGAGAGAGAGAGAGAATGTGCGACTGGGGGAATCAACACCCAGCAGTTATTTCCCCCTCCATTCTGGTGAAAAAAAAAAAAAAAAAATCCATGTGGCAGTGTTCCGGGTCCTGCAGCGTTTAGTGTGGTGAGGGGCCATGTGGCACTGTGCCTGGCACTCGATACGCGGGGCCAACCCACCACCCAGCCTCCGGAACGGCCACCTTTAACGCCACCACCCCCTTAGCACCACCGATACTTTACCAACTTTATATTGGACCAACGTTTATTTAATATCAAACTTGACCCTTCATATCCCGTGACGTCTTTATTGATTTATCTTTCCAATACCCTGACGATTATTTTTAACTTAGGAAAGATCTCTTGTGGGGTGTGGGTAAATGAGGGCAACACTGAACTTACGCATTTTGAAAAATTTACCGTAAGATGAATAAAATCGTCTGGAAATGGTTATAAAGAGAAAAAAATATCCAACTGGAGTGTAATTTCTCTAGCTAGAAACAGAGGATGCCTAACTTAAAACATTTTTGCTGGTGTCACATGACTGTATTTGCACAGGAATGGTCACATGCGTCCTTATTAAGTCTTGATTAATAGATGTCTCCCTTAAACTATAGAAAATATTTTGTATATGGCACTGCAAGAATTATAATATTAACAATTAGTAGTAGTAGTAGCAGTAGTAGTAGTGCTATTATTACGAAGTCCTTGGGCTAAAAGTTATTTCTGTGGCATACGTCACACGAATATAACACATAATACCACATATTCCTTGGACACATTTTTGACGAACAGGTTAGTTATAAATTCTTGATCTTGGTTCCACACACTCGTGCATCCCAGATCGGTTACTGATTAAATCCTTTTTATAAACCAACAGTCTCTCTCTCTCTCTCTCTCTCTCTCTCTCTCTCTCTCTCTCCCTCTCTCTCTCATCATATCATACTCCGTCTTTGACAGGGGTGGAGGAAGCACAAACAAATCAATGCAACCACATCCCGACTCAAACATTGACATTCAAGCTTCTGTGACTGATTCTCAGCTGAAGTTAGGTAGTACAGAGAAGGCTACAAGAGTTATCCCAACCATGACATGGGTTGATGGCACCACTATTAACTCAGCCTCCTGTACTCAATCCCTCTCTTAGCTAAATTGTCTGGTGTTAGCTCGAATACTTCACCACAGTGGCATTTCTTTACTTAATTCTTGCTGCTATACCGTACGACTATTTTCTTTAGCTTAAGAGAGCTCCGTGGCAGTCAATGCTACACCTAAGCACTCAAGCTCCAACATTTATATCCAAGGTTGACTGAAAACCATATGGATATACCAGAAGTGAAATAAACACGCCCCTGGACTGAAGGCCTTTAGTTTCTCCTTGAGTAGGCTATACATTTTACCGATGTTCTCCCCAAACTTTCACACCAACTCCTCTCGAGATTCTTAACCCTTGGGTCACCACTTAATTCCATGCAGGTCTGATGGGTGTGCAAGGCATTTATTTACTTATTTATTTGTTCAGTTATCTATTTATTTATTCATTTAACTATTTAAATACTAATTTAACGAGTACTTACTTTCAGGAGGGAGGGGGTCCAACTCTGGGAACAGACACGATGGTGCACTCCCTGAGGCCCAACAACTCTCCTACATGCCATACACCTTCACATATCACCACATCAATGTGTGCTATAAGCCACCGTCTATACTGAATACAGACGAGTGCCGTCTTACTACGGTCTGGTGTAATGGTATTAACGAGGATGTTTTTATAACGTGATGATTGTTCTTCTTACCGATCAGTAGTTTGGAATAACAAAATCCAAACAATTAAATGCTTCCTGTCCCAGACTGTGATCGAACTCGCGTCCTGTCAGCCAGCAAACCTCTTCTCTTAGCTCGTGACCACCACTTCTCCAACACAGGCTACATCAAGGAGTCTGCTTTGTCTTAAGATTGGATTGTATTCTCGTTCGCTTAAGAAATTTCATAACAATTTTTCCTCAGTGATTTATCTGACTTACCACATCTTCCTCTTACATATCAACGATGCAACTGTGTTGATATTTTAGAGGTACTGACATATGTGCCGTACAAGTAAATACCAACAAGCCCTACAATACCACCATGTACTTTTCAATTTGCTCTAGCCAACGTCTAACTATTTTTTCACCTAAGGACCTAGTTCCTCCCTCCCCTCGTGATGCGGGAATAATGAAGGATACCATACCGGTAATTATATGGATATCTAACCTCCTGTTTGGAAAGTCCATCTGGCAGTGAATACAATCATCTGGATATTGGAAGACCTGTCAGACTGAATGTGTGTGTGTGTGTGTGTGTGTGTGTGTGTGTGTGTGTGTGTGTGTGTGTGTGTGTGTGTGTGTGTGTGTGTGTAATTCACCTGGTCGGTCAGGATCACTTGATGGTCGTGATCGTCAGCTTTTACCTCCCGGAAGGGAGCTGAGAGCTCATATAGTCCGATCTAAGGGCAAGGCTGTGACCTTCACACACGCATCCACCCGTCGCCTTGCTCAAGGGGGACAGTAACCACCCACTTCGTCAGAGAAACTTTTCGCAACCTAAGCGAGGCGCGAACTCCCGTCTACCAGATGGCAAGCGAGAACGTTACCACTGCACTGTGTGTGTGTGTGTGTGTGTGTGTGTGTGTGTGTGTGTGTGTGTGTTTTCCTGTAAACTAAATGTATCAAAAGTGAATGAATGGCTGCGTGATCTCCCAAGTTAGGAGGATTATTGGCTGGAAAATCGTTCAACAGATCCGGATATAGCTGGCATATACAGTAATTTTACCATAGCATCCCAGGCCACATTATAAAAAGATACTATTATATTACCTCAACAAGCTGAAGATTTTGAAACAGCAATATTTAGCCAGTGCTGAAAGGACTTCACAAAATTAAGTGATATCATCCAAACTCAGTAAATATTGATGATGAGCGATGGTGATGGTGTTATAATAATAATAATAATAATAATAATAACAAACAAAATGTCACTGAAGTAAAAGCATTAATGTCCTCCCTATAACGCCACACTCAGCAAGCTTCCCTGTGGCTTTCTCCCCAACTGCTCCCTATCTTTCTTATCTTTCCCCTTCATTTTTCTCATCCTTCTCCTCTCCGCAGATCCTCTCTCAACTCTGTCAGTCCTCCTCCACCCCCATCTTTCCTTAAACACTCCCATCCCTCCTTAAAACATCTCCTTTTCCTTCAACCCCTCCCCACCAAACCTTACAGGTCTCCTACCCACCCCCACCCCCATCTCTTAAACTCCCATCTTCTCCCTCATGTCACATCTCACTCCTCCCCCTCACCAGTCCCCACTCCCCACTTACACCCCCCCCCATCCCTCCTTCACACACCTCCACCCTCTCAAGTTTTCAATAAGGACGGAACAGCCTCTCGATGTGAGTGTAAGGTCCATGTTGTCGTGTATTATACCTCCCCTCCCCCTCTCTCTCTCTCTCTCTCTCTCTCTCTCTCTCTCTCTCTCTCTCTCTCTCTCTCTCTCTCGTATTTATGTCTATCTTCCATTGGGCTTGCCAACGTCTGTGCATCATGTAACTCTCTCTCTCTCTCTCTTTCTCTCTCTAGTAAACACGCCATGTTTGGGGGGACAAATCTGATCAGCGGCCTCCAAAGAACGGGCGACGAGCGGACCTAACACAATTAGCAGGGGGGGGGAGGTTGGAGGGGGAGGGAGGAGGGGCAGTGTATGGGAATGGGAGGTGTATGGGAGCGGGAAGGAAGGGAAGGAGAGAGTGGGGGGGGGGAAGGGCAGGATGTAGGAGAAAAGAGTAGGAAGGAATGGAAACGGGAGGATGGAAGGAAGAGAAGTACGAAAAGGGAGAGGGAAGGAGGGTAAGCGGGAGAAGGAGGGAGGGAGGAATGGAATGGAAATATAGATAGATAGATAGAGAGACAGTGAGAGAGAAAGAGAGAGAGAGAGAAGCGGGAGGTATGGGTGAGGTGATGAGGGAGAAGTGTAGAAGTGAGGAAAATGTGAATATGTGGGCAAGAAGGGAAAGGGTGGGAAAGGGTGGGAAGGTGTGAGAGGAGAGGGAGAGTGAAAGGGAGAAGGGAGAGTGAAAGGGAAAGGGAGGGGGAGGGGAAAGGGGAGGGTACGGGAGAGAGAGAGGAAGGGGATGTGTATGGGTGAGGAAAGGAAAGGCGGCACAGTGGGGAAGGTATGATAGGGAGGGGAAGTGTATGGATGAGGGAGGGATAGATGGAGAGGGAGACGTATGGGTAAAGAAAGAGGGAGAAAACAAAACTGAACCACCTTAAATTTACTGATGGTGTTGTAACAGCTGGTACGTGGATTCCACTACATCGTAAAATATAGGCAGATCTAGACCTGGTGAATAAAAAGTGCACATGAACTGATGATGCATCATGTATGGGAATTTGAAGATGCAGCATGTACAGCATCTGTTGCAAGTGCAAAACAACTGACGCTGCGGTACGAACAGTTAAGAAAATAACGGTTCTGTTCAACAGTTTGCACCATTTCTTTTTTTCATTTAGGCTTCTATCAGAAATTGGAACAGTTTACGTATTTTGAAGTAACATCGAATTCAGCACTATTATATTTTTCAGTCTGATATCTTACGTCTATCCGTCTCTAAGAACACGTTAATACAGGCCTACCCGCCAGTCTCACACGTTTCGCAGACCAACATTCATTTTCACAAAATAATTTCTTAAGCTGTACTCCACCATAATCTCTAGAACAAAATACCGTAACATCCACAAGGGGTGGAACACAGTGTTAAGTTGGTCACGTCGCTGAGCATGATGATGGGCTCCGTCCATCTGACTGGTACGTTCACAGAAATAGTGTAACACCGACTTTGTGGTGGAGGGTCAGGAGGGGAGTAAAACCCAGAGTAAAGGTGTAAACAATAATAAAGATAACCAGTACATGGGAGGGGAGAGGAGGAGTACAGGTATTTGTGAGGGTTAATTACTACAACACGGTGACGTCCATTTTATTACACCTTTGTTATCCCTTAGTGATTATACTCAGATCAGGAGCGTGGCCAGGTTAACGGTGAAGAGGTTCGTGGAGGGTATATCCAAGTTCACCAGAGCGAAAAATCTCTCCTAATATCTGGGAATCGAGAGCAGTAGCTTATTATAAAACAAGTCCTCGTACTGAGAGGGTTAAGGGTGGGAATGGGTGGAAATGAAAGGTGACAGAGGGGGCTACAGGATGGGGGTGGGCAGCCTCCTGATATAAGAAGCTCAAAGGCTGGCAGTAGTAACGCTGATGGTGGCAATTAGGGAAGACAGTGAGAGAGAGAGAGAGAGAGAGAGAGAGAGAGAGAGAAGAAAACGCAGAGGAAAATGCGGCAAGGCAGAGAAAGATAGGAGGAACAGAGGGAAGAGAACGGGTACTAGACGAAGATGGAAATAAAAAGAGTGTGAGAAGGAGGGGCAGGCTACCTTAGGATGAAGAGAAATAATAATGAGAGGATAAAAGGGGCTGCAGTTAGTTAGGAAGAGGATAACGAGACGAAAAAAGAAAATGGGAACAGTAGGTGATACAACTGGAGAGAGAGAGAGAGAGAGAGAGAGAATAAGACATCGTTAAGAAAGAAGGGAGGAAGGAAAGAATATAAAGAAAGAAAAAGATGGGAAGGAAGATGCCATAAAGGAGAACGGGAGAAGCATCAGCGTCTTCCCTATCTCCATCATCTGACGACCACCGAGAGGACTGCCGCCATCATCACTACTCCTATCAGACATTTCCACTCTTGTCACAACACACCCGTCATCACAACTTCACTCACCCGCCAACACCTGCAGCGGATAAGCAGCCTACCATCACCATCACCACTATCTACCGTCATCACAATTTCAAAAGATATTCTCAACATGTCTTCACAACGAAATTATCACCACAATATTGAATACTTCAATCGCATCCACAAAGTAACACCATTCTCAATATCAACATTAGCCACCACTACACTTTCACTGCCAACATCTCCATCACCAGGCAATATCATCTTCACAACTTTATCAACGTCATTATCATTCACATCATCAACCACCACTACACTTTCACTACCCAATATCATCACAACAGCTAAAACCGTCTACATAACTTCAGCAACACAATCAATATTCACCACTTCAGTCTTCATCACTCACTTTCAAAAGTAAACACCATCCTCACCAACGTCATCATCAACCATCACTACACTCTCAACACCATCATCATCACAATTACCAAACACCATCTTCAAAATCTCATCGACATCATTACCACAATATTAACTGGTTCATCTTTCATTTCCAACACCTAACTCCGCCATCACCAATACCACCATCGCCATCGTCAAACAATCGCCTCTCCCGGTGACGACCATGCGAGATGTACGGAACCATTATCTAATTCTCTATTTACTTCTGCAACATTCGTGGCCTTTCCTCTGATTTTCTCCCTACTGAATACCACCTCTCTTCATCTAAACCCCACTTTCTCTTCCTCACTGAGACTCAGCTGTCTGCGGCGCCTGAGAGTAAACTCTTCTCTATCTTTGTACTTTTTACCCGTCCCTGCCCCGGATGGACTCGGGGATGGTTGTTGTTTTCCTTGGTGTGTCTGTTTGTTTGTCTGTCTGTCTATATGTCTGTCTGTCTGTCGGTTAACAACTTTACGCGAAAACTATCTATCTATCTATCTATAGCCCGACGCCCTAATCCCGCAAAGGGTGGCCGCAGACAAAACGCATCCAAGTCGCTCTGTCACCCACCAGTTGACTACCCTCCCCCCAACTCACTCCCCCCTCCCTCCTATAACTCTCAACTCCATCCCTCCACCTCATCCTCGGCCCTCTCCCTCCCTCCACCTCACCTACATACACCCTCTTAGTCAGCCTTTCATTCTCCGTTCTCTCCACATGTCCAAACCACCTCAGTGTATTGCTCCTAATCTTCTCAGCCACATCCACATCCACCCCACAACGTTCCTTCACTTCTTCATTCGTCAACCTGTCCTTCCATGTCACTCCACGTGCTCCCCTCAAGTAACTCATTTCCACTGCTCTCACTCATGACTTGTTCCCCTCTTGCAAGGTCCATGCCTCGTTTCCATTCGTCTGGGTAGGGATCACAATACTATCATGCAACGATTTCTTAACTTCCATACCCACCTCCCTATTTCTCATCACTGCTTTCAGTGAACCAACAACCTTCTTTCCCTGCTGTACTCTTTCAAACAGGGATGATGAGCTATGACCTTCTGATCACCTGATTAAATTTTGGGCCAAATTGGGCCAAGGCACAGGCTGTAGGCCCAAAAAATGTATTAAAAAAAAAAAAAAAATACGGGTAAACATTTTTTTCGACATAGCTCCTTTCAAATTCGTCATATCGACATGAAACCAAAACCTAAAAGTGCATCTTTCAAATCTCCATCCTAATACATGCCTCATTACATCTGGGGGTCACCCCTTAGGTAGCTGTAAGGGGGTCAGTGTCAAGTGGGTCGGGCCTAAATTTCAAATGGGCATAAAATCGTCAGTTTTCACCCGATTTACTCCAAATTTGATAAGTGACATCTTTGACTAGAAATCATGTTGTGTTTATACGTCAGCACTAAAATGACTGCCGGGGACGAGTTTGCTGTGCCTTGGCACCGCTTTTTGTTCTATAGCTACTCATTTTAAGTCAAAGTTGGTTGTGTATATGTACAAAACAACATGCCTTGATTTCGTGTTCCTGAACTTGAATCTTCCGAAGTCTGTACAGTCTAGTTTCAAATACTGTCTTCTCTAACTAAATATATCTGTGCTGTGTACCTATCCCCTATTTCCACTGACTGAAAAATTCTTTGAATATCTTACTTCTAAGATGGAATACATCCTATCAGTTTCTCCTTTTTCTGATATCTTCATTCTAATTTATTTCAATATTCACTACCACCTTTGGCTCTCCTCTCCATTCACTGATCCTCCTGGTGAACAAGCTTAAATCTTTTTTATCCTTAATGACCTACAGCAGCTTGTACAGCACCCTACCCGTATCCTTGAGTGCCTTGGAGAGTTCAACATACCTGACCTCATTCTTACAACTAATCCATCTGCTTACTCTGTTGATCTTTTCTCTCCATTGGGCTACCTTCTCAAAGAGCTACAAACAGTGGTGTTCCACAGGGTTCTATCCTGGCACCAACTCTCTTCCTTCATCATTGACCTCATAAGCTGTACATTTAACCCTATCCACTCTACAACCTTCACCTTTCCATCTACTTCTCACAGCATCCAACTTCTCCTCTCCATCTACTTCTCACAGCATCCAGCTTCACCTTTCCATCTACTCACAGCATCCAACTTTATCTTTCCATCTACTTCTCACAGCATCCAGCTTCACCTTTCCATCTACTTCTCAATGCATCCATCTCAGCAGTTACTTCAACAACACATGGTGATGATATTTCTAACCTGGATGCTTAAGGTAAAAGTAACACTGTTATTTTGTTAAATCCACCTAAAACTGTATCTTCCTCTTTCAACCCACCATAATCTTCTGCACGAATATCTATTAAAATTTAACAATATTCAACTCAACCCTGCATTATCTCTTAATATACATGGGGTTCCATTCTCTCAAGATTTACCACGGAATGAATACAAAGCTGCCTCCAAGAGATCAGGTGTGCTAAACTGACTCTGTGCATACTGCCTTCTTTACCCCAGTACAACTAGTGGACTTCATACAGGGGTTTTATTCGCCCCTGTGTAGAGCACAAGTCTCATGTGTGGGGGCCTCCTTACATACAGCTCTTCTCAACATGGTGGAGTCAAATGCTTTTCGTCTCATCAACTCTCCTCCTCTTACGACTCCCTCCAACCTCTGTCTCTTAGCTGCACTGCTGCATCTTTATCTCTCTCTTCTATCGGTACTTCAGTGGCCACTCCTATTTCTAAACTATCTGCTTCCATTCTTCCTCCATTATGGCATGCGAATAGCACCTACCTGGCGGCAAACTCTTACCTCTTTTTCTGTCCAGCTCTTTAATGCAAGAGTTAGTCGATACTCACAGTTCTTTATGTATGCAAGGGGTCAACTCTGGAACCGTTTTCCTCTGTCGGTATCTCCTTATGCCTATGACCTCCAGTCTCCTAATCGCAATGTATCCATGCATCTCTAAATGAATGGATCTTGAATCTGTGGGCTTCCAGCCTTTGACTTCTTCTAGCTTGCATGAAAAGACAAAGTTTCTTCAACCCTGATTGAAAATAAAACTTGCACCACCCACCATATCACCACATCCAGATAAAACCATTTTTGCAACTTTTGAATATTATCACATCATTCACTATTTCATCATTTCCTTCTACAACGTAACACCATCCTCAGGAATACCATCATAACAACCAACTATCACTATACAATCATCACCACCAACGATATGATCCCCAGCTAACAGGTACTCACCGACATGATCCCCAGCTAACGGGTACTCACCGACGTAATCCCCAGCCAACGGGTACTCATCATAACTTCATGCCATCAGTCACAACACAGATACCATTACCATTATCATCACCATCATTATCAAAGCCATCATCAGGCTCAATATCACATTACTTGCCTCCCATTTCGTTATCACGAAATCACCCCATACGATCAACATCATCATCACCCTTATTCTCTTACCTCTTCCTCCCTCCCCTTTTGCTATTATTTTTTGTTTTCATTTTTTGATACCGCTCATTAAAAGAATCCACACAAATAACACCATTACCATCCTCCACTCTTCGCTAGTCGTCCTGTTTCTCCCTCTTCTGCTCCATCTTCCATCCCTGCTCTCCTTTCTGATGACTCTGTCAATATTCATCATTTTCTATTTCCGCACCCTCAACACCATTAGCCTTCTATTTACTCCCCCTCTTTTTACTCTTTTCGTCTCTCACTTTCCATCGCTAACCTCATTTCTTAACCATCCTACCTTCGCATTTTCAAATATTTTCTTTTCCAAACTTCTCTCATTCCATAATATCACCTTTCTCTTCTCTCACACTCCCCCGTTCCTTCCTCCCTCCCTCTTCATCCCTAATTTCACTTCTTATCGTTTTCATTTTTACAGTTTTCACCACTATCTCTTTCACACCATCATCACCAACAACTTTTCTTCTCTTTGTTCTTTCAATCCTTCCTTCGTCCCTCATCCTCCATTCCAACAATTAATTCTCTTCATTCTCTTTCCATCACTTTCTCTTTCCATACCATTAACACCATCACCACCTTTTTTACATAAAATCTCCCTTCTTTTCCCTCCTGCTATATATCCTCACCACCTATTCGTCCCTTATTTTGTCAGCAGATTTTCTTTCTTCCTTTTCATTCTATTCAAAACTCCGACAAAGGCATTCTGTACCACCACCTCTCTCGTCTCTCCCTGTCTCTCTGTCCCACCTATTTCACCCTTCATAATTATCGTCTCTCGTTTCTCATTCTCTTTCCACATCTCATGCGTCCTCCAAACAAATCACCCCATATCGCTATTCATCTCCAGCCTCTCCCGTTTCCACCCCCTTCCTACCTCATATGTCCCAAATTTTACTCATGATCTTTTCTCTCTCCTTCGTTTTCTCTCTGTTCCATAAACAACTCGATCCTTCTCTTGTTTTTCTTCCTCTCCTTCCTCCTTATCTCATTTTCCGTCCTTGTCCTACATATTGTTACCTTTCGCTTTCATACCATCATCACAACCATCGTTCTTCTCTCCCTCTTACTTTCCCTCCTTCCTTCCTTACCTTCCATCCTAGCGCTCTCTCTCTCTCTCTCTCGTTTGTATATTTTTACTTTTCGCTATAATACCATCTTCATAATCACAGTTCTTCTCTCTCTCCCCTACTTTCATTCCTTCCTATATCACCTTCCACCTCTCTCTCTCTCTCTCTCTCTCTCTCTCTCTCTCTCTCTCTCTCTCTCTCTCTCTCCTGTCGTCCGGCCTACAAGCTTTTATCAACACTTCACTTTATTACATCCAGTATTGATATAAAGTGGACCTGGGCCTGGGAGAAATTGGCCTGGGAGGAGAGAGAGAGAGAGAGAGAGAGAGAGAGAGAAAGAGAGAGAGGAAAGGTTAGGGAAACAAATGAGAGAGAAAGAAGAAGGGGAGGGAATAAGATTGGAAGTCGGAGCGAGAGTGAGACAGATCAATGGGAGGGAAGAGGAGAGGAAGAAGTAAAGGAACTTGGTTAAATGTGGGAAGGAAGGAGAGAAAGGGTGAGGCGTGGACGGACTGATAAACGTACGTAGATAAAGCGAGAGAGAGAGAGGGGGGGGGGGAGACTGACAAGAGTGGGTGAGGTGGCCTGGGATGGAGGTGGGTGGCAGGGAAAGGAAGTCCACCCCGTGAAGATGGACGCTGTATACAGGTCGGATGGTAATGACGAAGTAAATATGTGAACTTAAGTTCACTTGAGAGGAGCATGTGGAGTGACATGGAGGGACAGGTTGACGAATGAAGAAGTGAAGGAACGTTGTGGGGTGGATGTGGTTGAGAAGATTAGGAGAAATACACTGAGGTGGTTTGGACATGTGGAGAGAATGGAGAATGAAAGACTGACTAGAAGGGTGTATGTAGGTGAGGTGGAGGGAGGGAGAGGGAGGGGTAGATCGAGGATGAGGTGGAGGGATGGAGTTGAGAGGTATATGAGGGAGGGGGGGGGTGATTTGGGGGGAGGGTAGTCAAATGGTGGGTGACAGAGCGACTTGGAGGCGTTTTGTCTGCGGCCACCATTTGCAGGATTAGGGCGTCGGGCTATAGATAGATAGATAGAAGTTTTCTCCATTAAGTTAAACATTATCGCCAATAGCATGGTCGGTACGTGTTGCTCTCACATACCTTGCACCAATTATAATTATCGCTCAAATACATCATACCTTCTTTTACCACTTACACATTTATCATTTACATTAGGTCCAGATCATTTACCATTTACACACCTTTCGTTCTGTACTTCATCAATACCACTGGATCATCTGTTGACTTCCAGTTCTATTACACTTTCATTATCTACCCTAAAACAAATGAACCAACATTAACATGATATACTTACCCACTCATCCGTACTCATCTCGATGATAAAACTCCACCGCACAAGACCACAGCCAAACACACTCACCAAGAAATGGAATATAGCACATTAATAAGGTGTGTGTGTGTGTGTGTGTGTGTGTGTGTGTGTGTGTGTGTGTGTGTGTGTGTGTGTGTGTGTGTGTGTGTGTGTGTGTGAGAGAGAGAGAGCAATAACCTTGCCTAGCCTGTATGATCGCAGAGGGAGTAGTAGCCTAACAACTGGTCCCCTACCCACCATATAACACTTCAGGGAGAAAAGAGTGCTAATAAAGTGGGGGGCAGGGGTAAAAACAGGATATGGAGCAAGAACAGGCTGGGCGAAAAACAATACTGTATGTCGTGAAAAGGGGAGCGGAAGAAAGGGCGGGGGAAATGGAAGTGAAGTACAACAAAGTACAAAGGAAAGAAAAACAACAGGCCTATTGGTCTTTTCGAGGCTGTTTGTTAAGAAAAGCTTATAGCTAACGTGACTATTCCATCTGTCAAAGACACGGACGGGAAAGCTGGAAGGCTCCCCCCGCCCACCAAACCCTCCAGCCGAAAACAACAGAAAAGAATGAGAAGAAACACAATGCAGCATAGAAAAGCTGTCACGGAAATTTCATAGGAAAGACTGAATGGAAACCATATGCTCTACTATTTTAACCTGCATGGGAAATACACTGCCACTTCAGGAACATGTTGTTGTCGCACTATGGTTACTGGTACGCCCTCCATGGTACCGGTATCACTGCAAGAAATTTTACTTAATTAATGTACTATTCAGAAGTGAACATGCTTCGCTGGGGATTAGAAGACAGATACTTATCCAAGCGGCTTTAAATGTTAGTACTGTATCAGAGTCAACCCTGACAGAAGGAGGCAACTTGTTCCATATATTTATAACCCCCCTGAAGACGTGCATATCTTCATGTGAGTAGAACCGCTTGTCAACAATTTTATGACCACTGCTTCTAGTATAATTTGACAGATCTACTGTGAGGCATTTTTAGACATCCATATTATCATGGCCTTTGAAGATTTTGTATACAGTACAGTACTTGAATTAAATCCACCCACAGTCTGTGCTTAGTTAAGGTAAACAATTCGAACTCTTCTAATGTTCATCAAAAGGGTTTATTTCTCAATCTAGGTATCATTTTTGTCACCCTTCGCTGTACCCTCTCAAGCTTTCCCCATACTTTTTCTGTAATACGGTGACCAGAACTGGATGCAATACTCCAAGTGTGAGTGTACTAAGGAATTTTACAAAGTGATAACGATATTTTACGATTTATATTAGAAAACTCTACCTATGAATCCAATCAATTAACTGACACTTAAAGTCTCTGTACACTATTTGCTTGGTTTCAAATCAACTGTTATTATAACTCCTAGGTCATTTTCATGCTTTATGCTATCATGCTGAATGTTATTCATGTTCTAACTGGCCCCAACATTTTTACTGCGAATGTTTAGCACTTTACATTTATTAAAATTGAAATCCATTTGCCTGTTTAGTCCCTTTAGTTTACATTTATTAAAACTGAAGTCCATTTGCCTGTTTGATCAAGACCTCTCTGAATAGCTTGCCTCTGCAGTGCTGTGTCTGCTGTTACCTATTGTGGCAACATCGGCAAACCTAGAAGTCTTACAGAATAACTCTTCACCAATATCATTTATCGGGTATGTATAAAAAATAATATGACCTAACAGTGAAAGGAACTCCATTTGTAATGCCTATCCAGTCTGACTCTTTTCAGTTTCTTACAACTCTCTGCTTTCGTCCAGTGAGCCAATCTTCGATCCACCTGAGAACACTTCCACTGAAACCATGTGCCTTTAGCTTTTGACAGTCTTTTGTGTGAAACTTTGTCAAAAGCCTTTTGAAAATGGTGGTAGACAACATCAACAGATTTAGTCTCGTCGCACATGTTCAATATATCGTTCAAGAAGTCCAACAGATTTGTGAGGCAGGAGCAATTATTCCGATAATCGTGCTGCGAATCTTAGATAACATTATTTATTTCTGAATCATTGATGAGCTTATTTGTTTCTATGTGTTGCACAAAACTGTCTCTAATAACAGTTCGAAGCAACCTACAAACCGTCGATGTTGAACAAATTGGGTGGTAGTTTTCTGACTGCTTTATTGAACTTTTTTATACCGGGGTTACGTTTACAAATTTCCACTCGTGTGCGACCATACTGCTCTTTAGTAATAAGTCAACAAGCCCAGAAAAAAAAAAAAATCATTCTGTCGTTCCTTTAGTACGAGTGATAAGGGTATGGGAGAAGGAAAGAGAGGTGTGAAGGAAAGAGAAACAGATGGGGCAAGATGAGGAAAACTACGGAAGTGATGGAGAACGGATACCGAATAGTGAAGGATGGGAAGACAGGTGCATAAAGGAAAAGTAGGAAGGAAGTTAGAGTGGAAGGAGACTAAAAAGTTGAGAAAGGAAAGGGGACGAGGAACAAAAAAAAAAAAAAGGACGTGAGGGAAAGATACGGAGAGTAGAGGAAAAAGCAGGAGAGTAAAAGCTGAGAAGGTAAGTGGGTTTGAGAAAGAATGGGAGAGTGGAGGAAGAAAGGGACTGTGGAAAAAGGAGAGGATGCATCGAGAAAGCAATTGACGAAAAGCAGGTGGAGATTGGAAGTGGAGGAAAATGAAATGGAGGAGGTAAGAGGAGTGGAAGACAGAAAGGAGGCTGGATGAAACAAGGTGGACATGGAGAGAAGAGGTAAAAATATCTCAATGCTTAAGAGAGAACTGGATGAAAGACGGCTAAGAGTAGATGACTGGGTGAAGGGGTGGAGTATAAGAGAGAGTGGCGGGTGGGGTGCAAGAGAGGTGGTGGAGTGCAAGAGAGGGGGTGGTGAAAGAGAGGGGGTGGAGTGTAAGACAGGGAGTGGTGTGCATGAAAGGGGGTGGGGTGCATAAAAGGGAGTGAGGTACATGAAAGGGGGTGGGGTGCATTAAAGGGGATGGGGTGCATTAAAGGGGGTGGGGTGCATAAAAGGGGATGAGGTACAAGAGAAGGATGGAGTGCAAGAGAGGGGGTGGGGTGCAAGAGAGGGGGTGGGGTGCAATAGAGAGGGTGGAGTGCATGGAAAGAGGTGGGGTGCAGGAGAAGATAAGGTTAAAAGGCGTGGCGAAAGAACAGGGGGTTGGTTCAAGATAGGTGGTGTGCAGGAGGGGGAGTGGGCTGCATGTAAGGAGGTGAGATGCAAGAGGAGGTGGGGATAAGAGTGGGGGGATCAAGAGGGGTGGGGCACGAGAGAGAGGGTGGGGGTGGGGGTGAAGTGGAGGGATACGCCTGTGTTAATGACTACCACTCAAACACGCACCACCTTAACACACTGCGGTACCGCTGTCACGTCTTCACCTTTATTACAGCCAACTACAGGTACGGTTAATCCACTCAATACAGTGACACTTTACATTCTTATGATCATTTTCCCATCTGAGAAGAGATTTTTCGAACGAGAAGGGTTGCATATATTCATTAAAACCCCTTCCATTACCGGTAAAGTAAGGTGATTTCTAAAACATTGATTTTTTTTTTTTTCTACAATCAGACTTCCTCAGTCAGGAGAGCTACTTGGTAATGAAGAGATTAATGAAGGTTCCTTGTATCTCTTTCTGTAAAAAAAAAAAAAAATCTAAACCGAATAAAATCGCGCGGAGGTTATCAAAAACAGAACATACAGTAAGTCATCTGGTTGAAGGGTTTACGCTGCCATTCCAACACACCCTCCACAAACAAACAAGAGTGGGCTAATGGTAAAACCTCTTCACCTGTACAGACCTAGCCACAGTTAACCCCTTCAATAGGATTACCTTTTTATACATTCTTCTTGATGTCACCACACGATTATGCCTATCTAAGGGGAAGACATCTGGCAGTGAATAAGTTAACAGACATACGGTAGTGTTAAACCTGATTACTAAGATAGACCACTCTTGACAGGAATAAAATCTGGTGTCAATACAATTATGCAGTGACAATAATGACGTCCTCAGGCTGAACTGGTTACAAATAAGACATGGGCTATATTAACTCCTTCAGCTGGGAGACATATTTTATATATTTTTCTTGCTATAATCCAGATTATAATATTCAGCTTAGAGGAGACGTTTCCGGCTTTAGAAGTTAAATACATCCTTCATGAATTACCTCGTTACGAGTCTTTCTTGAACTACGTAAAACCATGTGTCTGTGGCAAATGAAATTAAAAACGTCACGTACTGAAGCACCTGAGTATATAACCTCTTGAGTACGATGAATTCTTTTATATTACATACAAAACACATACAGAAAAACGCGTCAAAACAAAGATTAGTATTAAAAAAAAAAAAAAAAAAAAAAAAAAAAAAACCGCCACCACCAACACGAACTCAGCAACTTCTCGTAACCTTGGACTCCGACGCGACAAGGTATAAAATTATGGCACTATCCTTCTTCTTAGTCAGGTTTATGTGTGTGGGTAAGGAGGGGAGGCAAGAGAATGAACAGGAAACAAGAAGTGAAAAGGGGAAGGGGAAAGAAGCGAGAAGAGAAAAACAAGACGGAAGAGGAAGAGGGAGACAAAAGGGGAGGTGGGGGGTGAAGGGAACGGAGAGAGGAGAAAACAGAAAAGTAAGAGGGAAGAGAAAAGGGGTGAGGAAAAAGAGGAAGGAGAGGAGAGCGAGGAGATAATAACAAGAAGAGGGGGGGGGGCGATGAGACGAGAGGGAAATACATAGAGAGAATGAGGGGAAGGATTTAGGAACGAGAGAGCCAAGGAAAAAAAGGTGAGTAAAGGAACTAAGAGAAGATAAAGGATGTGAAAGAGAAGGGAGGGGGAAACAGAAGGGGCTACAGAGAGGAGGGGAAGAGAAGAAAAGAAGAAGAGAAAAGAAGAATATGATAAGAAAAGGGAAAAGTGAAGAAAAGGGAAGGAGAAAAGATGCAAAAACTGTGAAGGAAAATAGGTAAAAAAAGGAAAGGAAGAGGACAAGTAAAGAGGAGTGGAAAGATTAAGACAGTGGGTGGTAATATGGGTGGGGGGGAGAGAGAGAGAGAGAGAGAGCTGGAGGGAGGACTAGAGACAGTAGGGCCTAATCCACGCCTCCCGTCTCCGCTTCATATAACACACAGCGTCTAAGGAATGGAAGGGGTGAGGGATTAGGGCATGGGGAGAATAGGGGGATTTGGATTACAGGGAAGGAAGGAGAGAGAGAGAGAGAGAGAGAGAGAGAGAGAGAGAGAGAGAGAGAGAGAGAGAGAGAGACTTATGTATATTTTCAATCTAAATATAGTGGCATAACTAAATCCAACCCAGTCTACGCCACCAGAGAGAGAGAGAGAGAGAGAGAGAGAGAATAAAGGAGGCAGGAAAGGGGAACATGAGGAGGATATTGAAGGAAGAAGGAAGAAAGCAAGGAGGGAGAAAGGGAGAGGGAAAACGCAAAGGGAGATAGAAGGACAGGAAAAAGGGATAATCAAGAGGAAAAGATGAGGGGGAAAATGAGGGAGAGGGAAACGGAGAGGGAGCTGTGGGAAGGGAGAGGGAGGGGAGGAAAGGAAGGAGACGGGTTAAAGGAAAAGGTGTTTGTGGAAAGCTGAGAGTGAAGGGGGCGGGAGGAGAAAGTGAGGGAGGGGGAGAAGAGAGATGGGGGGAAAAGTAATGAGGGCGGAAGAAGAGAAAGTGGGATGGGGAAGGAGAGGAGGATAATGAGGCAGACGGAGACAGGAGAGAGAGAGAGAGAGAGAGAGAGAGAGAGAGAGAAGGAGGCAGGAGAAAAACTGGGCGAATACAAAATCGGGAGTGGAGAATAAGTGAGGGGATGGGAAAGTGCGAAAAGAACAGGAAGGATTAAAAGAGGGGAGCAAAAAAAGGAAGGAGAAAAGGGGAAGAGGAGACGGGAGGCGAGGGGAAGGGAGAAGAAGAGAGGGGAGAGGAGGGGAAGAACGGGGAGGGACGAAGAGGGGAGGGGAGGGGGAGGGGAGGGGAGGAGGGGAGGGGGGAAGGGAAGGAAAAGATGGGAGGGAAATGGAGGGGAGGGGAGGGGGAAGGGTGGGAGAGGGGAGGGGAGGGGAGGGGAGGGGAGGGGAGGGAAGGGTGGAGGAGGGGAGGGGAGGGGAGGGGAGGGAAGGGTGGAGGAGGGGAGGGGAGGGGAGGGAAGGGTGGGGGAGGTGAGGGGAAGGGAGGGAAGGGGAAAGGAGGGGAGGGGGGAGGGGAGAGGAGATGGAGAGAGAGAAGAAGATTTGTCAGGAAAAGACAGGGACGTAAGAAGGTAAAATTCATGGGGAGGGAAGCAGTAAGGGACGGAGGTAGGGATATGGAAGATTACTGGTGGGGAATGAGGAGATGAGAGGAGGAAGAGCAGGAGAGGAGGAAATGAGAGCAGAGGACGGTTAAGGAGAGGGGATAAAAAAGGAAGACAGAAGATAATCAGGGTGAAGGTATCAGGTATAAGGGATGGGAAGGGAGGATCAGGAGTGTGTAAGGAAGCGAAATCTTTTAGGAGGAAAGCAGAGGAAAGGATAACAGACATGGGGATAGAAGAGCAAGAGAGTATGGGAGGAGAGAAGATAGGAAAGGGAAGGAGTGAGTGGGAATGAGAGAAGAGAGAAAAAGGAAGAAAGGGGGAAGAGGAGAGGAAAGACAGGAGAGAGAAGATAGGAAAGGGAAGAAGAGGGAGGGAATGAGAGAAATGGAGAGAAAAGGGGAGAAAGGGGGGAGAGGAGAGGAAAGACGAAAAGAGAAGAAAGGGGAAGAGAAGACAGGTGACGAAAGGAGAGGAGAGGGGAGAAGAGGGGAGGAAAAAGAAAAGAGAGGAGAAAGAGAAAAGAAAGAGAAGAGATGAGGATGGCAGAGAGGAGAGCGGAGAGAAGAGAGAGGAGAGAAAAGGAAATGGAGAGTGAGAGGAGGAAATATTGAAGGTTCAACTTACAGAAGGTGGGGGGGAGGGAGAGTCCAGCAAAGAAAGTACAGGACAATATGAAGGAAACAAGGGAGGGAAAGCGCAGAAGGGGGAGAGGATGGGAAATGATGAAGACCAAGGGAAAAAGAGAGTGGGCAAGCAGGGAGCAGAATATAAGGGGAGTTGGATAGAATGAAGGATGAGAGGAAGTGTGAAGGTGGTGGAGAATGAAGGAAATAGGGGAGGGTGAATGATGGAAGGAAAGAAGGGAGAATGAAGAAGGAAGGGAAGGGAGAACGAGGGAGGGAAGGAAGGGAGAATAAAGGAGAGAAATAAGGGAGAATAAAGGAGAGAAATAAGGGAGAATAAAGGAGAGAAATAAGGGACAATGGAGCAGGGAGGGAAGGAACAGTGAAGGAGGGAGGGAAGGCAAAGTGATGGAGGGAGGGAAGGCAGAATGAAGGAGGGGAAAAAATGAAGGAGGGTGGGGACGGGAGGGAAAACGGAGCAGCAAGAGAAAGGAGACTGAACATGAAATGAGAAGAAAAATGAAGGAGGGAGGAGGAGAGACTAGAGGACGGAATTAAGTGGAATGAAGAAGAAGAGGGAAAACGAAGAAGGGAGGGAAAGGAGAATGAAGGAGGGAGGAAAGGAAGAATGAAGGAAGAGGGAGAAGGAAACAATGGAAAAGGGAGAGAAGGGAAAATGAAGGGGGGAGGAGGGGAAAATCGAGAAGGGAAAGAGGGATGGAAGAATAAAAAACGTGTAAAAGGGAGAATGAATGAGGGAGGATAGGAACAATGAAGGAAGAATGGAAGGAGGATGAGGGAGGGAGAGAAAAATGAAGGAAGGAGATTAAGAATGAAAGTGAGGAAGGGAGAACGCAGCTGGGGGAATGAAAATGAAAGGAGGAAGGAGACTGAAAGAAAGGAGGAGACTGGCAGGATGGAGAACGTGACTGGAAGGAAGGAGATGGAGACTGGAAGAAAGGAAAAGGAGACTGGAAGGAAAGAGCAGGGACTGGAAGGAAGGAAAAGGAGACTGGAAGGAAGGAGAACGTGACTGGAAGGAAGGAGATGAAGACTGGAAGAAAGGAAAAGGAGACTAGAAGGAAAGAGAAGAGACTAGAAGGAAGGAAAAGGAGACTGGAAGGAAGAAGAACGTGACTGAAAGGAAGGAGAAGGAGACTGGAAGGAAGGAGGAAATTGGAAGGAAGCACGAAGAGACTGGAAGGAAGGAAGGAAGACAATGAAAGGAGGATGGTAAAAGGAAGGGAGGGGAGGAGATAAAGACAAATAGAGGACTGAAAGGAAGGAGAGGAAAATGAAGGATGACAGTGAGGCTTAGTATGAGAGAGAGAGAGAGAGAGAGAGAGAGAGAGAGAGAGAGAGAGAGAGAGAGAGAGAGAGAGAGAGAGAAGGAAAGAGAGGGAGG
Source organism: Coenobita brevimanus (assembly GCF_032717465.1). Taxonomy (NCBI): domain Eukaryota; kingdom Metazoa; phylum Arthropoda; class Malacostraca; order Decapoda; family Coenobitidae; genus Coenobita; species Coenobita brevimanus. Next base: position 21,575,966 of record NC_136978.1, read on the forward strand.
GATGAAGAGGAAAACATAAATGGGAAGTTGAAGATGGAAATGGATAGCGGAAGATAAATGGATAGAGGGTAGTAAGGAGGGATGGGACATAGAGGGAAAGGAAGCAGAGGGGGAATGAGGAAAAACTAATGCAGGAAAGTAGTGAGCGTGAGGAAAATGTATGGGAGAGATGAAAGGAGAGAGGAAGAAGGAGTGACGAAGGGAAGAAGAGAAAGTGGAGAGAGGATGAGAAATGTGTGAGGGAAAGGGTGAGGGAGCAGCGAAGGAAGGGGAGCAAGAAAGGGTGAATGAAGAAAAGTGGAAAAGAGAAGAAGGAGAATGAAGGAGAAAGTGAAGGAGAATGAAGGAGAAGGAGAAGGAGAGAGAAAGACAAATGGGGGTGAGGGGTGAGGGAGCGACATGCAGCCCAGACTTGGCAAGAGTAATGAGCGGGTAAGAGAGTAAGTTAGAGCCAGGGTGAGTCAGGCCCAGGGAAAGAGAGAGGAGCAAGCAAGGTCACAAAGAGAGAGAGAGAGAGAGAGAGAGAGAGAGAGAGAGAGAGAGAGAGAGAGAGAGAATCTTTCAGCAAAATAAAATCGCCATGGGTAACCAAAACAAACTCCAGGTCTCTCGGCCGTATTTTAGGGGATTACTGAGACAGAGTGTAAAGACTGAGGAAGCGAAGGGAGAGGGAAGAAGAGAAGAGGAAAGAAAGGGGGAGAAGAAATAAAGAGAGTAAAGAAAGAGGAGCGGAAAGACGAAAGGAGTGGAATGGAGTGGGTGGAAAAGGAGGCGGAGGGGAGAGGAGTGGGGAGGAAAGAGGAGATGGGGAGGGGAAAGACGGAAGAGGAGAGGAAAGAAGAGACAGGATAGTAATCAATGTAGGGAGAAAAAGGGAGAACAGAAAGATGAAGAGGAAGAAAGGAAAGGGGGAGTAGAGGAGAGAAGAGAAAAAGGATAGACAACACGAGAGAAAAGGGAAAGAATAAAGGAATAAGTCAGAAGAAATGGAACGGGAGAGAGGAGGGAAGAGAAAAGGGAGAAATGTAAGGAAGGGGAAAGCAACAAGAAGAATGGAGATAATATGGAAGAGGAGAGGAAAGGGAGGGTCATGGAAAATTAGGAGGAGAAGGTGGAGAGAGAGAGAGAAATGGGAGAAATGGCGTTCCCTCGAGCTAGACCCTGTACTGGATCATATTGCCCCGCTAGGTTACAGGAGGGAGCTACCCCACCCAGCACTGTAGTCTCCGGGCACGGCTTGAACTTGCGACAACCCGGTCCCGAGCCCGAAGCTCTACCTCTGAGCTACCGTGCCCCCTAGAGAGAGAGAGAGAGAGAGAGAGAGAGAGAGACCATAAGGTTGGGGGAGTAAAGAGAGGGAAGGGGAGGGTGATAGGATTATGGGGGAGGTGGAAATATCGAAGACGAAGAGGAGGGGGGACGTAAAAGAGGGGAGATGGAGGGGGTAACCACAACGAGGAGAGGGGACGGGGAATCACAGAGGAGAGGAGAAGGGACGGGGAATCACAGAGGAGAGGAGAGGGGACGGGGAATCACAGAGGAGAGGAGAGGGGACGGGGAATCACAGAGGAGAGGAGAGGGGACGGGGAATCACAGAGGAGAGGAGAGGGGACGGGGAATCACAGAGGAGAGGAGAGGGGACGGGGAATCACAGAGGAGAGGAGAGGGGACGGGGAATCACTGAGGAGAGGAGAGGGGATGGAGAATCACTGAGGAGAGGAGAGGGGATGGAGAATCACTGAGGAGAGGAGAGGGGATGAAGAATCACTGAGGAGAGGAGAGAGGATGGAGAATCACAAAGGAAAGGGGATGGGGAATCACTGAGGAGATGGGATGGGGAATCACTGAGGAGATGGGAGAATGGGAATCAGAGGGTCGGGATGGAGGGGAAATCAAAGTGACGGGGGGAGGGGGAATCAAAGTTAATCAGAAAGAAGAGAGAAAAGGTGAGAAGGGAGAAATGGGAGGGACTTGAGGAGAGTCAGATGGAAGGAAGTGGATGCCAGAATTGCGGGGAGGGGAGAGTGGCGAGTGTGGGAAGAGAGAAGGAAGCGAGAGGGGGAGTGACAGGTGGAAGAGGGACGGGGGGGGGGCGCACGGGGAGGAGGAAGAGGGAGGTGGGAGATTGCAGGGGGAGGGGAAGATGGCAGAGGGGAGGGGAGGGGAAGGGAAGGAGGGGGCAAAGGAGAGAAGGAAGGTGGGAAGGGGACGGGGAAGAGGAAGGTCGGAGGGGAAGGGGAAGAGGAAGGTCGGAGGGGGAGGGGAAGAAGGAAGGTGGGAGGGGGAGAGGGAAAGTGGGAGGGGAAGAAGGAAGGTGGGAGGGGAAGAAGGAAGGTGGGAGGGGGAGAGGGAAAGTGGGAGGGGGAGGAGGAAGGTGGGAGGGAGAGAAGGAAGGTGGGAGGGGGAGAAGGAAGCTGGGAGGGGGAGAAGGAAGCTGGGAGGGGGAGAAGGAAGCTGGGAGGGGGAGGAGGAAGCTGGGAGGGGAAGGAGGAAGCTGGGAGGAGAAGGAAGAAGGAGGAGGAAGGTGGGAGGGGTAAGAGGAAGGTGGGAGGGAGAGAAGGAAGGTGGGAGGGAGAGAAAGAAGGTGGGAGGGAGAGGATGAAGGTCGGAGGGGGAGGAGGAAGGTGGGAGGGGGAGAAGGAAGGTGGGAGGGGGAGAAGGAAGGTGGGAGGGGGAGAAGGAAGGTGGGAGGGGGAGAAGGAAGGTGGGAAGGGGAGAAGGAAGGTGGGAGGGGGAGGAGGAAGGTGGGAGGGGGAGGAGGAAGGTGGGAGGGGGAGAAGGAAGGTGGGAAGGGGAGAAGGAAGGTGGGAAGGGGAGAAGGAAGGTGGGAGGGGGAGAAGCAAGGTGGGAGGGGGAGGAGGAAGGTGGGAGGGGGAGAAGCACGGTGGGAGGTGGAGGAGGAAGGTGGGAGGGGGAGGAGCAAGGTGAGAGGGGGAGGAGAAAGGTGGAAGGGGGAGAAGTAGGTGGCTGACGGGAGTGAGGGGGAGGAGGAGTACAAAATGAGAGGAACCGGGTGGTGAGAAAGAGGAAGAAAGGAAGAGGAGGTTGTGAGAAAGATAGGAAATTGAAAGAGGGGAAGGGGGTAGTGAGAAAGAAGGTAAAGAGGGGAAATGAGGGAGAAGGTAAGGAGGGGGAGGGGGGGAGAGGGACAGAAGATTAGGAAGTGAGGATAAGGTGAGGGGGTTGGGGGAACGGCGCGGTTGCCTCACAAAAGAAGCTTATTGATTCCCCCAGCCAGGATATCGGTCCACGGCACTCCCTCTCTCACTCCCACAACCACTCCCACCCAACACCCACACCACACCCACTCCTACCCAATATTCATGGCCACACCCACTCCTACCCAACACCCACACCCACTCCTACCCAACATTCATGGCCACACCCACTCCTACCCAACACCCACATCCACTCCTACCATACATTAATGGCCATACCCACTCCTACCGAACACCCACACCTACTCCTATCCAACAGTCATGGCCACTCCCATATTCACACCTTGTTCCACTCCCATAATCCCACAGCCACACCTACTCCCGCTCCAGCACCTATCACTCCCACACCTACAGGACACCCACTCCCATCCATACCAACCCCCACTCCCACACATATATTGTAACCACTTCCACGTCCACACCTCCACCCACTTCCACACGTAGGTCTACTCCCACCCGCACCCTTAAGTCCACTTCCACACGTAGGTCTACTCCCACCCGCACCCTTAAGTCCACTTCCACACCTACGCATGCCCACACCTACACATGCACACACTCCCACACCTACAGTACACACATACACACTCCACCACACCTACACACATGCGCACTCCCACACCTCACCCACAACTCCTCCTTCCACATCCAGTCCCGCTTCTGCAGAAGGAGGGGAGTAAACAGACAACAACATACAGAATAACCCCATCAGCGGGATGACAAAGCAAAGATAGGGTAGATTCAGAATAACGTAAAAGACTGCATGAAGACGGAATATGAAGATGTTAGATGAAACTGTCAAGAATTAAATACAATAAACACGAAACAATCAAGATGAGAAGGGATACGATAAGTTTAGAGATAAAAGGGCCGTACTATAAACACCAAACGCCAGTACTGACGAACGTGGGAGTCTGACGTTGACGAATGTGAACTTCTGGCGTTCATGTTTTTCGTACCATAAATTAATTTGCAGCTCACGCCAGGCGTTCCTCACCTGGTTATTGCGTAAAGTAGTGGTGGAATGTGATAGGTGGATAAACGCCACCAGAGACCCCCCTTTCGTGTAACAGATTTCCATATTATATAAACAGCCTAACATAGCTTTTTTTTTTTTTTTTTCCCCATTTATAAGCATTCAATAATTCAGGAACAAAATTTTAATTGGCAGGCTAAAATATGTGTCTTAAAAGCATTTTGGAACGGTAACAATTTTAAAGTTTGTGCGTTAGCCAGCTGAGTGTTGTAGTTACCATACGTGAGGGCAAGCCAATAACTCCTGACTCCAGTCCAACAATACCTCCGTGCGCGTGTGACAATCTTGGCACTGAAAAATCTTGAAATATATTTGACTTTTCTTATGAGGTGCTTCTGGAAGTATTTCACATGCATTTTAAGTGTAGTGTTGATTCATGCAGCAGCTGCAGTGATTGCTAACATAATCAAGGAAAATCAGCCAGTACTTTCTGGGTGCAGTACCAATTTTCCTCCATCCTTGAAACTAAATAAGTGTATAACATACCGTATAAGAAGAGTAATTATACAATATTATATTACACGGCAGAAACTGCAGAAATTAGAGTTAAGTCACCGTTGGCAAGTATCCAATAATACTTGTGCACTCACTTCGCTCGTAAAAATTCAAATCTACATTTCATCAACAACTAATTAACCCCAATAACTGCATCATGAGACGAAATCATAATTCATGCTTAGTCTATACAATATACTGTATCTTGCTCGTAAACACATCATCTCAGAGTTCTACCTTCAATTTTTACCAATTCTAACGTACATACACATATTTCTTACGTAAAAATAATCGCCTTGAATGGGTAAGTGATGTGTTTGGTGTATTAACAGAAGAAACATGAAAAACTCACGCGCTCTTAGTGCTCATGAATAGTAATCTCGCTAAATCTAGCGACAGTCGCGGCATTCACACGCTTGAACTGGGTTTCGCCAAGGCCAAGTCTGACGGTCCCGATTTTCTGAATTAAGGATGATTGACGGCCAGGAACGTCTGACGACTAAACGTCGCCGTTCGACCTCATTAGCTCTTAGTTTTTAAAGTATGGCCCAAAGAGGCAAGAAGAAACAGTGCAATAAAATAGAACAAAAATAGTTAAACATTTCAGCAAGATTTTATGTAGCTTAGAACAGCCCCTGACGGTAAAGGAGTTAACGAGGGACATATCCAAGACTTTCCAGTTCGAAAAGTACCTGTGTCTCCCATATGGACAAATGAGTCCGAAAGAACACGGATAAAAATGAACCTCCATCGTACTGAAAGTGGTAAGAATAAAAAGACCATTAAAGGGATAACTTAACGAATCTGGAAACAACCAACGGACCAAGAAAATAAAAGGAAAATTATAACACAGAAAAGGAAGACTAGAGAACAACAAAGAATGGCTAAGAAATAATGATCAGCCATAAATTATGAAAATACAGTCCATGAACAGAGGGAATGAAGCTGCAAAATAGTGTAAAAAAAAAAAAGGGAGTGGGGGAAGAATAAAGATAACGAAGAAAAGCTAGTAAGATAAAGGAGTGGAGAGAGAGAGAGAGAGAGAGAGAGAGAGAGAGAGACGGGTGGGATATTATACCGTCTACAATCTCTATCATCCAACACTTATACTGCCTCACCAGGAGTGCAGTAGCCTCGGACTGAGCTACGGTAGTTACTTTGTCCAGACATTTAAGGCGGGAGTGACCAGTCGCTTGTCCTTGTGACTATGTATAAGCAACAGCCATCCATAGGTTGCAACAACTAGTTGGCTACATCCGATTCCTGGACATCAAGTAACCATTTAGCAGGTCACACAATACAAAGTCATCTGAGGGTAGTGCTACATCAAGCGAGTGGATGGTGGACGCCCTAACCTACCACTGATTTCAAAAGGCTAACGGTACAAAGATATTGCTGAAGATAAAGGTGAGGGAAGGGATTGAGTCAACAACAATTGTCGATATGGAAATAAACACAAGACAGCAACACAGAAGCCTTTGTAAGAGAAGAGGCTGGAGGAAGAAAAATGTGTAACAAGATGCAACGGAAAAATATGGTAAAGAAAATACACAAGGGATGTGGCACCCCCAATCTCTCTCTCTCTCTCTCTCTCTCTCTCTCTCTCTCTCTCAAAAGGACGTAAATGACGGGCAGTACTGCTACTACCACTACTCCTATTTATATAATAATATTAATAATAATAATTAGCCTGTATTTCTCTCTCTATCTGCCTATTGCCAGACGTCTTAATCCTGTAAGGGGTGGCTACAAACAAATCGCCTCAACGCCGCACTGTCCTCTGCCTTGTTGTTGCCCTCCCACCAACTCACACACCCCTCTTTCACATACGGTAACTCACTACTCCATCCCTCCATTTTAGCCTTGGTCTCCCTCTCCTCCTTCCCCCTCCACCTCACTCGCATACATTCAATAATAACTGCCTTTGAACTTAGCGAAGACAAATAAAGTGGGTCCAGAATTATTATCATGGAATAAAGTCTACTGACTGTAAAACATATGGAAGAAAACTGTTAAAAAAGGGTAAGCCTGGTGTCAAAATATCTACTGACATATAAACAGAGTATCCAAGCTTCCAGAGTGGCAGGGGATATGTTACTCTGATATGTGTATGTAATACGGCAGATGGTGCAAATGGCATATGTGGAAGAGTGCAAGATAATTATGGGACTGTGGATGTGTTACGTAGGCATGTAAAGAGTGGAAGGAAAATGGGTGGAAGCTGTACTTTTTACAATAGAAAAAAAAAAAAAAACTGCAGATAGAGGTCTGGGCGAGCAGTTCGGTTCTATAAGAGTAAAACAAAAGTGTGAGATATCTTCATGATTGTTAAATACCGTACAATACAAAAATAAAATGGAACTCAAAATATGTTTGTAATAATCTGATACAAGTACAATTCCTAGTCATACTGAGAATATAAAGTAATAAAGTGAAACATTAAAATTGTTTTATTCGTGATGCCCAGGTCCACTGGGGGATTATTATGATTAGCCTATTGATAGACTTGATTTTTGTCTCATAGGGAGTAACATCATCAGTTTAGAGAGAGAGAAAGAGAGAGAGAGAGGGGGGGGAGGGAGGGGAGCTGGAGCCTCTCTCTCTCTCTCTCTCTCACTGACACACACACACACACACACACACACACACACACACACTTAGCCTGGTAAACTTAGCTGACACTAAATTATATACTGATGCATGTACAGTAAACACCACTACAATATATTAACACTTTCACCATCTCATTTTTCTCGTCTTCCTTATCTCTTCCATTTCATCATTCATTCTTACCAAATCAGTTTTCTACTCTCTCACGTCGCTTTGTATTAATCTCTTTCCATTTCCTGCTTCCTTCTCCTCTCTTCCTTCCTCTCAATCCTTTCCCTTCCCTTCTTCTCTCCTCCTCTCACCCCATCCGTCTTCCTAATCCCCCCCCTCTTCTCTTACCTCCACTCTTCTCCTCCTCCCTCCACCTCCCATTTCCTTTTCATTCTCTCCCCTGCATCCCATACCCTCCTATTTCCACCCATGCCTTTTTCCCTATCATTTCTCTCTTTCCCTTCTTTCCAAAATCTTTTCCCTCTCCCCCTCCTTTCCTCCTCCTCCCTTCCCCTCTCGCTCATCCCCCATCTTTTTCCCCTGGTCTCCTCTTTCACTTTATTCTCTTAAATTCCCATCTCCTCCCTTCATCATCATCTCCCTCGCTTCTCTCTTATTTTTCCCAACCTTTCCCTTTATCTTCTCTCTCTCACGCCTCTCTCTACCACTCAACTTCTCATCACACTCCTCTCCTTTCTCTACCCCCTCCCTCTCTTTTTCCCCCTTTCCTGTTTCCTTCCTTCTCACACCCTTCTTTCCTCAGTGACCTCCTCCCCATCCTACTCCTCTTTCCTGTAACTCTCCCCAGGGCCCTCTCTTGCGATACGTATTCTCAAATAACATCGTCCTATCCATACACCTCTTCCTTTCTTCTCTCACTTCTTTCTCTTCTATTCTTTCTCAGTCCTTCTCCTCTCTTATCTATCCCTCTTCTTCCCCTCTTTCTTTCCTCTTATAATCTATACACTCCTCTCCTCTCCCTTCTTTCTCCCTCTCCCATTACTCTTAAATCTATCCAATTACCGTTTCATCCCTCTTCACTCCTTTCCTCTTCTATCTTAATTTCATGCAATCCATTTACATCTTACTCTTCCTCTCTCTTCTCATTTCTCTCTTCCACTTTTTTCTTCCCTTCCTTTCCCTCTCTCTTTTCCTTCCTTCTCTCTTCTTCCCATCTGTTCACACTCCCTTCTCCTCCTAAACCTCGCCTCTTCCATCTGAATTTTTTTTTCCATAACACAGACTTCTTTCTCCTCTATTTTGTTCTCATCCTCTCTCTCTTCTTCCTCCTCCATCCTTCCACTCCCATTCCTTCCTCCTTCCCTCCCACTACATACACCCCAGACCCTCATGCCAACCCTACACTCTTCTTCCCCCCCCCATCATTCTCTTCTCTCCCATCCCGTCCCTCTTTTCTACACATCTCTTCCCTCAGCCTCCCTCCCTCCTCTTCCCTCTCCCCCGTTCTCAGCTACTCCCCATCTCCTCCATTCCACCTCCCTCCCTTCTACCTTTCCTCTGCCATCCCACCATTTATTTTTATCGAACTATTCACATCTTCCTCTGCACTGTCCTTTCCCTTCTCTTCCTCTTCTCATTCCTCCCCTCCTTTATCCAACCATTGTCTTCTTCCCCTTCATCCACTTTTCCCTCCCTCTTTCTTTCCTCTGCCTCTTCCCATATGCCTCTTCTTCTCCCTCCTCTACTCTTCCCTTTCCCCTCCTCCTCCCCTCCCCAGGGCCTTCTCTAGCGAGCCACGGGGCTTCAAATAACATTGTCCCCAAAGAATATTTTTAGTCCATTGTGGTTCATGGATATTTATGTGTATGCCTTTATGTTTTCATTTACCCCCCCCCTCTCTCACTCTGTGTGTGTGTGTGTGTGTGTGTGTGTGTGTGTGTGTGTGTGTGTGTGTGTGTGTGTGTGTGTGTGTGTGTGTGTGTGTCTGTCTGTCTGTCTGTCTAAAATTACTGTGCATATTTGTTTCTTTTCTGCCCACAGCATTTTTACCACTGTGTGTGTGTGTGTGTGTGTGTGTGTGTGTGTGTGTGTGTGTGTGTGTGTGTGTGTGTGTGTGTGTGTGTGTGTGTGTGTGTGTGTGTGTGTGTGTGTGTGTGTGTGTCTGTCTGTCTGTCTGTCTGTCTAAAATTACTGTGCATATTTGTTTCTTTTCTGCCCACAGCATTTTTACCACTGTGTGTGTGTGTGTGTGTGTGTGTGTGTGTGTGTGTGTGTGTGTGTGTGTGTGTGTGTGTGTGTGTGTGTGTGTGTGTGTGTGTGTGTGTGTGTGTGTGTTATACAAATGTATTGTACACGAGCATATTATCACAATAAATAAATCAGCATCAACTTCCATTTACAATATAACATCCTTACCTTTTCTCATCTACTGATTCTTTATTCACCTTACCCATCTCCTCCACAGAAGACTACAGCCAAACACACTCACCTGAAAGAGAGTAACAGAATACATTAACAGGTGTGATATCCTGAGAGAGAGAGAGATAGAGATAGAGAGAGAGAGAGAGAGAGAGAGAGAGAGAGAGGCTCTGCCTCCTCTCTATTCCCTCTATCCTCCTCCTCCTCCAACCCTTTCTGGCTGTCCTTGTACCTTAATCTAGTGCATAACAGGGCCTCCTTAGAACGCATCCTTTTGTGGTTTATTCTGCGCATTAGGCTACACCTTAATGTTTTATTGTACTGTATTTTACTGATATCATCCAAATACTGAACCAAAGAGAGAGAGAGAGAGAGAGAGAGAGAGAGAGAGTTTTAACCACTTCAGGCCAATGTTATAGTATTCAATGGCATTTTTCTTTACCGGTAACTCTGGGATGATCTTTCTCAGGGAAGGATGTAAACAAAGAATGGTTCACACACTTTCATAGAGAGAGAGGATTCACTATAAAAAAAAAAAAAAAAAAAAAAAACACACATTGAGGTGGTGGGTTTGTGTCATCGGGGTGAAAGTGTAAAGTTTTCGAAGACAACAAGAATTCCTCCCCCCCCGCCCACACACACACACACACACACACACACACACACACACACACACACACACACACACACACACACACACACACACACACACACACACACAATTACCTGATATTCTCTCCCTTTTCTTTGCTCAAATATTTCCCCCTTCTTCTCTTCTTTAACTTCCATCCAATCTATCTGTTCTCTCTCTCTCTCTCTCTCTCTCTCTCCCTCATTTCCTGTCCACACTCTTAATTTCCTTTCTCATTTCTAATCTTTCTTCTCATCATTTCACAGTCTCTTTCTCATTTTAACAAGGCGATCTTCATTTTTGTTCTTCCCCCTTTTACGCCTTAACTTTTCCAAATCCATTCTTTGTCTGTGTATTCCTTGGTTCATCAGATTCTTTTATTACTTTCCTTTTCGCCTGCGCTGCATCATTTTCTTTAATCTCTACTTATTTTCATACTGCTGTCGTTATTTCTATCTCTTCCCCATTTCATTCCTTTCTTTATATTTACCAATATTCTGATCTTCTCTCTTATTTATCACATCTTACATTTCTTTTGCATATTATTCTCTTCTCTGTTCCTCCTCCACGACCCCCCCCCTCCCCCTCTATCTCTTTGACTTCCATTCTTTCCTCTCCACTCCTCTTTTCATATTCCATTCTATCCAATTCCTCCTCCTCCTCCTCCTACACCTTCTCCCATTCTCCTCTTCCCCATCACCCCACAAACACCACGACTATCGACCTTAATCCCACCTGTCATAAGGGTCACTAGAGGTCCCTTCGGCTTGACGCGGCTGACAAATTACGCCACAGAAGCAGAGAGTCATTTGTCAAGAATTTGATGCCCATGGAGAGGAGGAGAGGGGAAGGGTGCGGGAATCAAGGTTGGGGATGGTGGGGACGAGGGGAGGGGAGGATGAAAGGGAGGGGTGGGGATAACGGGAAGGGATGGTTGGGGGATAACAGGAGAGGGCTAGTGAGGCATAGGTGGTGGGATGATGGAAGGGGAGGGGAGGGACAGACGACGGAGGAAGGGGAAGAGGGAGAAAGACACTTAGAAGAGAGGCAAGGGAAAGACAAGAGGAGGGGAGGAGGAATAGATGCATGGGGGAGGGACGGATGCAAGACAGGGTAACAGCATGAGGAAGAAAGCATGAGATAATGGCAAGAAAGAAAGAAATTTAGGGTGAAAATTGTAGCATGGGTTACAGATTTTGCGTACTTAAAAGTATCGATAAACAGACACACACAAAATAAATCATAGGCTCACAGGGAAAACAACTGATCCATTTAGGCACAATTTTAATGACTTTTGCCACTGAAGTACAGTGTGGTGTCTCGCCAATTGCTTACAAACACAAATTACGCTGAACTGTATTGCAAAATTAAAAATGTAACTAATAATTTTTTTACTAGTTTTTACAAGTGATTTAGGCAATAATATAGAGAATACGGTGCTGTCCAGAAATCTGAACCATACTGAAGGTATCTCAAAAAAAAAAATAAATAAAATAAAAAAAAAATCGCAAAATACAAAGACCCCGACAAAATTTCCTCTGCTGTAACTGTTACCCGGGTACAAATTAAATCTCTAACTGGGGACCACATTATCTCCATGAAACGTAAAAAAAGAAAAAAAAAGGCGATTAAAAAAAAGGCCCCATAACTAGTGAGAACGCCGTACAGCGACCTTATGAAAACCGGTTCTTTCTCGCAGAGCCTGTGGAGCGAGATTTTATATACCGTACAGTGTTTAGCAACACGATGCAATAACATTTTTTATCCTTTTTCTGTTTTATGTCATCTACCGCCTGACAATTTTATTCTGTTTACACCGGTCAGAATTTTCGATGGAGAGTTACATTTTAATCTTTATCAACCTCTTACTTATGTGGGATTCCCCTCAACAACAGAAAAATATATCACTGAGGAAGAGAAATTTAAATCTGTAAAACGAGCGACAGTATGAGCCATAAGCCTAACTAGGGTGCTTCTGGGCCCGTAATCTCCTTGGGTAAGGAGGCTTCCTTACACCTCTTCCCTACTGGTTTATTTCTGTATCTGGGCGACGGCAGCAGCAGCAATAGTACTAGTTGCAACCCCAGGCTTATCTAAAGGTAAACCCACTGGACAGCAGGCTGAGGTTACTCCTTTCGCGCAAACAACCATCCTCCTTTCGGGGATACAGGAAGTGAGTTAGTATAACTGGGCAGCTCCATGCAGGCTATGTCGGTGCCACCACTTGAAGGCCTGCCTCTCCAGCATCATCTGGGACGTAGAACAACATAGAACATTATAGTAAAGCATTCTCGTTCTTTAAGGAGGTTTCCGAACACTTCACCCTTACCAGTTTAGTCTGTATAAGTATCTGGGACGTAAACAGCACAGCAAACAAGAATATAAGAAAACTTTCACGTCGGCTGAACAAGCTTCCTAAGACATCCCTAACAGAAATTATTTCTGTAAATACCGGTACCACAGTTACTAGAGAACATAAAGGTGCCATATGCAAAAATAAACAGGGTTGAAAAGGATCCGTAATTCTCGTCAGCTTAGCAGGCGTTACAGCATCTCTTCTTTAACGATGTATATTGCATATTACATATTATTATTTCCTTGCAGGTCATTTATACCATCCGTTTGTTTTTATATCAAGACTGACAACACATATATCAGGAGGAAATATTACCCAACCAGATACAGAAACAACGTGGTAAAAAACAGGCGCCAGAGAGACTCGTTAACCGATACTACGACACATGGTGACGGGAGAGTTAGGTACCTTTTAGCAGTGGCTAGACTAGGCTCAGCTAAGGCCACATGGAATATCGGTACTGCAGGTGGGCATGACACTCTTCCCAGGCATCTCGATCTTTACACAACCTTACACCTCTCAGGCCTCTCGGAGTGGTGTGAGGGAAAATGGGGAGGCGGGGGTAACTCACTGGATTTTGTTGGTATTACCCTAACTCTCCCCCCCTCTCTCTCTCTCTGTGGATTTCATTGTCATTCTCCCCTACCTCTATTTGGCTTGCATTGTTGGATTCTCTATCCAAAATCCCTTCATCTCCCCTCTCCCCCTCTTGTTTTTCCACGAATCCCGTCCCCCTCCCCCACCTCGTGCATTACCCTAGCTCTCCGTCCACCACCCCTAGTGCATTCCCCAGTTCGCCTCCCCTTGCCCTCCTTGCATTCTCCCTGCTCCCATCCCCCTCCCCTGCCTTATATTCCCCAGCTCCCTTGGTTTCCTCCAGCTTCCCTACCTCTCGTCCCCTCCCTTCTCTTCTCCAGATCCCCTCCCCCTCGCCATTCCCCTCTTACTTTCTGTTCTCCTCCCTCTTGACCATCTTCCACAGGTCCCCTTCCCCCCCCTTCCCTCCCTTCTATCCACCAGCTATTCTCTCTTCTTCCTTTCGTTTCCTCATGGATTCTCCAGACCCCGTCCCCACCGGGGTACTTCAAGCAACAATCTGGGATCGTATTTACCAGGGATCTTAATCAAATTTAAGGTCAAACAAATCTCCCTAAGAGTGTACTATCATCAAAAATCACTTTGTTTTTCATATCCCCTCACAACCACATAGGCTACTCTGTAGACTGGCTGTGAAGAGTATGGTAGGCGTATGAATGAAGATAAATGAATGAAGACGCAATCATATACACAACCCAAGCACGAGCTGGTTTGTAAACATGGAAGGTGGCCAAGGTCGAGCAACCAGCACCGCCTGCGGGCCATGGTAAACAAGGCGCCACGCCGGAGTATTATTGGACCTGATTCGTTCTTGGCACCACTGACACTCATCTCAGTACCTGGCACCACTGACACTTATTTCATTATCTGGCACCACTGACACTTCACTATCTGATACCACTGCCACTTATGGTATTCCACTATCTGACACCAATAACACATTTCATTATCTGACACCACTGACACATATTTCATTATCTGACACCACTGACACTTATTAAATTATCTGGCACCAATGACACTTATTTCACTATCTGGTACCAATGACACTCATTTCACTACTTGACATCACTGACTAACATCACTTGTAAGAATCACTGACTGACCTTAGTTACTGGTAACAAAGACACTCACTTCAGAACCTGATAATGACACTCGTTTCACTACTTTGCACCTCTGACACTTCACTACTCTCGGGATCCTGCAATTCACTCTCAGTTGAATTAAATCGTCTGATGGTATCTGGGATATAATAGCACAGATGTCCTGACCATGAAAGGGTTAATGGCCACATTATGAACATACTGGATGCTAAGACTCACTCAGCTGAATAAAACTGGCTTTGGTTGCAATTAAATAATACCGAAGACGCTGTCACGAGGGGGTTTACCTCATCATCTGGACGGCTATGTTTAACTTAAAGCCCTCTTCGTATTGCAGGCAATAATGAGGGTTATCTCTTGCCCCTCGAATTGGCAGACTCTCTCCTATGCTGGACAAAATCGTCAACAGGTAGTATGAATAAAACAGAATGCCCCGCATGTCGTCTGGTGGAAGAGATTAACGGTGTTGCTAATACGACCCTAAACATGATAATAATATCAAGCAGGTCTGTCTGGTATTAACAAGAATACCGGCATACCGTAAACAAACTGTAAGTCAGTCAATCCCACATTAACCTCTTCAAGGCTGGGTTACCTTAGTCCGGTACATTTAAGGGTAGATAACCAGCCTTTTCCCTTTCATGGCATCATCTGTTCGTAAAACCTCCTGTCGCCTCTTAGAGACTGAATCTAAGGAAGGACGCAACTCTGATCGGGGCATTCTAACCACTAAGCCACCAGGTCCCTACAATCAAAGTTAAGGTACCTATCGTGTAGAGGATGTTAACCCAGTCAGTCCCACTGCCTCCCTACGAGAAAAAAAAATCTAGTGATAGCATGAATAAAGAAAGTCATGGATGCTACAAATGGACAAGTAGCCTACTGACAAAACTTACACCACCACCACCTGGTGGTTGAATACATGCGTTTATTCAACCCGATGAAATTTTGGCAGTTAGCAGGGTAAATAAACACACACACACACACACACACACACACACACACACACACACACACACATATATATATATATATATATATATATATATATATATATATATATTGAATAACCCTTCCACTGGCAGGAACTTCATTCTTGCAAACACCGGACGATTTTTTAAAAGGCTGGCTGGAAATATGGCAGTTACCCTTCTCACGGCTTGACAACTTTAGTAGGCCCGTCTTCTATTTCACCTAGTGCAAGACGATTTAACACATTTGCGCCAAAGTGTTCTCAGTACAGGACGAAACTGGGCATTTTCAAAAGTTAATAAAGGAGGAAACCCCGGGGTTGGGACCTATGAGCTTCGCGACGATGAGCCGATAGGGTAGATGGAGGACAGTACGTTTAGTACCCTTCCAGCACAATCCCTCACACAGGAACCCTGGGAGCTAATAGGTTAATTCATCTACAAGTGAGTCACAACAGCCTGAGAGTAAATATATACTATTTCTATTAACCCTCTCATGGCGGGAACACCTCTAGTATTATAGTACAGCCAGCACGATACGATTTAATTCAGTTCAGTGCGTCACGGGAGACAGAACTTTAAAAAAAGTGCTGAAGCTGACAACAATGATTGCATGACACACCCCTAAAGCGGTAGCCAATTTTAAAAGTGATTATAACAAACTATTACCATAAACAAATAACTATTACTATAGATCATTTTGTTTTTCGTATCTATACCCAGTTTTTTTTTTTTATCGAGGCGAAGATGCACTTGACAGATTGATGATAATTGGCTGAATGCAACATTACTTCATACTGTCTTTATTATTAACTGACAACATATATCTGACGGGGAAATTTGGGATAGTAAATGTTATTCGGACATGTTGCATTCAGCCAATAGTCACCAACCTATCAAGTGCATCTTCGCCTCCATAAGAAAAACTGAGTATATACAGTAACCTGCATTCATTTGATTGTGAAGGGTTTGGACTTTGGCAGCTGTAGAAGTGAAGGAAAACGTACATACGACTACAACCAATTTTTTAAACAGCTTCAGCCTAGCAGAGTTTATGAATACGACACCTTGAATGACAGCGAGACATGATACCAACTAAATCATTGTATTACCAATTAATCACCAATGAATATGTAAATTGGACCAGGCAGCAGGTGACTAAGCTAATTAGCTGACGCGCTGACTGATTAATGAACTGACTCTCAATGACTGAATGACTCCATTTCTCATCACCACTGTGCCTCTCGTAATGACCTTGATGCTGCCGATGATTGTAATTGTAACTCCATGCCTTGGAACATTCCCTCCTCCAGACACAGGTTCGTATTCTTGTTGGCTAAGGGGACTCCTTAGCACCTCTTCCTTTACACTATATTTATTTTGGTACCTACCCATTAATATTTTCCTTTATCTTAATGCCGTAATATCTTTAATATGAACACACTTTACATAAATATCACACGAGTGACTATGCTGTTTGTAATCTAACTTGGCCCAGATTTTCGTCCTTTTGCAGCTTATTTCACGCAGCTCTGAGGTGACAGTTCAACGGCTCTACATACTTTTCAAAGCACCTCTTTATTACCGGCATCATAATCTAGTGTCAATATACTCTTACAACTCAGCATTCATGAAGGAGAGAGAAAAATTTTAGGCCAAGTTAGAGTAAAACGAGTATCGTAACGTGCCATGTGTAGAAATCAACTAGAATGGAAGAGGTGCTAGAAAATCTCCTAATACAAGAATACGCCCCACAGTCACTTTTCTGCCTGAAAGGTTGCGAGGATAAAGGAACTGAAGAACAGTCTTTTTAGCATCTGTGATATAGTGGCTAACGACTATAAGTGATAGTCCGTCAGACCCAGGTTCCACTCCAGGGCAATGTGATGGTTCTGTATTATAACGGAGGCCAAATTTAGTACCATAATGAGCCAACCTATAGGCAGTGACACAGGGAAATCGACAAATACATGATAAACACTGTGCTTCGCCTGGATCTAACAACGATTATAATTATGACGGTGGGAATCAGATATGACTCCAACCCACTGCAACACATCACAAACAGACTGGCTTCTATTCCAGCACTTCCACAACAACACAACCGAAAATCGCAGAGTTTCAGTTTGTAGGCAATTCACCAATTCTGAAAATCTTGATGGTTTAAATACCCACACGACAAAACAACAGCTTGATTCAAACCCACACAACACACCGAACCTAATAGTACTTCCGATGGCAACACAACCAATGTACGTCATGATGGACTGATATTCACGCAAAACTAGATCTGAATACCTTTGTTACATTCTTTAATCAAGCCACACACACGCAGCACCGATCCCAACCCACACAACACACCAAACCTAACAATAACTCCGCTGGCAACACAAACACAAGAGATGATGGTCTGACATTCACCCAACAGCCTACACCAGTTAGCTATGTATGCGGTATATATATTTTTAGCTCATAATACACACACACACACACACACACACACACACACACACACACACACACACACAACCAGGGCATATAGAGTGACTCCACATACCGTACCTAAAACTTAACTAGTTAGCTATTTACTTACTGTGTAGCCAAAACAAGTAAGTTTCGCCATAACTGCTTATGGTTATAATTGTCTTCAGATTTTTGCAGAGCTGAAGACAAAGGTGTGGAAGAAATAAATGATGCGTGGGTACATTTTACATTTGCCTCAGTAACTGGCTAACTTAATGCTAAACAGTAACCATATTCCTTTCTGATAATGAGAGGAACCACACCTATATTTCTGTACAGTTAGAGCGTTACAGCTTTCGTGGTTTTCTCTAAAACCTGTTACAAACAAAACACAAAGCAGATTTGAATTATGTACTTCCCACTATGCTCAATGGCAAAAATCAGCCAAAATTCTCATAAAACTATTTTATCATAGGATTTTCAACCAAACAGCTGTATCTCAATTAATTTGAGATATTTCAATCACAAAAATGCAGTTCTTGCACCAAAAATGAGTATATGACCTTCAAAAATAGGTCAAGGTCATTTATATATGGCACAAGCACTTGGGTTACCCTGGGGTACCTTCCTGTACAATATCATCAAGATCTAAGGAAAAAAAATTGCAAAGAAAAATAATACTTTCTAAAACAATACGCTTCGCCATATGATGAAGCTTAACTAACCTCATAACTACTCCGAGAACACCAGAACACGGCATGGTAATCTGCTCTTACAGACGCTGCCGCTAACAACGTGCTCACCATAACACCGACACAACACAACAACCATAGAACATTACATCAACACACCATGACATCGGAACACCGTAACAATGAAACAACACAACAAACACAACACCAAACACACACAACACCAAACACACACAACACCACAACACACACAAACAACACAATACAACACAACACACACACACACAACACCACAGCACTAGCATAACACCACAACACACACAAAACCACAACACACGCAACATCACAACACACACACACACAACACAACACACACACACACACACACACACACACACACACACACACACACACACAACACAACAAACACTCACACAACAACACAATACTCATACAACATCACAACATTCACACAACACCATACTCACACAACACCACAACACTCACACACCACCACAACACAACACACAGAACACAACACCTGCACACCACCACAACACAAGGCATGATGGCTGTCCTCCCCCACTCCAGCCCAACACAACGAACTCCCTCCTTCCTACTTAATGGGGAGGGAGGGAGGGCGGACAACTTCGGATCGTGGGGCAGGGGAAAGCCATTAGAACTAAGGCCAGACCACATTAGAATGGCAGAGTAGAGGGCATCACAGGACGCCACGGTACCGGAATGGCTGGCTGAGTGGCTGGATTAGAGTCAGTGGATGGTACCATGAGTGATTTTATTCTTTTGCATCAAACGATTATATTCTACTCGAGATACTTTTCCTGCAGGAGGGATTACATACAGCCTTCAGTAACTCCTTTAATAGTCGGGTCTCTCAAACTGAATAAAATCGTCTGAAGGTATCAAGAAAAAGCCAAGAGCATATGTCCTCTGATTTAGGGGGCTGAGAGAAAGAGGAAAACTTTGAATCGGGCGACAGAGCAAAGCCATTAGAACTAAAGCCAGCCTCACATTAGACAAGCGAGGCAGGGGTAATCAGAGGACGTCAAAGTACCAGAGTATGTCGGAGGGAGAAGGGTTATAAGTGAGTGAGTGCTGGATAAGAGGGTGTGGATATGTGAATGAGTGCTGGATAAGAGGATGTGGATATGTGAATGAGTGCTGGATAAGAGGATGTGGATATGTGAATGAGTGCTGGATAAGAGGGTGTGGATATGTGAATGAGTGCTGGATAAGAGGGTGTGGATATGTGAATGAGTGCTGGATAAGAGGATGTGGATATGTGAATGAGTGTTGGATAAGAGGGTGTGGATATGTGAATGAGTGCCGGATAAGAGGGTGTGGATATGTGAATGAGTGCTGGATAAGAGGGTGTGGATACATGAATAAGGGCTGGATAACAGGGGGTGGATACGTAAATAAGTGCTGGATAACAGTGGGTGGATACATAATTCAGTGATGGTATGAGGGAGTGAATACAATAAATGAGTCAGGTTCATGGATAAATGGATGGATGGATCAAAAGATGGATAGAAGGATGGATGGATGGATAGATGGACAGGTAGACCTAGATGGATGGATGGATGGATGGATGGACATATAGATGGATGGATGGATGGGCGGACGGAAGGACGGACGGGTGAATGGATGGATGGATAAGTTGCATGACAGATGGATAGATAAGTACAGGAGTGAGCTGATGGACTCTCCAGTGGATAAGAGTGAGTTGATGGACTGATGGGTGAGTGAGTGAGTAAGTGAGCGAGCGAGTGAGTGAGTGAGAGAGTAAGTGAGCGAGTGAGTGAGTGAGCGAGTGAGTGAGATGAGACGAAGAATGGTCAATGGAATGAGTTCATGGATGTATAAATAGACAGATGAAAGGGTGGATGACTGGAGAGCTAGATCTAGAGAGTGAGGCAGTGTTTCTGAGGGTACCGGTATGTGCCTGTGCATGAGTGTGGGCAAACAAGTGAATAAATGAGTCTGTGGATATTCAAGGCTAAGCGAGTAATTAGATTTAGTAAGACAAAGCAGGGTGATACAACGAGTGGGGTGACTTAAACATGGAGTGTTGACTTTAGCCAGGATTAAAGAGAGATCGAGTGAATCCGGGGTAGGTTAGTGAGGCCTGCTGATTACATGCAAGGGAAATGAACTTGAGGACGACTGCTGGATTTACAGACGAACCAATGAGTCAGTGAGTGAATAGGTGAGTAAGAGTTAACCTACCGGCACATACCTAGCTACGGTTTTAGACACGGAGCAACACCGTATATATATATATATATATATATATATATATATACAATTGAGGTTGCGGGACAGAACTATGGGATACAGTAATGCAGAACGCCTGGCCGCACCTGCAAGAATTTGGTGTGGACTCGACCTTAAACAACAAAGGAATTAGACAAGAATCATACATTTACAAAGATTAAATGAAAGAGTGCGTGTGAGAAATGAGTTAGTGGTTGTTAACCAAACCTATCACAACAAAGAAATAAGACAGGGACACATTAAGACAAACCAATGGACTGATAAGACATGATTGTGTACGAATTAAACAGGTCTTTCAAAATGAATTATTTAGCCAGGAACCAGATATTAACAACGACCAGAAGAGAGAACGACTGAGTGACAGAATGAGCTCGCAAGAGTGTGAAAGTAAGAGTTAACCAAGTCTTAGGCCTACACAACGAAGACTTTACACAGGGATGATACAATTACAATGCACAAACTATTAAGTATGAAATAACCCAAACCATGCCTTTTAAAGTGGGCTAGTGGTCATAGCAGTCTGGCATTCCTGATGCAGAAGATTCGAATAATAGCTACTGTACAGCAGACTATCAGGGGGATCAGCAGTAGCAGTACTAGTAGTTGTTGAAATCCCGGCCCACCTGCATGTCAACCCGGTGGACTTCAGGCTTAAGTTGCCCTTATTCTGTCCACCATCCTCCTTCAGGGATAGGGAAGTAGGGGAGGGACGTTTGTATAACCAGACAATGAAGCCGCCTGGTTATATCGATGCCACCACATGAAGGCGTTCCTGTCCAGCTGTTATCAAGGGGAGCAAAGCTATGAACACCATCAATCCTGTGACGTCTTTTCTCATTTTAATCAGGCCTCCATCAGACGACTGTTTCACCTCAAAGATCTCGTACTGAAAGGGTTAATGAAGGCTACATCTAACCCCTCCTGCTCGAAAACTCTCCCATAACCTGAATAAAACTGTCACAATGTACCAAGAATATACCGTAACGAAAAATACACCATCGGAATAAAGTGGTTTATCCTTTCAATCCAACGGCGTCATTTTCTTCCTGTTAACTACAAATGCCTTTATTTAACTTTATAAAAAGGGCAAGAGAAGGTGTGGCCTTGTTAGTGAGTCCGGAAGTACGGCAATGTGTGATTGAATGGAAGGTGTCATCGAGACTGATGTGGGTGAAAGCGAAATTTGAACGTGAGTTGTGGGTGTTTGTGAGTGCATATGGGCCTGGTAGTGAAAGGGATGAACAAGAGAGGGAGTCTTTCTGGAATGATGTTGATGAGTGTCTGCAGAGTTTTGGAGCGAATGTGAATGTGGTAATGATGGGAGATCTGAATGCTAGAGTGGGAAATGTAGCAGTTGAAGGCGTAGTTGGTATGCATGGTGTGCCTGGAAGAAATGAAAATAGGGAACGAATGATAGCGATGTGTGTTGAGCGAGAGATGGTGATTGGGAATACGCTGTTTGAGAAGAAAGATATTTATAAGTATACATGGGTAAGACAGGAGGGTGGAAGGGTTGTTGATAGAGCTTTGATGGACTATGTGGTTGTGTCTAGGAATGTAATAGGAAGATTGTTGGATGTGAGAGTTCTGAGAGGGGAGGGTGGAGGTATGTCTGACCACTACCTGGTGGAGGGAAAGTTAAGAGTAGGTAAGAGATGGGTGAGAGCTAGGAGGGTTAGGTGTGGCAAGGAGGTTTTGAAAGTGAGTGAGTTGGATAAAAGAGAGAAAAAGATAGAGTACCAGAAGAAACTGAAAGATGAGTGGAACGCAGTGGAAGATCGGGAAAATGGCAGCGTGGAGGAGGAATGGCAGTTGTTTAAGAGTGCTGTGGTGGGGCATGCAGAAGAGGTGTGTGGTGTGAGACGTGTGGGTGGTGGTGTAAGAAAAAGAAGTGAATGGTGGTGCGAGGAAGTAAGTATGGCTGTGGCTGAGAAGAGACGTGCATATGAAGTGTGGCTGCAGAGGAAGGATGAGATGTCATATGAAAGGTATAAGGAAAAGAGGAATAAAGCGAGAAGGGCTGTGCGTGATGCTAAAGTGGCAGCAGATGAGAGGTGGGGTAGGCGGCTGACAGAGAATTTTCAACAGAATAAGAAAATGTTTTGGAAGGAGGTGAAAAGGGTGCGAAAGGGAGAGTCTGGGAAGGAAGAACGAGTAAAAGCAGAGGATGGAAGGATGTTAATTGAGATGGATGCAGTAAGGAAGAGATGGGCGGAGTATTCTGAAAGATAGTTAAATGTAGAGGAGGAAAGGGTGGCTGAGATTGTGGCGGATGGAAGGGTGCAAGGAATAAATGTGTTGGGAGAGCTGAATGATTCTTTGATCACGAAGGAGGAAGTGGAGAAGGCAGTAAAGGAGATGAAAACAGGGAAAGCTGCAGGTATGGATGGGTGTGCTGTGGAATGCCTGAAGGGTGGTAGAGTGACTATTGTTGACTGGTTAGTAAGATTGTTGAATGTGTGCTTTGAGAAAGGTATGGTGCCAATTGACTGGGCAAGTGCTTGTGTGGTCCCGTTGTATAAAGGCAAGGGTGATAAGTATGAATGTACTAGCTTTAGGGGTATAAGTCCGTTGAGTGTTGTAGGGAAGGTGTATGGTAGAGTGTTAATTATGAGAGTTAGAGAGGGTACAGAGGGAGTGATTGGTGATGAGCAGTGTGGCTTTAGGAGAGGGAGGGGATGCGTTGATCAGGTGTTTGCTGTGAGACAAGTGTGTGAAAAGTATTTAGCGAAAGGCAAGGATGTGTTTTGGGCATTTATGGATTTAGAGAAAGCGTATGACAGAACTGATAGGGAGCCTTTGTGGACTGTTTTAAGGTTGTATGGACTTGATGGTAGGTTACTAAAAGGGGTGAAAAGTTTTTATGTAAATAGTAGAGCGTGTGTAAGAGTGGGAAATGCTGTGAGTGATTGGTTTCCCGTGAGAGTGGGGCTGCGACAGGGATGTGTGATGTCGCCTTGGTTGTTTAATATTTACATGGATGGTGTTGTAAGGGAGGTGAATGCAAGAGTTTTAGGTGGTCTGAGTCTGGTAAATGTTGATGGTGGAGAATGGAATCTCAAGCAGCTGCTATTTGCAGATGATACTGCACTGGTGACTGATTCAGAGGAGAGATTGAGACAGTTGGTAGAGGAGTTTGGAAGGGTGTGTGAAAGGAGGAAATTGAAAGTAAATGAGAATAAGAGTAAAGTGATGAAGTGTACGAGGTTGATACATGGTAGGGGGATGAATATAGTTTTGAATGGTGAGTTGCTTGAGGAGGTAGATTGTTTTAAATATCTAGGGTTACATGTTGCTGTGGATGGAAGAATAGATGCAGAAGTGAAGTTTAGAATAAATGAAGTAGGAAAGGTGCTGGGAGGAATGAAAAAAGTGTTTAAATGTCGTTCGCTTAGAATGGATGTAAAGAGAAGGCTGTATGAGGGTGTTGTGGTACCGAC
The DNA here is from genome assembly GCF_032717465.1 of Coenobita brevimanus. Taxonomy (NCBI): domain Eukaryota; kingdom Metazoa; phylum Arthropoda; class Malacostraca; order Decapoda; family Coenobitidae; genus Coenobita; species Coenobita brevimanus. The sequence goes on from NC_136978.1 coordinate 21,600,243, forward strand.
TGCATTATATGGGGCTGAAACATGGAATATGGGTGTAGCAGAGAGGAAAAGTTTGAATGTAATGGAGATGAGGTGTCTGAGGAGTATGTGTGGAGTGACACGTATGGATCGGGTGCGAAATGATGAAGTGCGAAGGAGAACTGGAGTTGTTCGGGAGATGGCTGGTAGAGTTGAGCAGAGGGTGTTGCGATGGTTTGGGCACATGGAGAGAATGGATAATGAGCGATTGGTGAAAAAGATAACTAGATCTGATGTGAGAGGTGTAAGGCTGAGAGGAAGACCACGAATAGGACAGTGTGAAGAGAGCGCTGGATGCGAGAGGGATGTCTGTTGAGCAAGGAAGAGTGGCTGTGTGTGACAGAAATAAATGGAGAGAAATTGTGAATGAATAAGTGATGACGCAGCCCTGAGGGGATATTCTCCTGCATTTGGTCTAATCAGCTAGTCAGGTCAGGTGAGGGTAAGGGGATGGGTCTGTTATGATGTGGCAGGGGTAAACCAGTTCTGCTGTCGGACCCTGCTGCGGATGTCACTGATTGCATTGTGCAGTTGACCCTTGTGCGGTGTGGTGCGGTAAGGATCTGTCCGTTCTCCCCTTTGGGGCTAAGATGCGAATGAATGTGTTTGAATGGATGAGTAAATGGGGAGTGTGTCGTCCTGTCTCGGCTACCTCCCTTTCCTTGGGGGAAGCAGCCTAGGTATATAGATAGATACTGTAGATAGATAAAAAAAAACACACACAACGAAAGTATTCAAATAAATTTCGCATGGTAACTAAACTGGTTTGAAGATAGCAAGAATCAGATAAAAAATACTTCCTCCGCTTGAATGAGTTGTCGGGACAGCCCTGTAAGTTGTATTCCTACTCCTGTATGAGGATAAGCCCATGAACATGCCATAAACCAGGCTACCCTTGTGTAACCAATGCACCGCACCGTACTGTATAATATCCCCAGTCTTAAAACATCTACAGGTATCTTTTTTTCTATTCTACCACACTCCTTAATCCCGCAATAGACAGCCACAAACAAATCGTCTCCAAGTCACTATGTCCCCTCAACCCGGCTGCCTACCTCACTACCGCTCTCAATCGTATACCATACCTCTCTAGTCCGTCCCTCCATCTCATTCCCAGTCTCACTTTTCCCCTCCCCACCTTCACTTCTCACATATTCCTAGTCAATCTCTCTCTCCATTCACTCCACATGCAGTGAGCAAATAGTGCCCAAGACGGCCTTGGCCATACTCAAGCTGGTGGCATGATGGGCGAAAAATACTCATCTGCTGACAGTTTCTCCATTACCAACAGGAAAGCATTAAAAAATTTAGAGGACAAACCAAGTGAGTTAGCGAACGAATGAATCAATAAGCAAGTGAATGGCAAAATACATTCAACATAAAGATGGAAATAACAGAGAAATAGACATCCGCAAGTACAGAAGTGAGTGAGTGAATGTGCGAGGGAACGAGTGTTCGTGAATACCGGTCCGTGCAAGCAGGTGAGTGAGTGTGCGATAAAAGAGTGATCGGGGAGGTGGGTGTAGGACAGCGAGAGTGAATGAGTAAGTGTGCGAAAGAGTATGGTGTGAGTGAGCAGGTGTGCCAGTCAGCGGGTGTGAGTGAATGAGTGAATGCGTGAGCGCTTCTAACGAATGAATGGATGAAAGGGTCAGTAAATAAGCGACTAAATAAATACGTGAATCGTTACGAAGTACCGCATCCAAGATTCCGTGGACTTAACAAAGAGTCAACAGCTCTCAAGGCAGGGAAATTGCATGAAAAGGAAGACAACTAATAAAGCTAGACGCGAGACGGAAGATACTGTGTGTGTGTGGGAGAGAGAGAGAGAGAGAGAGAGAGAGAGAGAGAGAGAGAGAGAGAGAGAGAGAGAGAGAGAGAGAGAGAGAGAGAGAGATGCATTTCTTTCAGAGGTGTAAATAATTTATGCAGTATGGCACAAGCAGTTTACATTGTAGAAAGTAATAAAGTACCTGCACTGACAGTCACATATCGCTTCGACAGACTAATAACAATAATAATCATCATCACCATCTAATCCAGTGTTGCCCCATGAGGGGCGAAGAAGCCCGGGGCTAGGCAAGTTGGTCCTGACATTTAAGATGAGAGTGACCAGCCTCACTCATTTCTGACTGGAATTACGTGAGCAATAACAGGCGCCAAAATTTGGTCATATGGTTACCACCCAGCGTAGTAAATGGTTTCCTGGTGTACAGGAAACTATTTGGCTTGTCAGTCTGTTAGTGTTGTCACCCGCAGACAGAAGGAAGAGGACAGAATGAAGGAAAAAAGACAGAAAACGAAGAAAGGGAAGAAGGAAGGAAGAGAAGAAAACATGGGCACCAGAGAGCAGCACTACATCGATTGAGTGGATGGTGAGCGCCCCCAACAATAGACTAATAATCTATCAATCCCCAGCTAAACACGTTCACGTTTGGAAAAAATTATGTTTTTCCTGCAATCCAGATCACGAAGGATAGGCTATGGTGTAACTAAAGCGCTACAATGATACGATACGGTATGCATTTAATATTCACTTTACATTGCTTTCTTTTATAGGTTCAGACATTGCACATTATACAGGCTTATTGCTACAATTGGTCCTTCTGTTTGGTCTGTTTTGTTTTTGTTTTTGTTTTCTGCATTCCGTTGTAGATATTTGTTCTGGTGCCGGACATCGTTTCCATGATGTGTTGGAGTCTCATACTATTTTTACATATTAGGCCTACATACAGAAATGTTTATTCATAATTAAAGAGTGTGTAATAAAGTGTGAAGATAATCAACCAAACACAACTACACTGTATGTGTGGCTTTGGAATAGGATGGGCGCCTAGACCTGCAAAGCCAGCATTTTTCTGACAAACAGTGAGGGTAAAGGAAGGCAATAGAGAAATATAAAATGTACATATGTTTAAGTCTTGGGGAAACATATATCCATGTTAATGTATCTAATATACTTAATCCTGCCTTACTGAGATGTATAATGTGCATGGTAGCGTGTAATCCATGCCTACTCATGTATATTCTCTCGTCGTCTTTGAGAGAAGTGGCATCTCTAAATATGCTGACCTAAGCCGTTAACAGGCTGGGTAGAGAGGGCAGGCAGCAGATTACACTCAGCCTTCATGAGAGAGAGACGTACTTCTCTGAAAATACTCTCCTGTCTCAGTTGTATCTTTCTGTGGCGAAATAAAGAGAAATTAAACACATCTGCTCCAGTTTCTGTTCACCTGCACGCTACCGAGTCTTCTGATTATAGGATCTACACCAATATATTCCCGCCACCTGCCGTAGCAGAGACATTGCCGGAAATGCCAGTTGTGGAACTCAGTGGAGTCACGCCTAAGCGGCTACATAAATTTTGTGGTCAGCTGCGGGGTTCCTACGCAAGCTGGAACATATTCTGTGCCTCTTTTTGTCATGATCCTTATTATTTCAGGCTGGGAAGAGACGTAGATCACAGATACAGCTTTTCCTATAACAAACAGCCTCCACAGAACCATTAGGCTTGTTCCTGTTGCCCTTCCTTTGTGCCGCTACTCCTTTGCACCCTAGGCTACCCTTCTTTTTACCTCTTTCTTCCTCTTCCTTATCTCTTGCCTTTCCTCTCCTACCCTTTTCCCCTCCCTCTCCTGCCTCCCCCCCCCCTCTCTCTCTCTCCACGATCACACTCCTCCCCCACCCTTTTCTTCTCTCTTTCCACTTACCACACTCCTGTCCTCCCCAACTCTCTTCTCCCTCCCCTTCCTTCAACCCTCCCACTCCTTCCCTCTTCCCTCCCATTCCTTCTCTTTTCCTTTAAAGGCCTTCCCTCTTCCCTTCCGGTCCTTCCCTCTTCCCTCCCACTCCTGCCCTCCACCCTGCCTCTCCTCACTTCTCCCCTTCTCCTCACTTCACTCTCCCTCTCTCTCCGTCTGTGTTCGCCCTTCTTCCTTCCTCCCACAATTACTGAAGAGGAGGAGAACCCGGCCACGTATTTGGTTAGCATATAGATGAAAGTCTCTCTCTCTCTCTCTCTCTCTCTCTCTCTCTCTCTCTTTCACGTCTACACTAGCATACTCTATAACATTATTTCTATTAGCCTACATTTTGTGCGTTGCCATTATGGCATATTTCATGCCTCATATCCTGGTTCTTCATTAACCACTTCACCCCGTGTACGTCATTCCTGCTGCTACCACACGACTTTACTCAGCTCAGGCAAGTGCTCAAGTAGAGAAGGGGTTAATAAAGACTGCCTCTTACTCCTGCAGTTCGAGTATCTCTCCTTGGCTCAGTCAGGTAGCTTGGAGATAGCAATAATAAACGAAATCATCAGAGTGAAAAGGGCAATGTAACTAACCATATTTAACAGCCATAACACCTACTGATGTAATTATCGTCCACGTACTATTTACTATTTAATCGTGGCCTGATTATCGTTTCTCCCCAAATTTCACTGAACTCTGCATTCTCCTTTCGTAATTTCTGTCTTCACAGCTTTATTATATCCTTAAACTTATGAGTATAACGATTTTTTTACCTCATGAACCAGCTCCCCCCAAAGACTTTTTTATTCTGCTATCTCAAGACGATTTTACTGGGCGAAGGAGGAAACTTGCGAACTGGAGAGTTCAACGTAATCATCATTAACCCCTTCATTGCTTTCATCAATAAACTGAATCAACTGAAGACAGCAAAAAGCCAGAATATGATGTCACTGTACGCAAAAGTTTACCGTTATATTCTTTGGATCTCATAACCCCATTATTTCTCGAATTGCCTAACCCCTTGAGTCTGATGACGTCATTTTTACAAGTCTTGTTACCTCCAGACGATTCTGTTAAGCTCTGGAAAGACCACATGTAGTGACGGTAAAAAACAGTCTTCATTAACCCCTTCACAATCTGATGTCGCCCCGTATGCTGAATAAAATCTTCTGAAGGTAGCATGGATGAAATAAAGTGGTAGCAAAGATTAAAAAAAAAAAAAGTCATCGTAAGAGGTTATTAAGTCACTTTTCTTCAGGTTATCATTATCTGACTTTTATTTGCCTGTTCTGAGGTTTAAAGTATTGCCAGTTTTGGTTTAAAGTATTATCCTGTATTTATTATTCTCCCTGTTTAGTATTCTCAGTTTCTTATTTTATGTCGTCAATTCTATTTATTCTCTTATTTTCCTTTAAACTTATACCTACTTAAGTACTATTTATTCATTTCAGGCTCTTTTAACCTTCATTTATTTCTGGCTTCTCTGTAGCTATCCTTCGTTTTTCATTATATATCCTACAGTTATGTTATCACTCCTTCGATTCTGTGTTCTCATAATTTGTATCTTGTATTTCATATCTGCCTCATTTCTCTGGATTTCCCGAAAGTTTATTTCTCGGTTCACCTCTGCTCCTCCTCATTCACCCCTAATTTTATGCAGCCCCTTCCTCTCATCTCGTTACGGTCGCCCCCATCCCTCCACCCCAGCCTCTCTCCCACGAGCCAAACTTCCCTCACTGACTCACCCAGCCCCTCTCCCTAATTCACTCACTCCCTCTATCTTCCCCACTCACTCACTACTCCAGCCCCCCTCTCTCCCTCAGTTATTCACTAATTCCCCCTACTTCCCCCACTCACTCACTCCCCCTATTTCCCCACTAACTCTCTACCCCTCCTTCCCCCACTCACTCCCCAGCCCTCCATTCTTCCCCCCCCCTCACTCCCTTTACTTCTCTCTCACTCATTTCCTTTGACTCCTCCACTAACTCATATTCCCTGCCTTCCCCACTCTCCAGGCCTTGCTCCCTCCCTCCCTCACGCCCCCTGAATCCCCCACTCACTCCCTAGCTTCCCTCTCTTTCACTAACTCTCCGGCCTCCAATCTTTTCTCTCTCTAAGAACACACACACACACACACACACACACACACACACACACACACACACACACACACACTTGCTAAATTAATTTTCTTGCACTGAAGACAACTGAAGCCATGTTCAGTCCACGGAATATTGGCAACCCTTCCTCATAATGATTCACTCGCTCACCCTTACTCAGTCGCACTAATACTCTTACACCACTGACTCACTTGCACACACACAATCACTCGCACACTTATTTATTAATACTTGCACACTCTCACTCTCTCTCACTGCTTTATCTGACTGGAAATCTTTATAATAATTCTACAGCCACTATGGCATCTTCCGTATATTTCAGCCAGTATACTGTAAAGTGTACGTACTGGTATAAGTAAGTTTCATTATTATTATATCCTTTCAAAACCTGGTTAGGGATTAATCCCCTCATAACCTGCGCTAAACATATCGATATTATGTTTTACACGCCTCTAATATGGTTTCTTCCTCAATCCAGTTGTGATATTTGTTATCTTTTGTTGTAGGCCTATTCCCCCCAGCTTCCGCATTAACATACCGGTACCTTTTTTTATAACATGGTAACCAGGACTGAACACAACATTTCAAGTTAGGGCATACAAGAAAATTATAAAAGTTTTTGGATTATATTTTATTTGAATTCGCAAATTCAACCCTTAAATCCAATTGATATGTTGAAGGGCAGAGGTGCGGAGAGGGAGGGGAGAGGTGCGGAGAGGGAGGGGAGAGGTGTGGAGTGGGAGGGGTGAGAAGTGGGAGAGAGGGGAAAGGAATAGGAAATGAGGAGAGTAGTGAAGTGCTCAACTATATGGAAAATGAAAAGAAAAAAGAAAGTGAAAGTGAGAACACGAAGAGGAGGAAGTGAGAATGATAGGGTGGAGGAAGAGGTGACAAGCGGAAGAAAAAAGTGGTGGAGATGAAAGTGAGGGGATAGAGTGGAGAGGAGTAACTGCAGTAGGGATGTGAGAAAGATGGGAGGAGTGCAAGCAGGGAAGGGACGGACGAAAGGGTTGAGAATGCGGAGGAGGGAAGGAAGGCAGGGAAGAGAATGGAAGGATGAGGCGTGAGGAAAGAGTAAGGAAAACAGAGTGTGGGGAGAGGAGGTTAGGGAAAACAGAGAGGACTGTGGAGGAAGGAGGTAAGAAAATGAAAGAGAAAGGATGACAAGGAAAGAAAATTTAGAGGTGTCTGAGTGATTAGATAATTCGTCTGTAGTCTGAAGTGACGGAAGCTATAGCCAGGGCTAAGGCAGAGAACGGTCTGATGAAATAAACTCGTTAAAACTGACTAATTATCATGCACAAAACCCAACGTCAAAAAAAAAAAATCCTAGTAATACTGATGAACCAATAAAGAATAAGAGAGCTCAAGCAGGTAATCAACATGGACGGAGGAATTAGCTAGTGCTGAAGTGGTGACCAGTGAAGGTGGGGCGTAGGAGGACTGGTGGGCCTAATGGAATGGGCTGTTAAGCTTACAAAGTACCATTCAGTATAACCAGAGTCGGATACACACAAGAAAATTATATATATATATATATATATATATATATATATATATATAAATATATATATATATATATATATATATATATATATATATATATATATATATATATATATATATATATATATATCAATCAATCATTTCCTGTGGCACCCCACGGGATGCATAGGGTCTCAATGAACTCTCTCCACCAATATTTGTCTCTTGCCATCTCCTTCAGGTCTCACCAACACTCCTCTCCTGCTTCTTTTTTCATTGTCCTCAACCAGGTTTCCCTCGGCCTACCTCTACCTCTTCTTCCTCTAGCAATCCACTCTGGCACATCCTGTATTAAACAACCTTCTTTTCTGTATATGTGCCCCAGCCACTTCCAGCGAGACAGTCTCACATATTCATTAACTGGTTCCACTCTCGTAATATCCCTTACTCTTTCATTTGTAACTCTGTCTTGCCACTTTACCCCAAGAATCCTTCTCAGTATTTTATTCTCAAATCCTAATACTTTCTGATCTGTTGCAATTGTACTGTACCATGACTCATGCCCGTAAATTAAAATGGGTCTAACCATGGACTTGTAAATTTTCACTTTAGTATGTACCGAAAGCATATTATTATTCCAAACAGATTTCAACATTCCAACAGCTCGCCAAGCCTGTCTAATCCTCTCCTCAATTTCATTGTTTAATGATCCATTAGATGATACAATCGTTCCCAGATATTTAAAGTTTTCTACATTCTTCACCACATTATTCCCAATTACACAATCGATTTGGTTCTCCACGTTCATATTAATAATTTCAGTCTTTCCACAATTTATTACCAATCCCACTTTTTCTCCTTCCTCCACCAGACAATAGAGCATCCTCTGCATCTCGTAAATACTTCCGCAAATCAGTACAATATCATCAGCATAGTCCAAATCCATCAGCTTCTTATTTTCTTTCCAGTTAATTCCTGTACCTGTTCTCCTTACAACCTTTTTCATAACATAATCCATAACCAAAACAAACAACAATGGCGAAAGAACTCCTCCTTGAATCACTCCTGACCTAACTTGAAATGGATCACTCAAAGAACCACCCACCATTACCTTACAAAAAGTACCTTCATGCAGACTTCTAATAATATTTACAAACTTTTCTGGTATACCATAGAATCTCATAATTTTCAACATAGCTCCACGTGAAACACTATCAAACGCCTTTTCAAAATCCACAAAACACATGTTAAGTGGCATTTTCATCTCCTTAGCTTGTTGCATTAGATGCCTTACAATAAAAATCTGATCATTACAACCTCGACCCTTTCTAAATCCCGCTTGTTCTTCTCTTAAAATTTTATCAATTTCTGGCTCTATTCTGTTCAACAAGATTTTGGAAAAGACTTTTGCAACTACAGGTGTCAAAGTTATCCCCCTCCAATTGCCACACACACTTAAATCTCCCTTTTTTGGTATTTTTATAATCACTCCATTTTTCCACTCTTCTGGAATTCCACCATTATCCCGAGCCACATTAAAAAGTTTCAAAAGTGCATTCATCAACTCGTCATTTTCCACCTTAAGCATTTCAGGGAATATTCCATCCTCACCTGGAGCCTTAAAATTCTTTAACTCCTTTATAGATTTTGCTACCTCTTCCAAAGTTATATCCCCTGTTTCTATCTGCAAATCTCTCTCGGCTGGCAAAATGTCCTCTTCAGCTAGGATTGGTCTATTTAGAACACATTCAAAGTGCTCTTTCCACCTTCCTTTTATATCCAAATCTTTAGTCATCAAATTACCATTTCTGTCTCGTACAGGTATTTCCTTCCTTCTCTTTTCAGTCCCAGTTAACTCCTTTATGGCCTGATACGCTGCTCTTGTGCTCTGACCGTCATTTTTACTTAATTTAATTTCTATCACGTCTAACGAGTCTTTTTACTTCAGAATGTAAACTCCAATACTTTGCTCTAAGTACTTCAACTACCTGGCCATCAACATGTTGTTCTTCACTTCTTAACTTAGCCTCTTTCCTTTTCTGAATTACATTCCATGTTTCATCTGGCATCCACTTTTTCCTTCTCGCTTTTCCCTTTTTCTTAATAGTAACCTTAGCACTCTCATGCAAAACCTCTTTTATCTCTCTCCACATTTGATTAATATCATTGTCTTCAGATTCCATCAAAGTCTGCAGGACTAGAAACTTGTTTCTACATTCGCACCGAAACTTTTCCCTCGTGCTCTCATCACTTCTCAGCTCATCAAAATCATAATTATTACCTCCTGTACAATTACCATTAACGTTTCTCTTAAGTTTTATTTTAATCTTTGACACAACAAGTTGATGATCACTACCTATATCTGCCCCCCTCCTTACGCAAACATCTTGCAAATAACTCCTATGCTTTCTGCTAATTGCAATGTGGTCAATCTGATTACAATATTTGCCACATGGTGAAATCCATATATATATATATATATATATATATATATATATATATATATATATATATATAAAACGGGCAGAAGCTTAAATTAAAACATCATTATAAAAATATGAAGTAAAATTTATCATTTAGGACGTACCAAAAATAACAACAGTAAAATCTATTAAGAACGTTACAAAATATAATGGAAGGACCTGTTACTGCAAAAAACAGCACGAAGAACTGATAAAATACACCGTATTTACTGGTACTGGGTAAATTAGTTGTTATGCTGGTATCGTTGGCCTTAGCTATATGAAAAGGTTTTATAGATGACTTACCACGGTATCGTATCCCGTTTTGACAGAATTAGCTCTGTGCAATTAAATTTTCATTAATAAGAGATGTGATGAAATTTATAAAATATTTCAGATCTGGGAGAAAGTGGAAAGCTAAGATTCTTAATTTATTTCCGTGGCAAAACACACCAACCTTATTAAGTCAGATTTGCTATTCAATATAAAAACAAATTTGCATGAATCAATATGAAAACCCACGACGTAGCCCTGGTGGAGGGCAGGACGGGGCGGGTGAGTGTGAGGTGGGACGAGGCTGGATGGTGGTGATGTGGGACGGGGCGGGATGGTGGTGAGGTGGGACGGGGCGGGATGGTGGTGAGGTGGGACGGGGCGGGGTGGGGGTGGGGGAGGGGCGGGGTGGGGGTGAAGGCTCCCGCTTCTATTCCAATTGCCATTCCAAAAGGCAGGACGCAGGACACATCCAGGTTATTGAAATTCCAGAGCGTGAATAGCAACGACTTAGAGCCAGGTTCCGTGAGCACCACTGGCCAAGGACCAGGCCATCACGCTTAAAGAATACAAACCAACCCGTTACGGTGGCACAGTAAGCAACACAGCACCAGCTCACTAGCCAAGCTGGCTGCCGTCAACACAACCTGTACGGCACCTGTATCAGTCCTGATTGCACAAGTACGAGATGAGAAGCCATCTGTCACTGGATCTGAAGGACATAATCACCGAAACATAATGACTTCCTGCTGGCTACTACATACCTACAGTTCACATATAACCCTACACAGGTTATATTTATACGGGCAAATGGTAAAGGTGGAAGCAGACACCATGAGGTGCTTAGTCTCGGTGCTCATCTCCAACATAGTCCTTTGAGCCTGTGGCGGGTTATCATCCAATGTCCTGGGATACCGGGCCACTGCATTATTCAGGTTACCAAAGTTACCTCCTCTAGGTATTGCCCTACGTACTCATTTACCTACCAACCCACAAAGTATGGATGGACACCTTTCTCGAGTGACGCCAGCTGTCCCGCGCCAGGATTGGAACCCTGACGCTAACGGGCACTCAGCCTCGCAGCAACGATGACCACTCAGCCACCGCGGCGCATATTTATATACCGTAAGAATATACATATACCCTCCCCCCCTCTCACTCTCTCTGCACACACACACACACACACACACACACACACACACAGTTTTAGACATAGATAGATAGAAAGACAGACAGACACAGATATAGCTATAACTGAAGATCAGGAGAAGGACACGAGGTACTTGCACCATGGGCCTATTCTTGATGCACTGACGTGACGTTTCGAGGAACCGAATCCTCATCCTCAGACTTTAAAGTGGTTGAAATGGTTAAGTCCTGAACTATCACATACCGTCGACTTGAACGTTTACACCGGACTTCTTACAAGGCAGTTCAGGACTTAATCTTTTAAAACACAAGGGTATTTTTATTCATAAGTAAAGGAAAATCCCTTACAGAGCTTGGAAACTGGGTGACAAAGTCAACTGAAAAACAAAATTATTCCTGGCAAAAGCTAAGAGCATTACGGTAATATGCAGAGGCAAAAAAGATTTATGGTACGTTTCCGTGGCAACTGTAGCGTGGGGAACCGGTACACTCAGGCAGTAAATATGTGGGCCTGTCAGTGAGACACGGTGCGTCTGACTGTATGGAGCAACACCACGCCTCACCTCAGTCACGGGCACAGTGTAGTCTCTACACTGTGGTCACGAGTCTGCCTACAGTACGGTACCCTTACCCTGGCCCCACCACATTCCTCACCCAATCCCACTCATTTTAACAGTGACTGGCCAAGGACCCATCAGATGTGGACACGTGAGGGGCTAGGCTGGACAAGTCACACACTCCGACGCGCACTGTGACAGCCATTCAGAACAAATCATAATAACACCGTCATTTACCTACCTACTCAACCTTGTACCACAGACACCCAGCCTTGCACTAATACATCACAATAACTGCACTTTTATTCGCTTTTTTTCGCCTTATTCACTGCATAAGGCTTCTTCATTGTATCTTGGAATTTCACATTTAGCCTTAGTCAATTTACTGTCTTCGTTTTATTCATTGTTTGTTTTACCTCCTTCACTAGTCGCTCTACGCTATTCACAGTGTTCGATTTAATCACTTTGTATGCCTTTTCCACAGTTAGGTTTATCCACTGTGTTTGCCTTATTCACTGGTTTCCCCATAGGCCTTCCCATCATGTTTATCTTTCTGATCGCCCATCCAGTATCCAGTATTCTCTACTTATGGTACGGTATCAATTTCGCGTGCCACATTCACGGCTTGGTTTAATGACCAAGTTTAATATATTCACTGTGTTTGCTTGATTCCCTGCATTACCTTATTAACTGTTTGGGCTGTTCATTTTCTTGCCATATTCACTGTTAGCCTTATTTGTGTTAGGCTATTCAATGTGTTCGGTTTAGTAACTACAGATGCTGTTTACTGTCATTTACAACATTCGCTTCATTCAATCATCCTCTGTTTTACTTATCCAGAGTAGCTGAGGACTATTCAGCTTGTTCACTGTATCGTTCACTGTAACAATGCTATCACTCTGTTCTTTCTCCGCTTACAGGGAGGTTCTTCTTAAATCTGTTCAAAATCTCTCCCTCTTTTCAGACTCTCTTTCTGTTCACGGTGTTTTTTTTTTTTTTTTTACACTTTCTGTTTTCTCTCTCTCTCTCTCTCTCTCTCTCTCTCTCTCTCTCTGTCCACACACTGTTCACGATCTTTTTCTCTCCCTACATTCTCTTTTCGTTCACGCTCTATTCAATCCACGCACCTACTTGTCCAGTCTCTCTCTCTCTCTCTCTGGCACTGCGACCTATATTGGTACACAGAAATGTCAAATGTGAATCTCTCTCTCTCTCTCTCTCTCTCTCTCTCTCTCTCTCTCTCTCTCTCTCTCTCTCTCTCTCTCAAATGCCACTCTACTGTATTTGACACACAATGGTCTAAGATTCCCCCAACTCTTTCACAAAAGTCTATCCAGAAGTAGAAAAGATTGAGATTTGTTGATAACATAAAAGGAGAGAGAGAGAGAGAGAGAGAGAGAGAGAGAGAGAGAGAGAGGAGAGGAGAGGAGAGAGAGACCAAACTATGAGCAAGGGAGTGCTGGCTACTCAACCTATCTTCACCAGTTTTTACGATATATACAGAAATCATCACAGCAGGCAATTACAGCATTTTCATTAATAATTCTGTAGTTTGTTTCACTACAAATCTTACTTCACCAACTTCAATCTTATTCTTCTTTTATTATTTCTACGACACCTCAGACGATTTTTATTACTCTTAGAGGAGACCTCGAGTGGGAAGAATTAAATAGTCTTTCTTTCATTTGTCCCTTACCTATTAGTGAGCTCCCATAACTGAATCAAATCACCCTGGGGGGGGGGATGCCGAAAATAAGGAGTGAAGACGTCATCGGACTGGAGAGAAAAATTCACTCTAGCTGTTCGGTACTTGGCAGCAGCATGTAAAAAAAAAAAAAAAAAAAATCTGCTTCACAACTTCGGTTTGTGAATGGCCCATAACCTATACCGTTCATAAGAAGACAAGAGGCACGAGTCTGTCTGTGGTGTGTATTCTCGTAGACTTAACAGGCTCCCCAACACGACCGCCTTAGTGATTAACCCCTTTCATATACACTGTGGCGTTAGTTATGTTAGTTATTCATCCTAATAAAAGCTGTTTCTATCCAGCTTCGGAAACGCACCTCGAAATGGCGGTATTTTTGAGGTACCGGTAGCTATATATCCCAGACCCACATTAATTCCTACCCTACACTAATCTGGCACTCATTTATGCTGAAGAAAATCGTCTGAAGGTAGCAATAATAAATTATGAAAATACATGTCATCGTACTGATGCAATTTAGTTATGGTACACCTTGACTCTTCACTAAAATGGCGTCTTCTTTTAATGTATTCTGGTTACCAAACACATGATTTTTGCTAATTTAGGGATGACCTCTCGTACTGGAGTGGTCAACCAAAGCTATATTTAACCCCGAAAGCCCTTCCTCTACGTTGAACAAAATCCCCTTCGGGTTTATGGGGTCAAATATTCGCTTGCATGTTGTTTAGTCTAGATCCTTTTAATATCGCTGCAGTTTGCAGACATAAAGTAGACGAAATAGTCTATGCATCTTAACCCTTCAATGATGAAGCAACTTTTGCTTGCTTCAAAATAAGGCCAGATGATATTCTGTTTTGGAAAAGCACCCTTTCCGAAATGGTTATCATTATGCCCATCAACACCTTCAGTACGATGACGCCTTCGGTCGTTGTTCTTGCTACCCCTTGACGATATCATTCAATTAAGGTGTCAATTCTCCTAGTGAGGATGCTTGGGAAGGCTGTATCTAACCCCTCCATTTTGAAACGTCTTTCCTAAGCTCAGACCATCGTTTGGTGATGCCTGTATCAAAAATAGAACATAAAAAAGCCACCGACTGAAGGCGTTATCACCACAAGGATGACTTCTCTATTATTTTTGCGAGCCCTGGACGACTATTGAGCACAATAAAGACCTGCTAGCTAGGGAGCCTCTTAAGCATGTAGAGAAGGCTTCGACCTTTGGAACAAGAAGAAAGGAAGAGTAAGTGGGAGGCGGAGGGGGAAATGGTAAGTAGCAAAGGAAAAAGGGCACATGGGAGGGTGGAGGGCAAAAAGGAGGGATGGAGGGTAAGAGAGAGGAGGGGAAGGTATTCTAAGAAGGAGGGTGAAGGGTACAAGGGGGGATGGGGGAGGCAACTGCTTCCTGATGCAAATATACTGCCTCAGACGTATCCGGTTATCACTTCTCAGGCCGCCTCTGCTAAGTGTAAATCCTTCAATCCGATGACGTAGCCAATTTAATTCTACTATAATCACATGATATTCAATTACGAAGGAACTCATCGAGCAGGAAGGATTACACACCGTATAACCCAGCCGTAAAATTAACCCATTCACTACTACAATTCCTGAGTTAAATAAAATCGTCTGGTGGTGGTGGTGGTGGCAAGAGTACAACACAAAATACGTCACTGGATTGAAGGAATTAACTCTCGCTGCGGAATACGAATTCTGAAACTTTAACTCTGCAGCCCGGGTACTTTTTTATAGGCAAAAAATTCTGGCTGGCCTCATATGATATACCGTAAAGCTTAGTTAAAGCGCCCCCAAGATGTAGATGTTAATCCGGTAAATGTCAAAGTATTTTCTTCAGGTAAGAAACCCAGGACAGCATGAAGGGGTTGAAAACTTTTCTCCATAAACACCGATTCAAAATGAAGAACCTTAAATTTCAATTAACGCGAGACAATTTCATGCAGCTCAGACAAACCCACTAGTCTGATGGTTGCGCGCGCGCGCACACACACACACACACATACACACACACACACACACACACACACACACACACACAATGCTGTAGGTACGATAAACAAAAAATATATACTGACAATAAAAAAGAACGAAACAAAAAAATGGACAAAAAGCGGTACCGGTACGCCAGAAAAAGAAATGTATGACAAAAAGATAATTGGGTATAAACAAAATGCTGGGTGACAGAAAACGCATCAGTGGTCAGATAAGGGTGATCAAAGAGGTCATTTCCTGCGCCATTAATTATAGCCAAATATTGGACGCATTTTGTGCTGAAATATAGAGCCAGGTGGAGGGGGATATCGGTAGCAACAGGTAACCCTAGCTGGCCGGCAGGTATGGTGGTGTAATTAACGAGATACACACACACACACACACACACACACACACACACACACACACACACACGATTCTTTCCATCCTTTGCCAGTGTGTCCTATTCTATCCTCAGTCTTTCCAGTTCATCCCTACCTAAGTACCTCCCGGGTAGGCTATATGGGTTAAGTTCACCTCTAGTCTTAACTCTCTGCCGCTTTACCCTACCTACTATCCATCCATCATCCAATCTTATGTTGCCCCATGAGAAGTGTATGAGCCCGGGTCTAGGCAAGTTAGTCCTGACATCTGAGATGAGACCCTCCACCTGTCACAATAGGATACAAAAACCCACACTGGCAGACGAAAAAAGATGTATTCCAAACAGTTTCGGCGACAGCTGTCGCCCTCTTCAGTGGATCTACAGACCAAGAGTGGTACATACAAATGCCGAGAAGCTGCTTATATGCAGGGTGAGGACACGTTTTCCCAACCACACCTGATGTGACCTCACCTGACTCTCCCTCTACTCTGTCCACGACCTGAGTGAGGGATTACAAGGGGCGGCAAGGACCTTGCCACTAATCCTCTCATCACTGGATCTAATTTATACATTCCTTCACCATGGTTAAAATTATTATATCTCTC
Organism: Coenobita brevimanus; assembly: GCF_032717465.1. Classification (NCBI taxonomy): domain Eukaryota; kingdom Metazoa; phylum Arthropoda; class Malacostraca; order Decapoda; family Coenobitidae; genus Coenobita; species Coenobita brevimanus. The sequence goes on from NC_136978.1 coordinate 21,616,742, forward strand.
TATACTGTACATACAGCTTCCACAATCCTACGTTTCTTATAGTTACTACATTTGTACAATATTTGGCTAGAATTCCAGTCGATTCTATGGTCGTTTTCCGAAGAGTGAACGTACACTGCGTTATTTATGTTGCCTATCTTACAAGCATACTTGTGTTCCTTAATGCGAGTGTCCAAATCCCTTCCCGTTTCACCAACATAAACCAAATCACAGTCTCTACATGGAATTTTGTATACCCCTGCAGTTTTGTTACTAATTGGTTTATTCTTTACCAGCATTGATCTTAAGGTGGAAGTATATCTAAATGCAATGTTTACATCCAAATCATGACTCACAGACTTCACCAAGCTAAGATTTGACACATACGGAACCGTGACGTATGGCTTATTTTGCTGACTTTGTGGCGTTGATCTAGGTACAAAAAAGGCTTTTCTGGCTTTAAAATACGCTTGCCTTATAAACCAACTGGGATATTTTAGATCTAAAAATATTTTCCATATCTTGGCGTTTTCCGTATCCAGATGTTGGGGACTACTAATTCTGAGTGCTCTAAGGAACATAGAAGAAATAACTGACATTTTAGTGGAACTGTGGTGATATGAATAATAATGTATATACAAATTGCACTGGGTTGGTTTCCTGTATACAGAAAAGCTAAGTGTCCCAAGTCTGTAGATCCACTGAAGAGGGCGACAGCTGTCGCCGAAACTGTTTGGAATACATCTTTTTTCGTCTGCCAGTGTGGGTTTTTGTATCCTATTTCATTGTCACGATAGTGTGACTCTTCAGCCGACCTGTCACGATGTTGTCTCCTCTGCCTTGCTGTCTACTTAGTCTCTCTCTCTCTCTCTCTCTCTCTCTCTCTCTCTCTCTCTCTCTCTCTCTCTGACACACACATTTACGGTACCGGTAACTTTCGTAGTTTATTCTAGCAACTTTTAAATAACACAAATATCCTAATGGGGAGACCTTTCATAGTGAAAGGGTTAGGCAACGATGTCTGTTCATAATATGTAACCAGGAAGTCTTCTTAAGGACGGTACTGTAGGTGACCTTGAAGATTTCACAGCACCTTTCCTTCACGATTTATTCTTGACACTACACCTTAATATCCTCTTGCAACCTAGCTACCGGTATGCAATGACATATATCACGTTGACATTTAAACAATTCAGAGAAGATACAACACTACGTAAAAGGGTGACATGTAGGGAAAAAAAAAAAAAAAACGCTATGCAAGAGGCGTTATCAAACTCCAAAGCTCTTAGAATACGACCCTAACCTCACCCTTTCCATACGATGACAACTTTCATATTCTATTGTGGCCATCTCCAGACAAATATTGGCCACATTTAGGCGGGGGCTTTGCCAATGGAAGGATTAAATATAACCTTCACAGCTTCTTTCACCACAAAAAGGTCACCTCTGAGATGTATCAACTCGTGTGTTTAGTGAAAAAAAAGAAAAAAAAAAAAGACGTCCTTGGGCTTCAAAAGTGAGGCTGAACAGAAAATACTGACAGTAGCTAAATTAACATATAAAAGACGTCTTCAGCTTCAAGATATTTAATACTCTCTTCCCAAGTTCTTATTTCTGTTTCTTTTCAACCTTCTTCTCTCAAACTTCTTCCTTCTTCTCTTCTGTTTTGTTCCTCTCTTCTCCCCCCGCTCCCTCTTTTTTTCTTCCATCTTTCCCTCTCCTCCTGTAATCCTATTCTTCAGCTTCCTTTTCACTATTTCGTCAGTTTTCGCCTTCTTCCTCCTCCTGTCCTTTCCTCTCAGATTCCCTCCGCTTCTCTTCTTCTTCTTTCCATTCCTTCTCTCCATTTTATCAGTTCTCACCATGATTCCTCTTTCCCCTACTATTTCCTCTGCTTCCTCTTCTTTTCAGTCCTTTTTTCCATTTTCATCACAACTCTTGGCTTCCAGCTCTTCTTCCTAGCTAACCCCATTATTCTGTTATCTCCTACTCCCACTTCTTTCACCTCTGCCTCCTTTTTTCCATTCCACCTTCCCTTTCTCACGTTTCCCCTCAGTCCCCCTGCTACAAACCCCTCCACTCCTTTTTCTCTCCTCTTGTGTTTCCTGGTCCTCATATTTTCCCCCAGCTTCCCTCTCCCTACCCATACCAACAGCCAACTTCACCTTTTCTTCCCTATTCCCTGTCTCCCTTTCCTCATCTTACCCTCCCTCCCCTACCACCAAGTCCACCCACCCCATCTCTCCTCACCACCATGATCATCATCATACCACAATTCTCCCCACCAACCAGCCTCCCCTCCCCACCACTATCATCATCCCACTATTCTCCCCACCAAGCTTGTCCAGTTTTTCCCACAAAGTCGACTCCCACCCAGCTTTTCTTCCTTACCCACGACCCCCGCCCCTCCCATCCCCTTGCCCTCCATCCATCCTTCCCCGGCATCATCAGCAAGGTAGAAAAAGTCCCCAGGAAAAAATAATAAAGAAAAAATTATATTGCTACACACTCAGTTCCCTGCAAAAGAAAAAAAGTGAAGGGGGCAGGGAAAACATTATATAAAAGACCTTGGGCTGCCAACAGAGGTACGGTGGCCTGCACTACATAGCACAACACTGGGCAGGCTAGTCTACTGTAGAAAAACGAAGGTACCGTAGCATAAGATACTGTAAAAGGCAGCTATGAAGACTAGGTTCACTCCTGCAGCCCCATAACGTCCTCTTTCCTAGTCTTGCTCTAGTCAGACATTTTCTTCTCCTTAACAAACACCTCTCGAACTGACGGGATAACAGGATGATGTTTCTCACCCATCAATACGAGGTGTCGTTTCTCCGAAGGTCAATATAATCGCGCGTTTGTAGCAAAATTAAGGCACATAATACGTCATTGTATTGGAGAGGTACTGTATATATGGACAAATACAACCATGACAGAGTTCAGTGTTAGAAACAGCATCTATCGGCAGCATATAGAAATATACGGTACGGTACGGTACACTAAGTTATCCTACATATCACAAAACTGACCAACGTAGGCTATGCTTCAGTGTCAAAACCGCACATGTTAAAAATCTCAGAATGAAAATCTCACATTATTTCATCGAAAAAAAATGAAAAACTAAATGAGAGAGAGAGAGAGAGAGAGAGAGAGAGAGAGAGAGAGATTTATGACGTTCATGATCCACATATAACGACGGAACTAATTGCTAGGACTTAACAAAGCATACGGGAATAACGGTTCAGTACACACACGATTGCAAAACACTGGCACGTTTTTATTTAGGGGACTATAAACTATATACTTTTTTTTTTTCATAAAACGTCCCATACGTTGCCACCCTCACATTTTCATCGAACCTTTAATTGGAATCCTATCTCACTGGGCACATAATTCCTCTCTCTCTCTCTCTCTCTCTCTCTCTCTCTCTCTCTCTCTCTCTCTCTCCTTAAAGCATCATCACTGACTGACACACATAAAGGCAACAATGCAATGTGGTCTACTGTGTGTGTGTGTGTGTGTGTGTGTGTGTGTGTGTGTGTGTGTGTGTGTGTGTGTGTGTGTGTGTCTTAGTGATGATGTGTGCTGTGGTGGTGATGACGGAATACGGTAGCTACCAGTTATGTGGTTATTGCCGTTGCGTAGCAGTCTCTCTCTCTCTCTCTTTCTCTCTCTCTCTCTCTCTCTCTCTCTCTCGTGTGTGTGTGTGTGTGTGTGTGTGTGTGTGTGTGTGTGTGTGTGTGTGTGTGTGTGTGTGTGTGTGTGTGTGTGTGTGTGTGTGCGCTGATGGCGGTGAAAAAATACTGTTAATGTTATACATACGACACTGAAATGGCTAATACCTCTCAATGTAGGGGTTAACTGATCAGTGACTGGGTGGTAATGGGGCGGCAGTTTGTAGTGAGGTGACACTCCCATCACGCCTTAGCCCACAGGTCATCCAGGTGACATATTTAACCCGTTCAACACCATATCTCTCATCATCTTGCTATCTCCACACGATTTTATTGATCCGTTCAATCCCGTGAGGCAATTTATATTTAACTATTTCTACCGCCAGACGATTTAACTCTACTCTAGATATACATTTAGAACTGAAGGGGTTAGGTATACTGCTACCCTTCATTACCATTTCTACATGAGGTTTCTAAACAATATGAAATCATCGGTTCGCTGGAAGGAATTAAAAGAAAAAAAAAGTCGCCTGATTCATGGGGCTATTGTAAGGGAGAAAACTTCATTAATCCCTTCAGCCTGAGGACGTCTTGCTGTATTTTGTTCTTGCTAAAGCCAGAGTATCCGACTGAAGACTCACATATTTTCAGAGAGATTAATGAGCGCTATATCGAAACACTCCAGTTCAGAATGTCTTTAGATATAAAACTGAAAAAAAAAAAAAGTATATATCTAGTGACTGCAAGGAAAAAATATAAGACAGTGAAGTGATAAAGTTAATGACTGATGAAGAAAGGAGACGAGAACATAATCCCAATTACCGGTAGGCCTATCTGCTCTCTCTCTCTCTCTCTCTCTCTCTCTAAGGAGCTGAGCCAAGACAGAGATAGCACATGATTAACCCCTTCAATACGCTGACGATAATTTCCTTCTTGCTGGTTTCAAATGATTTTGTTCAGCTCACGGATGACCTCTTATCGTGAAAGGCTCTGATTTAATAAAGACCACATCTAATCTCACGAATCTTAAAATTTTCTTAGGACGAATAAAATCATTTGGGCATAGCAAGATTAAAGCGAAAGACATCATCGCAGAAGAGGGTCAACAAAGCAACCGTACTGTACATGTTTCTGTCGTCTTTATTAACTCCTTCAGCACGATGACTCTTTTACGGTATGGGGGTTTATGGTTATGCATCGTTTTGTGTCACAGGATGTTTGGCACAGCCTCTTCCTCAATGAAATACGAGTATTTTGCACTGTAGGCCACAACATGATATTCCCTTGTTGTTTTTACATCGTTTGACTATGAAAAGAGACGCATCAATAACATACAAGAGAAAACAGTATTGAGGTGTAATCCGCAGACTAAATCGCTTGGGAATATGTTACGAAATCACCAAAGTCACTTAGAATACGACCCTGTATATTAATGTCACTATAAACTTCTTTAGTATCACTACATTAGCTTTGCCATGGTACCTGTAATGGTGGTTATTTATCTGCAGTTACGTAGCTACGATGTCATGTTTACAGTTACTATGGTATTTTTGTTCATCTTCCGACTTGCAGCCTTCACTCTGCCCTCCCGTCAGCTCCCTCTCACACTCCTTACCCAATACTCAAACCCTCACTCCCTCACCCTGTCACCTCTCCCCTACCTATCTCTTCTCCCTTGTTCGTTCTTCTCCACAACCCTCTCTCCCGTCCTTTAGCAATTCCTCACCCTCCCATCATCTCCTCACCCTGTCACCCATCCCTTCCCTCTTACTCCCACTTCCCCTTCCTCCTCCCTCACCCGATGTAACAACTCCCCTCCCCTCATTCCCTTCTTCCCCTATCACATCTCCCGGACCTTCTCACCTCTCCCTCTTTTCCTTTCTTTTGATCTCTCATTTTCTCTCCTCTTCCCTTACCCTTATATATATATATATATATATATTGCATCCCTCTCTCTTCTTTCACCTTCCCCTCGCCTTGATATCTTTCCCCTCCCTTCTACTCCCTCTTCTCTTACCTTCATCTCTCTTCCCTCCACCTTCTACTTCCCTCACCCTTTACTCTGGCTGCGGTAAGACTCTAGAATTACGAAGACCTATATTCTCGGCCAAATGATAATTGCAGTAGTACGGTACCAGGTATTTAACATTCTGGTGCACTGGGTTCTTCCGAAGCACACAGGCAGCAAAATAGCTTCTCGTTAGCCAAAATATAGGCTATGACAAATTAGGCAACTGGCAGCCAAAGGGTTAAGTAACTTCTGACACTCCAACTCCCTGGCATTCTTCGTTCCCCTTTCATCTACCCCACCCCCCACCCCCACCCCAACCACCTGACATCTTCCCAGAGTCCAAACAATCTCGCCTCAGCCAAAAGTTTAAAATAAACATAGAATGTGATCGTCTACTTCAGGGTCGCAAGCTGGTATGCAGAATGGGAGGGGTGGGGAGGGGAGGGGAGGAGTGTACAATGTCTGGGTGCCGGCAGGGTACTGGTACTAAAGGACAGAAATGATGAAAGGTGGTAAATACAATGAAATAAAAGAAGAGAAAAGATGCCACTGTCAGATCCACTGTAATTAACATGTACTAATAATACTGATAATTAACATGTACTGATAAAAGATTGGGAACTATAAATTTTAAAAAATCCTGAATACTAACCACCTGACCTGTACAATCCATTAACACACAGGTACCGTATAGCCAGGCTCTACATCACAGCATTAGGGCACTGGCTCAGGTAGCTACCACGACAGCACTCACGCTGTGCGAAAGAAGGCAGTATGAAACCATCTGCTGATGATGACCGCGAGGGATTCCTTTGCTTCAGGGAACAGATAAGGAACCCTACTATAAATAAATAAATATATCCAATACCTCGGCAACGTAAGGGTTAAGTTAGCTAGTCTAGTCACAGCTATTATATTATGTGACGATGAGACGGTACCGGTGTGTCCTCTCTTTGCCTGTGCCTGCCCCTTCCACAAGGCTAGGGGCTCCCCTTATCAGGCTTATCAGTGTACGGATGATCGGCTCAGGCCTCACACGTGCCATCTCATCCGCCCTAATGAGCCGTCTCAGGGAAGGACAGGGGGATGGAGAGGTGGGAAGAGGGGGGGAGCAAGCTGGAAGCAAAGATGCGGATACGGGGCCCTAGTCTAGGTGCCACTGGACTGTCGTAGCACCATTACCTTACCGATTTATTCTGTATATTACACTTCAATATTCCCTAGTACGTTAACGATGCACACTCTGTCATATCAAAACAATATAAGCAGCACACAAGAGAATCCAAAGGTGCAATAATGTATATGCGAAAAATAAATCGCTATGGGAAAAGTGTCAGACTGCCTCCTATGCTACCTACAATACAGGCTTCACACGTGCCCTCTCCCATCGTACCGTAATGATCCATAGCTGGGGAAGGAAGGAGAGGAGAAGGGAGAGGGGGAGGGAGAGGGAGTGGGGGAGGGAGAGGGAGAGGCAGTGGGGGAGGGAGAGGGAGTGGGAGAGGGAGTGGGGGAGGGAGAGGGAGTGGGAGAGGGGAGGGAGAGGGAGTGGAGTGGAGGGGAGGGGAGGGAGAGGGAGTGGAGTGGAGGGGAGGGGAGGGGAGGGGAGGGGAGGCGATGAGGCAAACATTCAGACACAGGACGGTATTCCAGGTGGTACAGACGGCCTCGCGGCACCAGGTCCTTTATTCCTTGACATTCACATTTATTTACATCGCTTCAGTGTCAACATAATTTACATTAATAACAAAGAAGAGGCTAATGAGACCTAATGTGCAGTATAAATCCCTGAGGAAAAGCTGCTTCGAAAACTCTAAACGCCATTTACAATACGACCCATATCATTAAGTCTGTGATGACGCTGGGATGGGCTGGTCAAACTCTCAATATTAACATCAAAACTGAAACATACTGGTAATGGGGAAAAATATACGATCGTTGACCTCAGTAGGTACCTCGCTGCTGCTTGGGTTATAAGGTGAATGCAGTTTAGCCACTTAACATGTTCAGGTGTGTTATGTTACTGTCAGTCTTAAAGTTAGAGGCGTACCTTCACCTCAAGTACCCTATGCACACTCAGTTTTAATAATACGGTCTGGCCTCATGCAGCGGTAACTAATGAGTGCTGAATAAACTAGCCTTGAAACGTGAGAGAGAGAGAGAGAGAGAGAGAGAGAGTATGAACGACTGACTGACTGAATGAATGAATGAATGAAAGGAACGTAAGGGTGGGACGAAGGAGGTAGGAGAGCTGGGGAAGGAAGGATGCAACAACAAAAGGAAGATGAGGAAAGATGGAAAGAGGAGATAAAGGAACGGCAAAGGGATGGTATGAAATGTAATCAAGGAAAGACGGAAGGGAGAGAGAAGGAAGAGAGAAAGGAACTGATAAAGGAGGATGGAAAATGAAAGCAGTGTCAGGGAGGAAGGAAAGACAAGGAAGAAAATGAAGGAAGGCAAGTCAGAAAAAGAGGAAAGGGAAAGCAAGGAAGGGAAGGAAAGTTGGGGTGAGGGAAAGAAGAAGGAGAAGGAAATAAAAAGGGAAGAAGACGGGAGATGAGGTGAGGGGAAGGAAAGGAAGAGAGAACTGAGAGAAGACTGGTAAAAATACGGTACTGAAATTAAAAGGAGACGGGAGGAGAAAGAGAGCAGAGGATGAAAGTGAAAGTGGAAGGGAAAATCCAGGAAAAATGGGGTGGAGCACTGAGAGATTGGGAATGGTGATGGGGAGATGAGGATGTGAAGAGGAAAGAAGTGGAGATGGGGAAAGGTGAAGGGGAGATGAGACTGTGAAAAGGAAAGGAAAATTGAAGCTGGGGATGTGAGGGAAGGAGGAAGACAAGATAGGAGAGGAAATGTTGAGAAAGTCATGAGCGAGCTGGTGGTGAGAAAGAGAAAGGGGGACTGTAGGTGTAAAGGGAAGGGGAGGGGAGGAAAGGAGACCAAACGAAAGGTAAAACAAAGAAGGAGAAAGAAGAGGCAGTGAGAAGCTTAATGGGAACAGGGGGTTGGGAATGTGATGGAGGGAGGGGAGGGCGAAAAAAGCACGAGAGGAGATTATAGGAAGGGGAAAATAAGTACGAAGAAAGGAGAGGGTAAGTGTACGGAGGGAAATGAGGATGTGTGTGTGGGGGGGGGGGGAGCTCGTGGCTTAGCTTAAAATAAAAATGATAGTCATCTGTGCCGATAATTTGTGACACATATTCAGTGATGGTACAGTCAAATACACTAATACTAAAAATATATACCGTATACGGTACAAGCAATAAGGGCAAAAAATTAATGATAAAAACAAAGGAATACGTGCAATGAATACAGCAACAGTACATAAATAATCATATTGCATTCTACTGGCGTAAATGTAGAGTATGGATTATTAAAATTAATGTGGTACGGTACCATATTCTATGTGGCACTGGAGGTTTCCAGACAGTTCCTTAACTATTCCATTCTGCACAATACACCTCAATATAATCTAGTATATTACTGATCCAGACTACCGTATGCAGATATTAAAACTATAGAAAAAAAAAAATGGTATTGTTAAGGAGTAACATGCAAAATAAATCCCAGAGAAGGTGCCACGAAGCCTCCTATGTCACAAGTGTACAATCCCTAGTCTACCAGTACCTAGAAAGGTAGAAGAAAAACACAAAAACGAGAGGGAAATTTCAGGCACGAGAAAGAACATGCCCGGTAACTAAAAGGTCAAAAGAAAATTACTTTGGTCATTCTACTGGCTTAAATTTCAAAGGGTTATAACATTGGAACGAGAAATTACAGCAAAAGAACTTAAACAAGTAACATGAGCAAATAATAATGAAGATGTAATTAAACATCAAAATGAAAGACGCGCTTCACCACGAGGACGTGTTCTTGCTAACTGCAGACGACTTCGACTTATTAACTTCAGGGGAGACGTCAGGAAGTGAAGGAGTTTATTAAATCCCTGGACCTAGAGTGTTAATATTACCGGTATCCCTTCTGTTCAAAGTCTCCCAAAAAAAAAAAAAAAAAAAAAGTTTCGTCCAGCAGTTATAAAAATGAAATAAACAAGGACTCCATCGACGGTGACAGGGTTAAGTTACTCCACTAGTCTACGATTCTAAGTTACGGTATATTAGTATTAGCCTACTCTACTAGCCTACGATTTTAACTTACGGGTATATAGCCTATATACCCAGAATATATATATATATATATATATATATATATATATATATATATATATATATATATATATATATATATATATATATATATATATATAAATATATATATATATATATATATATATATATATATATATATATATATATATATATATATATGTGTGTGTGTGTGTGTGTGTGTGTGTGTACCGGTAATCAAATGAGCCTACCTATTCCTATTCTCAGTTAAAAATAGGAAGGCGACCACATACACACACACACACACACACACAATCAGGAGAAATTTCCTAATGAGTGGATACAGTTGGTCTCGGATAAGGAAAAGATGCACGAAAGAAGCAAGTCGTATTAGCGTTCATACTGGTAGACTTTTTAAAAACAGGCCTACTCAAGAAAAAGAAGAGAATAAGGAAACAGGCTAGAAAGACTGGAAGTACAGAAAGAATACGAATACCAGCGCCGTACTGATAACCTTATTACCGTACTCTATTTTACCGGAACGAAGACAGCTACATTTTTAGAAATACCGCAGCTATACGAAAAAATATATATGGACAAAGAAAAAAGTGAAAAAAATAGACGAAATTAAAAGTCAAGAGAGAGGGAAGGAGCGAGGGAGTAAGGCTGCTTAATTAGGCCTAGCCTACATGCATGACTCTTACTAGCTACAGACACCCTTTCGTAAATCGGCAGCATGGGGAAGGGTTAACTCTTATCACTCTCTTTCCGTGGAGGTCTGGTCCTGCAGTGGGTCTCACATGGATCGTCACAGGTACAGTTAGCCTTTGCCTATATTTCTAAACTTTCTCCATACAGTAATCCTATCCTATCATCCATTACTCACCTGATGTCACGAACCCGAGTGGTGACAAAAATCATACGATATCGAAAAATGCAACAAAGGGAGGAAAAATACAAGAATAAAGCAAAGAAGAAAATCTATCATATTACTCTGCTGTGATGAAGTGTTTTGATCGATGCCCTGTTCTTGCTCTCTCCAGATAATTATATTCAGTCAAGGAGAAAAATTTCGAAATGGAAGGACTACACACAGCTGTAACACTTCACTACGAGGGATCTCACCAAAGCTGAATATAATAGTCTTGTTCGATAGCATCAACAGTAAAACGTAGCCTATGATATCAAGGTTAAAGGGTACGGTACATACAGGCTAATACAATCCATCATCTGCTCTGTTCCTGTTTGGCAATCTGAATAAACGGTGGCGACATAACCCAGATTTGAGAGCAGGGCCATCGACACAGCTCATCCTGTATCTTGCAATGCCGTGCTGGAAAAAAATGCAGATGGCCCTGAAGCTGAACAAGTCTGACTCGAATACTTTCTCAAAACAAGTAAAAACTAACATAAAAACTGGCAACAAAAAATAATAATTCTTCCAAACACTCCTACTGCTACTAGAAGACTTATCGGTACTGGTACCATAAATAAATATTTTTTAAAACGTGTTCTTGTTTTCCCTTTCAGTATGATGGGGCAATTTCAATTTACTTCTGCTACCCCCACACGTTATGTCTTATACCCTTCAGTCCGATGACATATCTGGTTTACTACTTTTATATGACTGTATCTGCTTAAGAAAAGCTTTTCCAGCTGGAGCGGTTATACTCGTTTATAGCCTAGCTTCCACTACATCCTTCACTACTGTCGATCGTTTCTGAGTTCAATAAATACTGTTTGGTGGTACCGGTAGCTAAAATAAAATTAAACTGACGTTATCAGACTGATGTGGGTAGAGGGATATATATCACGTTAAAGGTTAATTCTATACACAACATTGTTAACCCCTTCAGTACGATGCAGTTCTTGGTATCTGTATCGGTCCATATCAGGTCCACTGCAGGACCAGACCTTCTCCTCGAGGATAAAGACCAGCCACGATTTAGCCTATCCCACGATGGCAAAGTTCAAATGTGGATTGGGTGTCCGTAGGATGAGTGATGAATATTAGCCTACAGTCAAAGTGCTATAATGGCTGTTTGCGTGTCAGAGTTTGTAGCTACGTCACCCGCAGAACAGACAAGCTGTAGACACATGAGTACACAAACATGTGGAAGGACGTATTACCAACACCTACTTTTAATGCCCTTCACAACTGATGTGTCAACCCTAAGACTTGTGGAATCGCGAGACAAATACACTAACCACCGTGCCAATGTAGCTCCCGTGATACTGGTACCGTAAAACGTTTTATACAGATATCTCTCGTAGTGAAGGTGATGTTTTTCCAATATGGGCAGCTATAACCGATACGATATGATAACTAAAGTATGTCATTTGATATGTAGTACGGAATTAAAACAACTGATGCTTCACTACTAACTCGTGAAGGTATCGTTCCGTACTGGTACTGCCGATAATAATACAATCAATATATAAATGTAGCCTAACAAGACAGAGGGTCCGTGGCGTTGAACAACATTTGCGTCGTCACTGCAATAATTACGGCAGCTACAAATACCGGTACACTATTACAGTTCCGGATGCCTGATGGTCGGTTAAGGCACCCGAACTAGAAGTCTCACAGGCTTTTAAATCAGAGGGATGGTGGGGATTAATTGGTCATATAATGCCACTCGAAGAAGAGCGACTGGCCACTGACCTTAAATATCTGAATAAAGTAGTTGTTATGCTCCTCATGAGACAACAAAGGACCGTAATATGGATGATGAATGGATGGTTTACGATTCTGTAAGTGCACTACTAAGTGTTGGAAGTTTTATGCCTGTACCGTACGGTACTACAGTATTTATAATATTAGCCTACTAAAAAAAAAACATGCTTCATGCCTACTGAAGTTTGCGGGGTAGCGTAGTCTACTGAAAGCGAGAAAAATGTGCTGTATACAATTGTTTATTCTTGTATTATATTTTATTGGCGTCCACCCTCACAAAAAAGGTCCAGTGGGGCCATGTAAGTCAGGTGTTTCTTCTAAAACATCACAGCTTTCTCCACAAAGCTGGTACCAGAACAGTATGTAGCTACTGTAAACAGGGAGGAAAGGGACTGGCAGATCAGCTTGATAGGTGGCACTGGATCTTTACCAGGAATTTTTTATTTTATTTTATTGTGGACTCAAAATAAACTGATAAATAACTTTAATATATAAGGCAAAATCAGGGAACTTCTAACAATGATGTACTGCCTAAACAAAAGATACGGCAGCTACAGTGTGCTTCATAATAGCATCATAACAACGACCATATAACCTAGCCTCGATAATCCTCACACACTATATAAACCAAAGATACCGGTAGACTGCGGTACCGGTAGCTATCTATTTCACGCACTGCCACTTTTACCACCACAGTGACTCATCGATAGCCTAGTTCGTCTACCTTAACTTTGCGGAGATTTTCGTCATTTCTGCATCTTATCTCCCGTAGCCCAGATGTAAAGTAAGACAATAGTAAGGTACAATTCTCAATTCTTTTTACCGAACATCACTTTCATGTTACTACCACAACGCACCAGTGCTACTCTGTTGTTAACTGAGGCCATACCGTACTACGGATCTAAATTCTTTACCTAACACTTCTACGTGACTCGCATCATATTCTACTCTTAAACTTTATGTTAAATCTCAACATTCAAGATGAAGAGATGGCAATTTTAAACCAGGGAGCAGTTCAGCATTCAGATGGAAAGATGGCATTTTGGACCAGGTTATAGTGGACAGAGTATATTCAACTTCACTTGGTGCCTCAGTTACCACCAACTGACCACATTAACATGACCGCAAAGGAGGTAGCTACAGCCAAGCAACTTGACGCGCGCCACACGAAGCTAAACCACCACAACTTCTTTGCACCACCACCACTGCGGCCTTATTCTCGTCACCTTGGCAGGACCTCTTCCTTAACTCTGCATTATCACAGATACAAGTTAATATTATTATCTCATACTTAACTTTACATCCTTTTTCAGTGTCGTAGCGAAATACTCTGCAAATACTAACACAGAGTAAGAGTTCCATATACAACAGATACGGAAGGCGGAGCAAAGAGCTTGGTACGCCATCCAGAATACGACACAACAGCCTGACCGCCAGATGCTGCTTCAAAATTTACAAACTTTCTGAGGAGTAAACCCCTTACATGACGTCTTCTTTATTTCATTCACGCTACCACAAGACCATTTAATTCTCAAGATTTTATATACTTCCTAAGGCGACGGTACTGACGATGCCTATACCGAAAGGTACCTACCTCCTCCAGTTTAAAATATTTCATCGTAAACTTATTAAAATCATCTACAGTTGGCGAAAGTAAAGCCTTAACTAACACAGCTAACAAACACCACAACCAGACTAAAATGAATACCGGTATTAAGAAAAATATCAACAAAATAACTTCTAGTAACACTGCTATGTAAACCTGGATAAACATGAGTTCATATTAAGTGAAAACAGAACACACACACACACACACACACACACACACACACACACACAGACTCTCCCTATATAGATAGATAGATAGATAGATCAAGATATATACTGTATATGTGTATATATATATATATATATATATATATATATATATATATATATATATATATATATATATATATATATACATAGATATATGGTAGACTAACATTTCAACGGCATTACTAATATGGAGATTTCCTGAATTTAAAGTACCGGTAAATATTAATTAATGTGAAAGATAATACGGACACTACAATAATGGATTTCTGAAACCGCAAAAAATTTGCAATAACAAGATTTTTTTTTTTTTTCATGAAAACTGGTTCACCCCCTTATTTTAGTTACCGGTAGGGTATATTTCTCATTTCATCTTTTTACTCTTAAGAGGATTTTTTTTTTTTTAACTTACAGGATTAGATAGATATAGCTTTCATTAAGCAGCTCAATCATTAACTAAATGAAAAACCGAGAATTCGGGCCCCAAGCTGTCGACGCAAAGCGTCGCTCGGTATGCCTCCGCCAAGACTTGCGTACGGACTCAGCACACAACCTCCTTGACCTTGTTGACCTAGCCTAATCAGTTCATCGTCCTTCATACTGTAACACTGACAAAAGTTTCGTCGAAATCCGTCGAGGGGTTCAAGAGATACCCGGTATCGTACCTACAAGGATAAACTAAGTCGACCTCATAACACCTTGACCTTGGTGACCTAATCAGTTCATCGTCCCTTCATACTGTATCACTGACAAGACTTTGGTCGAAATGTGTCAAGTGATTCAGAAGATATCAATCCCACAAGGATAAACTATGTCGACCCCATACGACCTTGACCTTTGACCCCTTGACCTATCTGACCTAATCAGTTCATCACGTCCTCATACTGCATCACTCACAAAAGTTTGGTGGAAATCCGTCGACGGGTTCAGGAGATATCGCGCCCACAATAATGTTACGGACGCAAGGACCCACGCACACACGGAGGGACAGACCAATCAAATAATGCCTCCTTCACCGGAGGTGGACGGAGGCATATTAAAACTGCAGAGTGCGGTACTTCAATAACTGGAATAATATACAGCTACTGTAGATGATGTCCTTAGGCTGAAGTGATTAACCCCTTCACTGTGATGACATTTTTATTCTCTTCTGGCTAAGGCACAGACGATTTGATGCAGTTTAGGGGTGACCCCTTGTAGCTAGGGCGTCAGTGAGGGATATATTTATACTAGAACAGAAACTCTCCTCGAAAACAAACAAAATGGTCTGGAGATAGCACCGGACTGAAACAGTTAACTCTTGATCCAATGCTGTATTTTATTGATTTATTCTTGCTGCAGCACCTTTACATCATTTTATTAAGGTTGGGGGAGACCTCGTGTGCAGTTGAAAGGATGCCGGGAAATGAAGGCTGTCTCTAACGTCTTTAGTTTCTCCTAACCTCAATAAAATTGTCTGGAGACACAAAACAGTAAAAGAAAAATAACATCATCGGACTGAACGGGTTAATACCCAAGAATCCGGCGACCTCTCTTTTTTTTCTACCTCCACACGATTTTGCTCATGAGAATTTTCATTAACCCCTTTCACTATTAATGTAACTGAAATGTCTGGTATTAGGAAGAATAAAAAGAAAATTACGTCACCAGACTGGCTGGGTTAAGATGCTTTGTAAATTGTCAACTTGGTTTAGCCAGTATGGGACGCCAACCCCAGCAGTCAAGTGGGTTAGGCTCGGCTATGCGGGCTCGGCTTTGGACACAGGCCATTCACCATTCTCAGCTTCATATTAACCACGTCACTCCAATGACGTATTCTTTATATTATTCTTGCTATCTTCATATGCTTTTATTTGCCTCAAAATGCACTTTCTCAACTGGAGTTACACACAGTCTTCATTAACCTCTTCACTTCGTTGATGTACATAACTATTTTCCTTTACAATCAAACTACCACCAGACGATTGTTTTTAGCTTTGGCAACACCTCTCGTACTGTAGGCGTTACTAAATGCTACCTGTATTCAATCACTCCACTTCGAAAAGTTCCTCCCAAGCTTACTACAATCGTATAAGGATAGCAAGAATAAACAAAACAAAAAGTTAGCGGATTCCCGGGAGTGAAGGGGCTCTCCTGAACTGCATGTGGGCTATAACACTGCATGTTCGTTAAGATAAAAAGGACGTCCTCTCGTCATTGACAATTCCCTAATTGGTGATAAATAAAATTACGCAACTACAGTGCTCTTAAGGTTACTTAACAAGTATAGTTGATTAATGGTAACAACGTAACACTAACGTCGCTACCACCTCACTTCAACACTTTTAATGCGTTTGTTTTATCTTAACTCTAGGTGTCTCCAGACGATCTCATTCAGCTTAAGGACGTATCAAACCATGAATTAGGCAACATTAATGAGAGCTTATTATTACTCCCAGACAGTTTTAACTGATGTAGGTATGCCCTGTCATAATGAAGTGGTTAATGATGGCTACATCCAACTTTCCCACTGTGGATAAACTTCTCCAGACCTGAGTAAAAGCAGATTATCTGAAAAAAAAAAAAAAAAAAGCGCAGGAATAAAACGAATACATAATACATGGTAGCCTTGTGAATCTGTTAACCCTTTGGTTGAGGCCTGTTTCTTTAACTGCTTCACTCCGATAACATTTTGTTTATTTCAACCTGATCAGGATACCTAGAGACGACTCGGCTATTCGCCGGTGAACTTGAGAAGGAATCTAGTACTTCTTGTTTTAACAATGTTTCATCAGGAGAAAAATGTCTGGCAGTAGCAAGAATAAAGTATGGTACGTGTTACAAACGAAGTTCCCAGGCTGAAGAGGTTAAGCTGACACAAACCATCTGGCGCTGGCTGGAATCGATCCAGTGTCATGATGTTACTCGACATAAGGTACCGGTATACAGCAGTGTTCAATCCCTTCACAGCATTAGGTTCCTCTCAGCTGAATACCAGTCACCTGGGACAGGCGGACTAACACTGCAACGGAATAATCCCTTCTATACAACGACGCATTCTGTTTGTTATTCCTGCTACCTCTAAACGATTATTTAGTTTAGGGAAGACTTCGCACTGGTTGGGTTAGACAAAGCCTTCGTTATCTCCTTCAGTAAGAGAGGTTTTTCTTAAGTTGAAGGAAAATGTCTAGTCACAGACATTAGTCACAGGGGTTATGTAAGGCGTGGGAGAGGCTATCAGGGTCAACCCAGCCTACAACATCTGATGCCCAAATAAATCCCACATTAAACTTGTAACATCACTTTATAAATCCCTTTTTAACCGTTAACGACACCTGATAAATTCTCACGACGTAAGCCACCTTATTCCCTTGAATCCATTCTCTCTCTCTCTCTCTCTCTCTCTCTCTCTCTCTCTCTCTCGTCCTTTCCTGCTACTCTTGACAAGTTTCATTTAAAGGTAGCTACGCTATCTTGATCGCTTGAAACCGGTGGCTTTCTCTCATTTGTTAATAGTTCATTCCCGCTCATTCCAGACAAATCTCGTTAACTTGGGAAGACTTCGAATCAGGGGGGTTATCGTACGCATAAACCATCCTTCATTACACCCTTCCCAACATATGGTCTCCCCTTAAAAAAAAAAAAAAAAAAAAAAAAAAAAAAAAAAGGATAGTGGCCCCTTCGGCAAAATGACGTGTTTCGATATTCAGTTCTTGCTAACTTCATAGCTATGGTTATACTAACTTAGCGATACCGGTAGTTGCTTTTCCTACTGAACGGATTAGATACGGTACGGTACAACTTTCACTGACCCTACAAGTATAGGAGATTTTTCCTAAATCCCAAGTTGGAAGTAATCGTCTACAAGCTGTGGTAAAAACTATAACAAGCGCAGCAAGCAGCAAACAGTACAAACCTACTCTACAGCATACTACAAGTGCTTCGTTGCCCTATCGGGCTGCTGCGCGTCGTTCCTGTGGGAGGCGCTCAAGCATCGGCCCTCGAATCTCATTCGTTTGTAGCATGGCTTCAGCTAAACATAAAAGACAGATTCTTGTTGACGTTTCCGCTACACGGGTTCAGTTTCTGTCATCCCGCAACTGCAACAGAATGAGCGAATGAATAGGGCATGAGCAACACAGCACCGGTGCCAACGGTGCCATATTATATTGTTATATTTAAGTTTCAAGTACCGGGATCGTAATTGTGTTGAAGATAACCAGTTTTCAGCGATTCGTTACTCCCCCCACCCCCACCCCTGCCAGTCAGGAGTTGTCACATGACTATGCAATTCCTTGCAACAGTTTTTGCACCACTGCACACAGAATTGTATACTGATGTCAATTACATAAATTTTGAGGAAAAAATTTTGTGATCATTGCCTGTTCAAATGAAGGCAGTTTTTCAACCGCGCCTCCCGCTGCTCAAAACCGACTTTTCCTCATATTCCCAGTTCCTTTCCTCCCCATTATTTGGTGGGAAACTTGATGATGATGATGATGATGATAAGGAGGAGGAGGGGGGGAAAGAGGAGGAGGGGAAAGAGGAAAAGGGATGATGATGATGATGATGATGATGATGATCATGATCATGATCATGATAATGAGGAGGAGGAGGAGAAGGAGGAAGAGGAGCGATGATTATGATTATGATGATTAAGAGATTATGATGATGGTGATGAAGAGAAGGAGGAGGAGGAATGATAATGATGATGAAGAGGAGAAGGAGGAATGATAATGATGATGAAGAGAAGGAGGAGGTAGAATACATGCAAAAGCAAACATACAGACCCTATGGTCCTTTCGACGTTGCTTGTTACAGAATAGACTATGACTACGTGATCTAATTCCACATGCTGAAGAATAAGGATGGTAAAGCAACGAGGAGGAGGAGGAGGAGCAATGATTATGATGACGATGATGGTAATGATGATGATGTTATCTAGTTACTTTTCTGCTGCATCTCTTTAGGTCGTATTCTCGTCTACTAGGGGGCTTTAAACCATTTCATTTTGTTTTAATTGTTCTATCTCCTGGTTATTTTCTTCATATTAGGAAACCCCCAAATAGCAACTGAATGATGGCTATATCTAAGCATTCTAGTTCCAAGTGTTCCTACGCCGAATCAAAGCAAACTGTAACTTGCAACGTGCTCGGGTTTAACTCCGCTATTTTACCTACCGGTATAGCCTACACTTAGCGTATAGAACCTTCCTATTACCTTTTATCTCATTTTGGGTATATAATTGTAATATCGAAACGGATTGTATAACAGACATGCTAGAGATTATAAACGCGAAACATCCTAAAATACAATATGTGTCATATGTCTGGATGCAGAGTAAAAGGCACATCATAGGTCCTAGGATATGCTCAGTGTGACGTCCACCCTGATTAGGCTAATGCATTACGAATAAAGACAAATTCCTATATTTCCCAACTTTCGACTCACCGTGTCCGGTATACTAGTAAGAATGAAGTAGCTACTGTACCGTACTACGAAGTCTCCTTAACTTCATAAGACGACACCTTTTTTTTCTATCATCAACCCAGACGGTCGTATGTTTACAAGTCTTCAAACTTCACAGGTTAGATACAACAGTTCGGAAGACATACATTTGTTATCAGGGATATAATTTGTGATATGCTAAGAATTTACTTCCTGTATTGAATTAACGTGTATGTAATTTTCGATCTGGTTTTCGCTATTTAGTGACTGTAGACTATCTGTTGTACAGTATTTTGGGCTGTTGTGGAAGGTAAATCACTTTAGACCAACGGTAACTGTCATTTTATTCTTACCGCTACGAGACTACGTAATCCATCTTACAACAGCCTGGAAGTGATGGGAGGTTAGTGAAGGCTGTGCAGTACCTATCCTCTCTAGTTTAGATGTCTCTCCTATGCTAAACAAAATCAAATGGCAGCGAGAATGTAGCGAACAAGACGTCCTCTGCTTTTGAGGAAAAGTAATACGGTACGGTAACCCTAATTTTACAATACAGGAAAAGGTGGTAGTGCTCGACATGGAAATGACGACAATTTCCTCTCTACAGAAGTTACACACACACACACACACACACATTATATATATATATATATATATATATATATATATATATATATATATATATATATATATATATATATGGAGCCTCTGTGGTAATATATATATATATATATATATATATATATATATATATATATATATATATATATATATATATATATATATATGGAGCCTCTGTGGTACAGTGGTAGAGTGTGAGTTTCGTACATGGGTGTGTGCCAGAGTTCGCGCCCCTATCTATCTATCTATCTATATACCTAAGCTGCTTCCCCCAAGGAAAGGGAGGTAGCCGAGACAGGACGACTCACTCTCCATTTACTCATCCATTCAAACACATTCATTCGCATCTTAGCCCCAAAGGGGAGAACGGACAGATCCTCACCGCACCACACCGCACAAGGGTCAACTGGGCAATGCAATCAGTGACATCCGCAGCAGGGCCCGACAGCAGAACTGGTTTACCCCTGCCACATCATAACAGACCCATCCCCTTACCCGCACCTGACCTGACTAGCTGATCAGACCAAATGCGGGAGAATATCCCCTCAGGGCTGCGTCATCACTTATTCATTCACAATTTCGCGCCCCGCCAGGGTAATAAACTTTGGGAGTGTTCACCCAGCTACGTACTGCATTGGCGGACACAAGGGGTGCTGTGGTTGAACCAGTGTCGCTTACTGTAAAGTATGCTTGTACCCAGTCGGCTTGAGCGGGCCGATTACACTTGGTACACAAACACCCAAAGCCACTCCAACACTAAAATTACACTTACAAGCACTTCTCACCCTACATACAATCTCTACCAGACAGCCTAAGCCACTTGGTAGAGATACATCGGCTCTACCTCGTCCCGACTTCGGTCGGGATAGGCCGGTCCTGCAGTGGATATTCAAACGGCTGATGATATTATACATATATATATATATATATATATATATATATATATATATATATATATATATATATATATAATTATCAGTGCCTTACTCGCAATGTATGGAATCGGCTAAAGTACATACCATAGTTAATTCACGTCTAAACCAACATGTACCGGTATGTCTTTGGGCGGGAACTTTTTTTGTTGTTTTTTTAATGAACGCCAATGTCTTCTTCACGTAATTTTTATTTCTCATGGCATATTTACGTAATGGCTTACTGTATTTATGCATGTTCTACCCACCAAAAGCTCTTCCTTCAATGCTGGCCACATTCTCATAATACGGCACTGTTCGAGGTAAGTGTTGTGCCACTGACTACATTACTAATTTGTAAGTTATGTATATTAAAGTCCTCTTATACGTCATAGATTAATTACTCTCCATTATACTTACAGTTTCCCCTAACCTCTAGTAGCCTACAGGTTGCTCACTTTCTCGGGAAGTTCAACACATGAGGAAGGGGTGACTCTCATGCTACTATTAGGTATCTGAAGATGTTACTTGTTTAACTTAGCCTACTCATTATATGAAAATCAACAGTAATATCGTGTAATGAATTCCTCTTCTTTACGACGACGAATATTCTTATTTTCTTACAATCTTCAGATGTATTTATCTCTGGAAGACCGAACTGGAGAGATTAAACTGTCTACATCTTTCAATAACCACTTCACTAGAGGCAGGGCTCTTGTTTGGTGAGCCACAGCTCGCAAATGCAAGTATTTTTTCCCTTCGGCAAACAAATTTTACCTGCAAGTCGCCTTTTGGTGAGGAGAGAATACATCCACTTCAAAACCCAGTAAACTACAGAGTAAATCTCACTTAAATGAAACAAAAAAAAAACACGTGATTGATATATTCTTTTCTTGTCGCCACTGTGAATGTTTAAAACCTCACTATAACCTTCTAATCGTCACACTGTGTAAATAAATAAATATATCCATTGCTCGTAAAAAATTTTGGCTCAGTTTGGCTTCTAAAAATTTATTTGGCTCGTGAATCTGAAACCTTAGGAGCCAAATGGCTCGCAACCATCGGCAGTTACGGTAGCAAGAGCCCTGTGAGGTCTCTCCTAAAGCTTAATAAAATCGTCTAGTGGTAGGCTGATTTAAATGAAAGATTATCGTGTTGATGGGGTAGGCTAGTATTCCTGGTACGGTACCCTCAGTGTAAGTCGTTCACCCGATTATTTCCAAATGGCACTTAAATTGGAACTGCATTTTTTAAGAACCTCGTACATCTAAGAATAACAGATCTATTTTCTTTATTTTTACTTCAACGCGTATACGATTTTCTTTTATCCCTCCTATCGCAGGACAGTTTTATCCATTTATTAAAATTTAAAAAAGGCCAGAGACAGGTCGTTAATACCTTCAGCAATGGAGGTCTTTTCGAGCTTGCATAAAACCATCTATAGATGGAGAATAAAACGTCATCGCACTTAAATGAAGTAATTTTTATTCTTGCTATCAATATCCGACTAAATTCTTAATGAGGACTTCTTCGAACCAGAGGGGATATATATATATATATATATATATATATATATATATATATATATATATATATATATATATATATATATATAACTAAATCACCTCTGGTTGCGGCAATAACCTGTAAGTGACGAAGCGAAGATGCTCATATGAATTATGCTTTTGTGAATCTCCTGGTTTATTATGGTCTCTGCTTTAGAACCTCATCCTACCTCATCCACGTGAAGGAAAAATGGTCAGGATAATGATGTTGCGATGATTTCCTTATTAACTTGCACCACATTATTTCAGTTCTCTTCCAGCTTCACTGATCAGTTACTGATACCAGATTAGGAAACAAAAAATAGTGCATGGCCCACTTCACCCTGCATGATATTGATGGTTCATCCTCTGCCGTGCTTTTTCCCAATTTCTGGACCCTGCCTCATTCCATCAAGTGATGAGGATGATCACTGAACTAACCTGGACATGAGGCTTCGTCGCTTCCATCTGGACAATCCTTTTGGCCGTCGCACCGCCATGAGACAGGGATGCAGCGGCCTCCCTCCTGACAGCGGAATGAAGTGATGGAGCACACGTCGCCTTGACCCTCCCCCCACACCTGCACCACCACACACAACCCCACCACAGCCACTGTCCACCACATCGTCAACCACACCTAACTCTCTACTCCGACTCCAGTTAACCTTCCTTGCAAACCCGGTCTATATTGTTCCACCGACGTGTATATTTCTTCTTTTTCTCAATTAAATAATCGATAATGGTATGGATATTCTACAAGCGTATGTCTCACGACTAGTTTATCCACAGTGCGAGATATTCTATCTTCGGTACCCTGGCACGAAACCACTCAGATGCTGGAAGGGGAGAACGACGCACTACCCACTCTCACAGCTCAGATGTGACTAATCCAGGAACGTAGCCGACGAGCGTTTGGTAGGTGCCAGAGGCTCCTTGGCCGCTGCACACCCACGAACATTTCTCCTTATTTAAACCAAATAGTTCACAGTTATGATGCATAATCTCTAGCATGTAATTCCATACCTCTATTTTATGTATCAAAGGTACCCTATTTATGCATACAACGAGCAAAGAAAATAATATATCGCTGCATGGTATCGATTCAAATGAAAATTATTTTATACAAAAAAATCTCAAGGCAGCATATATCAACAAGTTGACTATATAGTTATAGGACCGCAAACCAAGCGACTCACGGAAATACACTACACAGGAATTCTAATGTAGTGTCCAGCTCGTAGTGTGCAATGAAGCAATCAATGTGTGTGTGTGTGTGTGTGTGTGTGTGTGTCATTCTATTACCACTTTACCCCAGCTTATCTCAGCGAGATGTTAACAGAGAATACACCCCAACCAACAACCAGAAAAATTTACTGTCCTGATTTCATGCTTACTCTACCAATTCAAAATGCAGCGTTATACTCGGCAAGGATATTTGATTACCTTTTACAAATAACGTTTAAGATTTTAGATCACCATAGTATATCATCTCGTAAACGAAATGCATGTGGTGTATGGTAGGAAAAAAAAAAAATACCCTAAAAATTACGCATATTCAGAAAAGAAAAGCTAAGGAACGAACGGCCTTGAAAATCAATATAGGATTTTGATCTTGCCTCTTTGCAATATTAGGTTAGTAGCTTCCAGAGCAAGACTGCGAGTGCATCAATTGACGTATTCAATACTGGTGGCTTGTGTCGGACACTGTCGCTAATCTTACAAATAAACCCCAAAATAGATAATTAAAAATACAGATCCCACTGATGGCAACGTAAGGTCGTGAGTAAAGTTGCCATTGTAGCGATTCCATAGCTAGGTCTAGGGTTATATCCTTCTATTTACACCAGTTTTTCAAATACCTTTACCAGTTTAAGCATATTTCTTGAAGATTTATACTTGGCGACATTTTAACACCTTCTGAAAGCAAGTTTAGCGACCTTTGCTAATCTGGTTTCGGCAACTCTAGTCTTGCGCAGGACTAGCCAACCAGAGACGGTGGCGCGATATGACGTCACCAGTGATGTCACATGGGTGGCTGGGTCAATATTTACAAACATTCTTAGGTTGTTATTACCATCGTTTCTCTGTACTTTTCCCTCACCTAGATGCCAAACATACAATATACGACTACAATCAAACTAGATATGCATATGAAAGTGAACAAGAAATAAAAAGGCAACTGTTCGACTTTCGGTTCTGCCGGGCTCTTGGACATTGTTTGTTTACCTTTTCTCTCTGTTCACAGGGTTGCCAGCTTGGGCGAAAAGTAGCGGATTGGTCTACTTTTGGAGGGTGTGTGCTACCAAAATTTGAAGTCCGCTACTTGCTACTTTTTGGGCTACTTCAAATTACATTTGGGCTCTTTGTTAGGTGATTGGGCTCCTTTCCTACTATAGCATGTATCTTATTATTTAACATTTTCGAGACCAATCTTGAATGATTTTGATAAAGTGAATCACTTTTTCAAAAGGAAGAAGCAGGTCACGGTGGTCTTATTTCTGAGCTGGAAAATTTTACTTTATCAATACAGTACTCAGACGAGTCCTATATCCTGACAGTGTGAAGCTTGAAGTGGATATGGGTTTCACTTAAATTTCTCTTCCTCTTTAAAGAATTGACTTTGGCCATGAATTTTCTGTCCTTTTTGCCAGGAAGAGAAAGGATAATATAATTTCTGAAGGAGACTTAGTGACTGTTAAGTCTAGATGCCACAAAGTCCTTATTAGAGCATGTAAGAAATTGCTTGCTCGCATGCCAGAAAATGTTGAAACTGTAAAGAAAGTAAAGAACCTGTCACTAACTGTTTGTCTAAGTCACACACGGCCTTCATTCTCAAAGCTGCCACTTCAACTAGCGGTTCAATCTAAGATAAGTGAACTTGAGAGCTAGTGGCATCAGATTATGTACCAGCAACTGGATCATCATTTTTGGACAAAACCAATCACAGTGAAAAATGCAGGAGAGCTAGTAATAAAAGATCTCGCAGAATTTGCACTAAGGGCATACAGCATCCCAATAAATAATGCCTTGGTTGAAAGGGTATTTTCCCGAGTCATATCAGTTAAAACTAAGTTGAGGAACAAAATGGGGTTAGAGCTCTTAACATCAATTTTAAGAATAAAAACAAGCCTTGAACTTAATGGAACCTGCTGCTCATCATTTGAACCTACAAAGTCCATGCTAAACTGTGTTCAGTCTATAGGCTAGAAATTATGAATTGGATAAAGAAGAGGAAAACCTATTGGACAACATAAATTTGTAAATACAGTGATATGAAAAGAAATCTTTTTAGTTCAAATAATCCAAAGGGAGTACATTAATTTAAATACGGTAATTATTTTAGTTCATACAAGAAGGGTCCAGATAGTGCTGTTATTTTACTTATCAGTAAGAAGACACCAAGAGGACAAGAGGAACAACACATTAGTGGTAAGTTGAAGTATTAATAAATTTTGTTTCTAAATTATTATAAAGCAGCATTCGTACAATATATTTTGTATTTTAATTGGGCTACTTTTTGTTGCGATCCGCTACTTTTGAGGTCTGGTTGTGCTACTTTTGGTCACAAGAATCTGGCAACCCTGTCTGTTCACTCAGCAGTGCAACTGGAGACCTGATGTATATAAGCCGACTAGTGTGGGTCATGTTATTGGGGAACACTAAAAATTAATTGGAAGTGGTTTTTCTGCCTTAATGATCCCTATGCATCTGATAGGTATTAATCCCTTCAGTCCGAGGACTTGATTTTTTCCCCTTTGCTCTTACCTCGTGGTCATCCACACCAATTTTCCCACCTATGGATGGGATGACGTAGGGTCCAAACAATGAATATCTATCTGTCTCTTTATCTGTCTGTGTGCAAAGATTTCACACATCTTAGAAACCATCCCATGAGCAGTGAAACAGTCCATGACTATGGAGGAAAAAATTTTGGTATCTGAGAGTTTATATATATATATATATATATATATATATATATATATATATATATATATATATATATATATATAGATCTGGGATTGCTGGGGTGAGAGTAAAGCTGACTCTTAACAAACGTAAGATCGCCCCAATTATAATTATGATTTTTCTTCCCTTAAGGAAAGACAAAGAGTGTAGGATCTCCCGATGTTTTTTGTACTCCCTGGAACGTTATATATATGTGAGATGGAGATGGTGAGTGTGCCGGTGACTATGACTTCATCGCACTCGGAAATAATGTCTGTGGGAGATGAGGTAAACACCGACTCTCACAACTAGGAATTTGTCTTTGCCCCTCACTACAGCTGGGGCCGGGATATATTATCGACGCTTGTGGATCGTAATCTTAGAGAAGACTGAAACTCAGAGACACAGACTCTATCTTAATTAACCTCGTGCAGCCGATAGGCATTGATCGAACCGTTCTTCACTCTGCACGAATGTCGCCAGCTTCTGAGCTTTTCTGTCACCTCATCCTTACCTGCTTATTCAGGCATGGGACACGGTAATACTCTCTCGTGTGTTACTTACGCCATCTCTGTCAGCATTAAATGGCTTTAAACAGCATTAAAGATAATACTAAGGTGTAATATTCAACAAATCTCCAACAAGCATGTCCTGAAAAGCCTGCTAAGCTCACGAGAACACGGATCTTGGTGTGGGAGAATGCAAACGCCGCTGAGTATGGCTTGTTAACATGACCCACGAACGTATAGGTATGCTCTGGCCCTCGCTCCGCTATAAAGATATCCTGATAGGTTTTATTTTATTCTATACAACGCCACACGATTTCACCCAGCTGTCATAGAAGCTGTCACGAGTCGGCGCGTCCTATATTTAAATAAGCTTGTGACATTAAACTTTGGTGGGAAACCGCGAATTCTAGTGGAATCCCAGTATGTATCACTCAGTCAACCGCCACGTATTCACCCGATCGGGAGTGTTTTTCAGGAAATTTTTCACTATTTCATAAGTGATCGTCCTTGTGCGAGACGTTAGCACCTCCGCTGAGTGATTTGTTATGGGCGTGTTTCGCTCATTCTAGCCGTTAACAAGTACGGCCCGGTCTCGCCTCCCTCTCTCATAATTTGAATCAGTCAGGATCTGAGCGCCGTGGAAGCAGGTTGGGCCCAATGTGTAGCAGTGCCGCCGTTGTCCAGTTCCTGAATTCCCACCTAGCGTGATTTGGCGAGAGGCTCAGCGTGTGCAGCGTCCTTCCTCAGCAACGACGCCCAGTCATCCGCTTAGTCCACTTTTCTGACCAGTATTTCTTTTCGTTTTTCCTAGGTTTAAAAGTTTAGCTTTTGAGTGAGCAAGTGAGTGCGATCTCCTTATTTTAAATTCATTTTGAAACATGTAACGTAAATTTATTTCATTGTAATCAATAAATTTATGTTCTTTTTCTTGAGCTTAATGTAATGTAAACCCGTGTTTTATTTCTTCATAAGCTTATTCTAGTTGCAGCTCCTAGTTTGCATAAACGCTTTGTGTTATTCATAACTGGTACTTAGGCCAGTCCTTTTGTATTAAGCTTAAAAATCCGTTGTGCAACCAGGAGTTAATTGCACCAGCAAGAACCTGTTTATCTTTCTTAGCATTAGATATTGATTGTCAGGGGTGGAGTCACTTTCTTCAGAGGCCAACAGTACTAATAAACAGCACGTGTGAATAATTAGTCTCTGCTGTGTACTGTTGAGAAAGTTTATAAATTCTCGTCCTTAGAGAATCGGCGAAGTAAGCCGGAATAAAGTAATCATTGCTTGATTTTCATAAGTCAATTCTTTGTCCTGTTCTCAAGATTATTGAATATTATTCTTTAATATTGCATATACTCTCAAAACCCTGTGACAGAAGCTAGAGAGTTAACGTTGTACCTGGGGTAACACCTGGCAGTTTCTTAAGATATATTTAGGGCAGTAGTAGCAGTAGCAGCGGTAGTAGTCTGTCTAGCCGAACAGACTAATCAACCGCAGGCAAGCAATCGCCCTGGCAGGGCCAGCCCGTGCAGTTAACCGATGTTCCATTCCGGTGGACAGCGCCTCGCCACAACGAGCCTCAGGGAAGAGTTTGAAAGTTTGGTTCTTGGATCCACGCCACATTTGCGTCACTCCACCCAGTTAACAGGGACATCACAGTATATTCCACATCACCTTGTTATTTCGTTATATGGTTACCACCCAGGGTTGCAAATAATTTCCTGGGTTACAGAAAACCATTAGGCTAGTCACCCAGTGGGTCACCTTGGGATGAAGTTGGCAGCACTACATCAAATGAGTGGATGATGGTCGCTACCACCTACCGCCATGGCAGTGTTAGTATATATACTATATTGGGCAATACAGGCATTGAAAACAGGGCATCATCTTTAGTGCTTTATTGAAGATAGGCAGACAAATTCATTAACCTGAGAATTACCACTGCAGTGTTCAGTCGACAGCTTCTAGTTTTATATCCTTGGTCAGTGTGAGTAATACAAATATTTCCCGCCATCACCATTCAAACCTAACTACGGATACCCATAGGTCTGACACACAAACTAATGATCAACCTCACGTAACCAAGATATGTTTGCAAGAAGAACAAGACAAAACCAAATCTGAGTTATAAAGGCGGAGTGCCGTGGGTTCAAAAATATCAACTTTGTAAGGGTGTGTGTAGCACGCCCGCGCGCGCGCGTGTGTATGGGGGGGGCGGCCGTCGGTAGTAGCTGAAACTGATAAGGGAATTTGTTCATTGGGAGAGATAAGGGAATATTTGCTCAGAAAGAAAGAAACAGAGAGAGAGAGCTGATACTGAAATAAACCAACACATCATACTTCTTTTACTGAAAATTCAACAACGAAAACTTTGGTGGAACTTGTTTACTGAAATGGAAAAAATAAATAAAAAGGGAAAAAGGAAAATATGGTGAAATTCATAGGGGATACTGTTTAGGAGAGAGAGAGAGAGAGAGAAAGCACGACTAACCAATTCAATACTGTGACGTCTTTTTTTTTTTTTTTATTCCTGGTACCTACACATATTTTTTTTTAGTCTAGGTAATGTCTCTGGTATTAAAGATGCCATCATACTGAAGGTGTTGAACTCCTGTATACGCTGATGTCTTGCTGTAGGTACTTCTTGCCACCTAAGGACGATTAAAAAGATGTATCTCTCATTCATCCATACATCATTCAGTCATTTTTTTTCTCTCATTAACTGCGTAGAGATCCGGTGCGAGGCTACTCTGTTCCGATAATTAAGGCTTGGGTGACCAGCCTCCCTAAACCCTGAGTGGCAAAACGCGTGCAGTCAATCCCATCCATCCCATAAATATAAACAGCTTCAGGATTAATTCGGTGGAGCATCTTAACCTACTAAACCACCCGGCGTCATTTGGCTGTATGGCTACCACCCAACGTAGTAAATGGTTTCCGAGTTCACAGGAAACCATTTGGCCTGTCATTCAGTGTAGTCAAGCAAAGGCCTCACTACATTAAGTTAGTGGTTGGTGGGCGTCCCTACTTACCACAATATAACTAATATACAAGAGAATATTAACACTCTCAGGTTCTAACACTCACTCTAACTCGAATAAAACTGTCTGGAACTAGAATAAAACACTAGTCATCCCGGCCATGAGAAAATGAACGCAGCTATTTACACTCTTAGACTCCCATACTTACCGTCAAATGAATGAAAATGTTGGGCGTTACTTGCAGCAGATTACTAGAGTTGTTCTGATCCTGAGAGGGTTAAGGTGTACCATGCAAAATAAATCGCTAAAGGTCATGTGTTCCGGGCTCCAATGCCAACGAAAATACTGCAGGAGGGGGAGGAGGAGGAGAAAAAAAGGGATGAGGGAAGGGAACGGAATGGAAAGAGAGCCTGGAGAGTTAATGAATGAGGGAGGGGGGAAGAGGTGAGGGGTGAGAGAGAAGGAGGAGAGGTAGGGGTGAAGGAGGGAAGGCAGGAGAAGTAGGGGTGAAGGAGGGAGGGCAGAACAGGTGAGGGGAGAGGGAGGGAGGGTGGGAAGGAGGGAGGGATGAGAGGTAAAATGTGAATGAGGGAGGGAGGGGGGGTAAGAGGTGAGGGAGGAAAGAGGAAGAGAGTGAGGGAGATAGAGAGGGTAGGAAGGAGGAAAGTAAGTAGAGAGGGAAGGAGGAAAGGAGGGAGGAGAAGTAGATATAAAGGAGAAGGGAAGAAGGGGAAGGAGATATGAAAGGAGAGGGAGGCAGGTAGGGAGAGAAGGGAAGGAAAGTAAGGGATGGGGAGGAGAAGGACGGAGTCAAAGAGAGAGAAAGAGAGAGAGAAATTACAGGGTCTCTGGGAACATGACTGGACAGAGCTGGGAGGGGGGGAGGGGGGCAGGGGTTATGTATCTGAAGGTGAGGTAAGGCAGGTGAGGGAGAGAGAATGATGGTGGGGCGTAAAAATTCATGAAGAAGGATGCGAGGAGAGGAGAGAAGGAAAGAAGAGAAGGAGGGTTAGGGAAGGAAAGGGAAGGAGAGGTAAAGATGTATGAAGGAGGAGGGGAATGAAAGGGGGAAGGAAAGTGAAGGGGAAGGGCTTTACGAGGGGAGGAAAGAGGAAGGGAAGGAAGCTGAGGGAGGGAAAGGAAAGGAGAAGTAAAGGTGTACGAAAGAGGAGAGAAGAGAAGGAGGAAGGGAAAGAGGAGAGATAAAAATGTTGAAGGTCAGGAAAGATGGTGAGGGAGGGAAAATAAAGAAGAGGTAAAGATGTATGAAGAAGAAGAGGAAAGGTGGTGAAGGGAGAGGAGGGGGAATGGCTTAGGGTGATGGAAGGGAGTGGGGAGGCAGAAGGGAAGTGAAGGAAAGATTTAAGGAAAAGGAGAGGGAGCGTAGGGGGGAGCAGACTTAATCCCTCCAGTCTGTGGGATATTTATTGAGTTCTTGATGCTGCCACATGATTTTATTTAGCTTCTGAAGGATCTCTAGCAATGGAAGGGGTTTATGAAGACTACGCCTATCCCCTTCATTCCAAACACCTGCACTAAATTGAATAAAAGACCCAGAAAACAGCAAGAATAAAACAAATAACACATCATCGGAGTTAATTTCTCAGCCTCTTCAGCACGAGAATCATTTTACCGATCTGTTCTTTTCGTCACCTGGCGATCATTTTTTTTCCCTTTTTCCTTTCTTTCCTTTCTTTTTTTCTTCTTCTTTCTGCTCTAGGGAGACGTTTCACATAGACTTTTTAACCTCTTCACTACGAAGTGGAGGAAGCAAGAATAAAATGAAAAAATAAAAAATCTTAGTGAGGCAGTTAACCTCTTCACCGTGATCACGTCTTTTAAAAGGTTTATTCATGCAATATCCAGACCGGTTTATTCAGATTAAAAGAAACCTTCCTAACTACACCCTTTTTACATTAGTTTAGCCTTAAACTGACGTCTATCCATTTTGAAAACTGAACTGTAAGAAAAAAATCAACATTGGAGTATCGTCCTAGTCACGAAGATGTGCTGTGGAATGGAGTTAGAGCCGTAGCATTTTCCTTTTCTGTGTCTGTGCTACGTGAAGCTAACTGCAATAGGACAAAAATTGGGAGCCAGGTTAAGATGAAAAAACTATAACCGAGTTAGATACCGTACAGCCTTCATTAACACTTTTACGATTGCATGTCTCTGTGTTGAATAATATAGACTGGAAGCAGCAAGTTTTAACCCAAACAAGAGTCACGTACCGATAAACCTAAGGAGATGAGGGTGATGAAGGCAGTGGAGAGAGAGAGAGAGAATGAATGAAAGTCAAATTTTTAAGCTTGTTTTTGTTACACCCTCCCTCATTCAAGTGGGATTCCCCTTTACGTACCTCTGGTCCCCAGTAAATCACACCATTATGAGTAACTGGCTGGAGAGGGACGCCTTCACGTGGTGACACTGATAATGTCGAGCAATTCCCCCGCCTGATTATACATTCCTTATCTCCCTTCCTATCCCCCGAAATGAGGATGATGGGCTGCAGAAGTGTAAATTTAGCCTTCGTTCAGACTAACCCTGGACCACATAAACCATGAGTAAATAAACATAGAATATTGGCTGTATTATACTTAACACTGGAGGCCTCGCACTGCCTTATTTGGCGTATTACACCTTGGTATTCTTTCCTGTTTCATTTCCATCGCTTTACTATTGAGGTAGTTGATTTTAATGACACACAAGAGAATATCGAGATGAAACCTACAGAATTAATCGCGAAGGAAGATGTGTTTCGATATACGATTATTTAAAGCCTCTTAGAATACGACAAAAAATCATAAGCACAGTCTCCGTCAAAAATCTGTTTATACCATCTCGACACCACGTCCACACTTCACCGCTGCCAACCCAAGATATAATTCTCTGGTATATTCACTCTACATCCATTTGGTTTTCTTACATTTAGAAAAATAGTCTGCAGTGACGAGGTTAAAGACAGTCTTCATTAACCCCTCCAGAACCTGATTTCTCTCACCTAGATGAAAACAATCGTCTGAAGCCAGCAAGAATATAATAAATACGCCATACGGCTGAAGAACTTAACTGTATAATAATTCCAAACTATACTCTGTTCACTTTAAATAAGCGTAAAATTTCCATCTTTCCATCTTCAGTGCTGTGCTGGTACAAGAGCTTAACACTAGGGTGTGATGCTAGTCGCTAAGAAGTGCCAAGGCAAAGGATGCAAGGTTGCGTTGTCACCATATTCTGCCACTGAGCTACGAGATATTGGTGAAAAAGGACGATAATCTTCGCCAAGTTAAGGTGAATGAACTATACATAACAATAAACTAATGGCTTAATTCTAGTTTTCATCGCTTCACTCCGATTATCTTTTTTTACATTAATTCATACTTCCACAAGATGATCTGATTGAGTCTGGAGGTGCTGTGGCTTGGCAGTGATGGTGGTTACTGAAGCCTTTATCTAACCCTTCCAGTTCGAAGTCTCCCCAAAACTGATTCGACCTTGTAGGAGCCAGCAACACTAACTGGGAAAGACGTCATCAGACTGAATGGGAAAACAGTTTAGTCACAGCGTTCCTAAATGGAGTTAAAATTCAGTTAGATCTTGCTACACCAATTAATCCTTTCAGTTTAATGACGTATTATTCATTTTACTCTACTCCAAAGGATTTTATGGTTTGGGAATGACCCGTCGTACTGAATACCTGTGTTACTGTTAAAACTATTCATAATATCGATACATAGATAAGAACTGTATGTAGAGATATACGAACAATTACACACACACACAATGTATTATATATATATATATATATATATATATATGTGTGTGTGTGTGTGTGTGTGTGTGTGTGTGTAGGGTGTCTTGGAAGTAAAGGACATTCGCTGGGAAATGCTAGATGAGGGACTACCAAACAAAAATGTTATATCAACGTGGCTCCCAGTCTTAACCCATATGTAGCTACAGTTACTGTTGGCTTTGTGGGTGAAAATGGTCTCCCTTATAATTCACCTACAATATAATGGCATCAGTAACTGTAGCTGCATAACAGTTGAAACTGGTGCCCATGTTGACGTAACGCTACTTGCTTAGAATTCCCTCAGCTGTCATTTCCCGGGACCCCCCTGTAAATCCGGTATATCTTTATCTATCTGTCTATCTATCTATCTATGTATATATCTAGAGATTGCTTGTAGAGACTAGGTCTGAAAGGAAATGACGTAATATAAGTATCTGTCTGTAAGAAAATTAAGCAAAATTGGTCTGAAAAGAAATGACATAAAATAAGTGAAATGACGTAAAATGAGTGTTTTTGTTAGTGAAAGCATTCATGCTGCAGGAAATGGTATCCTGCTTCCCAACAGCCTGGTGGACTGAGTAGGGTGTGTGGGTGAGGGCAGAGGGTGGGGGGGGGATGAGGTAATGAGAGTGAGAGGGAGAGTAAGAGAGAGGGGAAGGGAAGAGTATGGGGCAGTATGAAGGGAAGGGAAGGGAAGAGTATGGGGCAGTATGAAGGGAAGGGAAGGGTGAGGTAAGAGTGAGGGGAGTGAAAAGAGAATGTAGGTGTGGATGAGGGGAGCGTGGTCGAGGGGAGAGGAGAGGAGGAAGGGTGAGCCTGAAAGGGGAGGGGGAGGAGGGTGTGGGGTAAGTTTGCAGGTCGTACGAGGGAGGAAATAGTGCGTAAGAAGCAGTGAGAGAGAGAGAGAGAACTGAGCGAGTGTTAGCCGTCATTTTACACTGACGTCAGACTAACTTATTATCACTACCATTACGTCATGTCGTTCATTACTTGTTGTCTCCAGGCGTTTTTATTCAACACAGAAATTCTCTCTCGCATTACAGGGAATATTAAAGCAAAAACCTCATCCTTCCAGCTTGAAAATTTCGCCTTAATCGAAAAACATGAAATTATAACATGAAACGCGTCCTTGGGTTGGAGAGAGAGAGAGAGAGAGAGAGAGAGAGAGAGAGAGAGAGAGCATGTAGTGTAGGAGCCTGCATGTCGGAGTGTCATTGAGCGAGTGTGAGAGATGAAAAGCAAGGTGAGAGAGTGGAAGGGGACGTGAGAGAGGGAGTGGGAGTGAGTGAATGTATGAGAGGGAGAGAGGGAGAGGGAGTGGGAGTGAGTGAATGTATGAGTGGGAGAGGGAGAGAGGGGGGGAGAGTGGAAGCGAGTGTGGGACAGGGAGTGTCGGAGGGAGTGTGGAAGTGGGAGTGGGAGGGAGAGTGTAGGAGAGGGCGTGGCCGCAAGTGTGGGAGTGTGGGAGAGGGAGTGAGAGGAAACGTGGGAGGGAGTGTGATAGAGTGGGAGGGTGTGGGAGAGGGAGTGGGAGGAAGTGCGGGGGAGGAAATGCGGGAAAGGGAATGTTGGAGAGGGAGTGGGAGGGAGTGCGGGGGAGGAAATGCGGGAAAGGGAATGTTGGAGAGGGAGTTGGAGGGAGGGAAAGTGGGAGAGGGAACTGGTCGGAGGGAATGTGGGAGAGGGAGTGGGAGGAAAGGAGTGTAGGAGAGTAGAAGGGAGGGATTGTGGAAGAGGGAGTGCTAGTGAGGAAGTTTGATAGGGAGGGAGGGAGGGACTGAAGGAAAGGGAGTGTAGGAGAGGGAGTGAGAGTATGGGAGAGGTAGCAGGGAAGGGAGTATGGAAGAGGATGGGGCGGGAGGGAATGGGAGTGAAGGAGTGTGGGAGGAGAGGGTGGGAGGGAGGGAGTGTAGGGAGGGAGTGAAAATGTGAGAGAAGGGATAGGGGGAGAATGTGGGAGAGAGAGGGAGGGAGTGGGAATGTGAGAAACGGAGTGCTGAAGAGGGAGAGAGGATATTGGAGAGGGAGTGAGAGTGTAGGAGGGAGCTTGAGGGTGTGGGGGAGGGAGTGGGGATGCGTGAGAGGGAGTGCGTTGGTAGGAAGGGGAGTGGGTTGGTAGGAGAGGGAGTGGAGGTTCGTGAGAGGGAGTCCGTTGGTAGCAGGGGGAGTGGGTTGGTAGGAGAGAGTGAGGGTGCGTGAAGGGGAGTGCGTTGGTAGGAGGCGGAGTGGGTTGGTAGGAGAAGGAGTGCAGGGGAGAGGATGTGAGTGAATGTGTCCGTGGCGAGAGAAATAAATCAATGGCATGATGGACATAAAACTCGTAAATCAGATAGAGAAATACATTTTTTAATGTTTCATCATCAGTCAGCTTCCTCATCAGCATCATCTTAACCCTCTGTCCCACATATCCATGAAAACACTACTACACAAACACAGAAATCGTATGACAATATTATTCGAAAAAAAAATTGCTTAATAAAAAATACTTAATGAAAAGATGAAAATCAAATGGCCGTGAACATTTAATATGCTTACAGAAAACACGAAAATGGAAGTGTTAATGAAAGCTATATTTACGCCATCCACTTCAAAGTCTTTCGTGGCTTAATGAAACTCTGGAAATAGCAAGAATAAGAGAGAATAAAAGATGTCATTTTAGTGATGAGGTTAACAAATTATAGTGAAAACTGCTGAGCATTCGCTACAAAACTTTATATTATTTTTTTGTTCAAATATTAACTAATTACAGCGAAAACTACTGAACATTCGCTACAAAAACTTACACACACACACACACACACACACACACACACATATATATATATATATATATATATATATATATATATATATATATATATATATATATATATATATATATATATATATATGTTGTTCAGACATTATAACAGACCTCAAAATCTCCTTACAATTTTCTCGATCACAATGTCTTTTGCATTTTATTCCTGCTGTGTCCATTCGATTTTATATCCGCGCTGAAGACTTTCTGTGCTAGAACCCCTTCAGTATGAGGGGGTCTCCAAAGCTGAACAAATTATTCCTGGAAAAAAATCTCTTCACTAAGACGGGATTTAAGCTGAACAGAGTAATATAACGTTAGCTAGAACAAACTGAAAACGTCATCAGGCTGAAGAGGAAATATCTAAGGCCAAGACGCGTTATCTGAGCATATATATATATATATATATATATATATATATATATATATATATATATATATATATATATATATATATATATATATAGTGTTGATAACC
Organism: Coenobita brevimanus; assembly: GCF_032717465.1. NCBI lineage: Eukaryota > Metazoa > Arthropoda > Malacostraca > Decapoda > Coenobitidae > Coenobita > Coenobita brevimanus. Next base: position 21,654,034 of record NC_136978.1, read on the forward strand.
ATCTTGAATATCGTTTAATGCCCCGTTATTGCGAATATTAGTCAAGCCTTCTACCAGGGTGTTTTGACCGATCATCAGTGATCTCTCCTTCACCATAATTATGTAAAAATACAAGTTTCGGATTCCTAGGTGATGCATAGCTTGTCATGATGAAATTCGATGAGACCGTAGCCAGATTTTTCGAGGAGGGGGGGGGGAGGTCGTTTTCTACTAAATCTGGACTTGCAAAGCAGCCGGATGGTCAAAGGTCTGCTGCATGCTTGCTATGGGGGTCTGGGTGTATGCATAAGCGACGTTGAGAAGCAGCACAAAACTTCTGAACAACGGAGAGTGACTTTTTGCACGGATATTAAAAAAAAAAAAAAAAAAAAAAAAAGACCATTAGAAATTGAACCTCTAAGCAGGTGGGAGGATCGTCCGACTCCCTCGACCCCGCCCCTCCCTGGCTGCAATCCTGTCAATCTACTATGCGTATGGTTAGTCGAATGAATAGCCGAATTAACAGGGGCGTGCACAGGCAAGACTCAAAGGGACTATAACACCTGCCCCTTTAACCTTCTGGCTACAAAGTTCCGTATTAGACATCGTTGTCATATTCGCGTACAGCCCCTGTCCGCCAAACTGTCTGTGCAAACTAATGTATATGATACAGTCGAGTATATAATCAGACAACGGCTAATTTCTTGTTTTACTGGTACTCTCCTCAACTCAAAATTATACCAGCAGTGATACCGCCTTACCATCCTCTCGTCACGGTGCCTTTGATGTCGAGATTATGGGGGCAATTTCAAACGTAAGGACACCCTCCGACTTTGTTTACATGTTGTATGACGTCATGACTGGGCAGCCAGTCATTAATTACCCTTATGACGCCACCCCGCTCTCAGCCAATCAGTACCCTGCTTACCTCCTGTCAAGGATGCCCAACCAATCACGTGGTCCCTCTTGGGTGACACGCCCTCAGCTAGGTCAATCAGAGCTGGGGCGTCACGGATAATAGCAAAAGAGAAATGGGAGGGTGTGTAAGTCAACTCTTGCCAAGAATGCTGGCTTTGCGACAAAGGAAGTGACATATGTTATTGATGTCAAAGTAAAGGCCTGGCGGTGTAGAGTATGTGGCACTGATTCTCTCTCTCTCTCTCTCTCTCTCTCTCCTACGGAAGCCGGGTCGTTTTCTCGTGCGTTGAACAGGTCGTCTGGCACCTCCTCCAAAAGACTGTGCTTCTGTAATGACGACTGAGGCAACGTTAAACAGATCATAGTCGCATCTTACTCAGTATTTTCATCCATCTAACACCAGACGATATTACTGAGAGATGAGAGCAGAGTGATGCACGAAATTGAATGTAATACTCTCATGGTCGGGGCAACTCTGGTGATTTTAGTTGTCAGTCGATTTAATTCAGCTAAGAGTCAGTCATACAGTCTGATTGTGCTGATATTTTCTGTTATGTGTACTCATTCTTCACTCGATAGTGATATATATATATATATATATATATATATATATATATATATATATATATATATATATATATATATATATATATATCTATATATTTATATCACAAGATTAATGACCACCAAAGGACGCCTTTGCACTATTAATCTTCCAACCACATTTTTTTTTTTTTTTTCTGATTAAGGGAGAAATTTTGAACTGGAGGGGTGAAAGTTGGCCTCCAGCACTCTCTTTGACACGAGTTCTCTCACCTTGGTTCGCCTCTCTCTCTCTCTCTCTCTCTCTCTCTCTCTCTCTCTCTCTCTCTCTGTTGAACAAAATCATCGGATGGTAGCAAGAATTAAATAATAATGATATAAAAGCAAATCATTATAGTGAGGGGTTGAATCCTTCACTGGGATGACGTCTTCACGTAATTTATCCCTGTAGCCTTCGAGACGTCCCTGGTAGCCAAGGAATTACTGAAGGCGATATTATGTAACCCCTGCAGCACTGTCTCCAAGTTGAATAAAATCGTGTAGAGACAGCAAGTATAAGACGCTATCCATGTCATTTAGAGTCATGGGGTTAGAGAGTAGGTACTATCGTCCTTTCATATTAACTTGGCACAGATTTTCGTACTTTTGCAACTTATTTCCCGCACCTCGATGGTACAGTAAGACAACGCTACGGCTCTACATCCTTTCCAAAGCACATATTCGGGATTAGAGGGCGGTAGTGTTAATAACTTCTTACCTCCCAGCATCCAAAACAAAGAGATCAGTTTTAGGCAAATTTAAGTGAAAAGGGTATAGGAAGCCTGCTAGAGCTGAGGAGAACACCGGCAAAATCACACTATGTAGGAGATGCCAGGAAGATTTCCATGGCCGCGAGGATACATCCCACACACAATCACTCACTCATTCCCAGCTGTCTCCGTCTACTTACCCATCCATTGACTTATTCTCGCTTCCTGTTAACGCCTCTCTCTCTCTCTCTCTCTCTCTCTCTCTCTCTCTCTCTCTCTCTCAAACACTCATTTACTCCTTCAATCACTCATCCTCTGTTTTCGCCTTCTCATCTGCTGACTCCTCCTCTCCTCGTATTAAAGCCTCTCATTCAGCATTTCCTCTCGTTCTCTCCCTCCCTCTCCCCTGTCTGTCTTATTATCGTACTAACTCACTTCCCCCCCCCTCTCTCTCTCTCTCTCTCTCTCTCTCTCTCTCCTTTCCACACTATTTACCTATCTAAGACCAGGACAAGAGTGCCTTTAATGTACTAGGCTTCTTAAATAGAGCTCTAAAGATAATACTATAGATTATCTTGCTGTAGTGAGGCAACACTTGGAACCTGTGGTACAGTTTTGGTGTCCGTACTGAATAAGAGAAAGTAATTCCTTTGAGAGCTGTCAGAGCAAAATATATATAAAGAAAAGGAATAAAATGATTCACATTAGGAACCTTACTTTTGACACAAGGTTAAAAAGAGTTAAATTTACCCTCGGTGGAAAGATGGAGAGCCGGGGGTGGTTTGACTGATGTGCATAAGAGTATGATGGGATTTAATGCAGGAGATATACTGTAGGAAAAGCATTAAGAATGAGTTAGCACAAATACGCAAAAAGGAATTCAAAACCGTTGCGTGGAAAGGCAGAAACGAATTTATTAGGGCACAGAGTACTAGATGAGTGGAACAAAATATACAGTGACGTAGCTGATGCTAAATGTAAATGGAGTTTCAAGACTGCCGTTGAGAGGTATATGACGGTATGGGGTTGGATATACAGCTCTAGTTGCAGATTTACTCAGAACAGAATTAGTGCAGTTTTCCATAAGGTTCAATTGCAGCATCGTAGTTTGCTTTGCTTTCATCCTTTCATACAGAAATATCCCTGACAGTTTTTCTGCGCTGTGTGGTGTTCCTTTTCAGTTTTTCGTGCTGGTTTCGACGAGAGTTTTAGGTGGGGTTAAGCCTTTTTCATTGCTAGCCTTGTCGTACAAGAGTAGTTGAGTTATACAGGCCAATTAGCTTACTGGAGTTTTTTTTTTTTTTTTATCTCTCTCTCTCTCTCTCTCTCTCTCTCTCTCTCACCTTTCTCGTTTCCCTCTCACCATTTCTCTCCCTCGCTGTGTCATGTTCCTCGCTTACCTGAAAAAGAAGAAAAAGAAATGAGAAAATGGTTAACTATCTAACATGCGTTTAGACTCTCTCTCTCTCTCTCTCTCTCTCTCACTGAGCAAATGTTCTCTTATCTCTCCCAGTGAACAACTTCCCTTATCAGCTACAAGTGACAGCCGCCACACACACACACACACACACACACACACACACACACACACACACACACACACACACACACACCGCTCGCTGGTGCAGTGGTAACGTTCCCGCTTGCCAACTGGTGGACGGGAGTTCGCGCCTCGCTCAGGTTGCGAAAAGTTTCACTGACGAAGTGGGTGGTTACTGTCCCCCTTGAGCAAGGGGACGGGTGTGTGCGTGTGTGAAGTTCACAGCCTTGCCCTTAGATCGGACTATATGAGCTCTCAGCTCCCTTCCGGGAGGGTAAAAGCTGACCATCACGACCATCAAGTGATCCTGACCGACCCGGTGAATTACACACACACACACACACACACACACACACACACACACACACACACTGGTAGGGTTGGGATCTCTACCGAAACCGAGCCCCCGAACCTGCGAATCATTACATTTTGAGGACGACTTGTTGCCACCAGACGACTTTATTCTGCTTAGAAGTCCGCCCTATACTCTCTTCACTTAAACTTGGCTAAAACTGCCATCTCCCCATCATTATTGTTCAGGTGAAACAATAGTATTGTAACAGGATTTTAGTCAAGAATATGTGAAATAGAAAGGTTGTGGAGTCGGAGAATTTGTCTTATTCTGTCACTGACCTACACAAAATAAGCCACAAATACACGAAAATCTTGGCCAACCTAAAGTGAAAGGACTATAGCAGTGAATGGGTTAGTGATGACTATACCGAACACCTCTAGTTCAAAAAAGTCTCTCTCTAGCAGAATATCATCGCCTGGTGGGAGCAAGAATACAAAAGAAAAGATACCGTAGTGAAGGGGTTACTGAAAGCAATGGGGTCACAATTATAAGTGGCACAGAAGGCTTCTTAGGACCTCTTCCTTGGTGATATATTTTGCATAGAACACCTTAACATTTTCTTTGGTGATTTATTCCTTGGTGATTTATTTAGTTTTGCATATAACACCTTAAGAGTTTCCTTGGCGATTTTTTCTTTGGTGATTTATTTAGTTTTGCATATAACACCTTAAGAGTTTCTTTGGCGATTTTTTCTTTGGTGATTTATTTCGTTTTGCATATAAAGCCTTAGCATTTTCTTTGGTGATTTATCCTTTGGTGATTTATTTAGTTTTACATATAACACCTTAACAATTTCTTATGTTATTTATGTCGCCTTATTATCGACATCTTTTGCTTCGGCGACAAATAAAACGATACTAAGGTGTACAGTGAAGAATAAATCGCTAAGATAAAGCAGCTACGAAGTCACACAAAACCACCTATAATACGACTCGATATCTCAAGCCTCCGATTCCAAAAATTTTCCCTCAGCAGAACAGCAAATATCAGGTGTGTGTGCCTGGCGGGAAAATTCGCTCCCAATATTTTTTAGGAGAGAGAGAGAGAGAGAGAGAGAGAGAGAGAGAGAGAGAGAATGGAGGAAGCACGCTAGTTAATTGTGACGAAATTATTGAAACTTTTATATTATCATTTTACACACACACACACACACACACACACACACACACACACACACACACACACACACACACACACACACACACACACACAGATATACAGCAGTATTTTGGTTTTCTTTCCCTACGTGTTTCCCTATGCACTAATCCCTTCATTTGGTTCCCCTCTCACCTTATCCCTGCCCCTCCCACTCCCCTGCCTTCCCCTCATCTCTTCTACCTTCTCCCCTTCCCCTGACTCCCTTCCTTGGTCCCTCTCCCTCATCCCTACTCTCGCTGTTTCCTCTCCCTCCCTTTTTAGCTTCTCTCCCTCTCCCTTTCCTTTGTCTCCCTCTCTCTCCATTACTCACTCCTCTTCCTTTGCCTCCCTCCCTCTGCTCTACTTCCCTACCTCTCCTCTACCTCCCTCCCTCTCTACTACCCTCATCTCTTCCTCTGTTTCCCTTCCTCTCCTCTACTCCCTCCCTGTCCTCTGCTTTCCTCTGTTTTCGGGGCCGGTCACGCGTTTGGACAAGGCTTGTTTTTCCCTAGCCCTGCTTTCCCAGGAGCACAGTTAGGGCAATGAGGTAGAGTAAATTCGATTATTGTTGTCATACTCTAGGGAAAGACTTGAACAGCACTGAAAAATATCTGTGTGTCTTTAATACTCTCGTGCAGTTAACAGGTATTCTTCTCACCTCTAACCCCTTCCCTCTCTTCTTCTCCTCACCTTCCCCTTGAACTTTAGTTGTTTTGACACAGTTCCTCTGGATCACCTTGTCACCGATCCAGTATTTTTTGTTTGTTTGTTTCTTTAGGGGAAGGGGACGTTCACCACACGAGATGAACTGGTGAGTCGATGTGGTCTCACAAATAAGCATATTGTCAGATTTGTGTAGTAATCAGCCATGAACGTGCCCGACTGGAGATTATGAGTTATCAGTGTCATTTAAACATTAGTGCCGTCTTATATTACCACACTGAAAGTTCTTTTCCGTATATTCTTATCTCTACTAAGGAAGAAAAAAAAATTCTACCAAAGAAGAAATGTTTTTCGTTTTTATTTAAATCTGTAACTGGAAACGTTTGGTTATAACCATTATCTTTACTGTTATTCCATCAATCTCCTCAGAATAACTTATCAACCGTCATAATTACTGTGCCCTTTGAAAATTTGCAAGTTCAGATCCCCCCGAAGCCCACCCATTTATAAGTTATATTTATTTTTATTTCTTATCATTGTCAGGCTTCTGTGATTCACTCCTAGCTGCATAACAGCGTCTGGTGTTAGCTGAAACAAATAATAAAAATGGCCCGACAAAGAGTTAGTGGTAGGTATAATTTTCATTTCTATCCTTTACCATCCTTTGTCCTTTTTCTCTCCTATTTCATTTTTATTTATCCGTATCAAATACACACACACACACACACACACACACACACACACACACACACACACATATATATATATATATATATATATATATATATATATATATATATATATATATATATATATATATATATATATTCATATGGTAATCAGAACAGAAAATAATGCTGTAATGTTGAAATTTTAAGAACCTGTACAAGGTGAAGATGATACTTATTTGCTTTCGATTTCTCTACGTCGGACTCCAGTAAATTTGTAGCCACTTTCCACATTCTCTCTACTCTGTTGGCTCGGATGCACATCATCGAAACTTCTAAATACATCACTTCCCCTCTTTCCACTTCCTCTCTCTTTTCCCCTCCATTACCTTTCTCCCTTCCACACCCTCCCCTCCCTCCTCCAGTTCCCACACACCACCCCTCCCCCCCATACATTTGGCAGCTAAACAATATGGTCCATGGACGTCAAGAATACAGTCAGTAGACGTCACCGTACTGAATGGACAACTGCGTGCCATCCCTCACGCCTCACCGCCTACCCCCTCCCTGCCTTCCACCATTTCAAAGACGCACCCTTGGCAGCTGAACAAAATCGTATGGAGACAGCAAGAACGAAATAATCAAGACGTCATCAGACTGAACGGGTTAATTGCGTGCTAGCCCCAACCCCTACCCCATCCCTCCTTCCTATCCCACCCCTCTCTCTGTCTCTCCCCACTCGTTGCATCCTGCCTCCTCACCCTTCTCCATCCTGATTACCCCCACCCGGCCCCTCCTGCCAACCCCCACCACCTCCATTCTGTTTCCTTCCACCTCCTAAGTACCTTCGCCAAGGAGGTTATGTTTTTGCCGGCGTTGGTTTGTTTGCTTCTTTGTCTGTTTGTTTGTCTGTCTGTCTGTTAACAGGATTACTCAAAAAGCTATAAAAGGATGTTGATGAAATTTTGTGGAAGGGTGGGCCATGGGCCAAGGAAGAAATGATTAGATTTTGGGCGGATCCGGATCTGGATCCGGATCATCTCGCACATTATTTCCAAAAGTTCTCAATGAATTTCATTTAAATTTTGTGAAAAGATGGGCCACGGACCAAGAAAGACGAATAAATTTTTGGGCGGATCTGGATCCTATATCTACGGATCCGGATCCGGATCCTTTTTAGTGGCAATGGCATTGGCTGATATATTCGCTCTCTGAGGGCTTTCAAGCTCCATTCTGCCTCCTCTCCATTCTGCCTATCCCAACCCCTCCATCCTGCATACCCCCATCCCTCTCCCTGCTTATACCCACCCGTTTCCCTCCTGCCTACCACTTCACCCCCCTCCATCCTAACTACTCCCCTCCCTCTAGATCATGCCTATCCCACCCCACGCCTTGTCTATCTCTACTCACTCCATCTTGCTTACCCCCAACCCTTCTTCATCCTGCCTAACCCCACTCCAGTCCATCCTGACTAATTCCATCTCTCTCCATCCTGCTTACACCATCCCACGCCTTGCTTATCCCTACTTGTTCCATCCTGCGTACCCTCCACCCCGCTCAATCTTGCCAAAACCCCATCCCTCTCCATCCTGCCTACCCTCACCCCTCTCCATCCTGCTTTTTCCCTTTCTACCCCCTCCCTTTCCACACCACCTCACTGCCTCCTCCATCCTCCTCCCACAAGTGCCAGTTAGGGGGCGCCACAACACACACACACACACGAGCCAGGTGGATGCCAGCGTGGGACGAAAGGAAGACAACAGCAGCGGCAGATGGCACACCCTCACCCATCGTTACCTTTGTGCTCTCCCTTCCGTCCGGGCATGCAACCACTATAACCCCGTGATGTTGGAGAGAGAGAGAGAGAGAGAGAGAGAGAGAGAGAGAGAGAGAGAGAGAGAGAGAGAGAGAGAGAAGGAAGCTCACATTTACTTATAACTGTATGAATGTGTGAAAGCAAGATACTCTTAAACATACAGTAATTGTACTCGAGATGGAAGATAGCCTTTGCTTCCACAGCCGCTGGAGACGAAGAGAATAATCCATTGTTCGCTCTTTGTGTCTGCAGTATTACTCCTACAGGTTTGGATAATTCAGTGGTGATTATAGCCGACCTTGAGCACATTAGGAAGACTATTTGCGTTCATCTTTCACTGTTGACTACTTGCATTTACAGGTTTAGGGAAAAAAAAGTCTCTAAAATTATTAAGATGTGGGATGTAAAAGTGCTTAAACGAGAGAAGAAAAAGCACAAAAACAAAAGAATATATGGAATGGGAGGAAATTCAGAGTTCCAAAGCTACAAACGTTTTGTAATACAGTAAAATGTAGTAATGGGTGGACATGCACGTGACGTCAGTAGTGTTAATCCGCCATACTGCATGCGGAGGCAGGATTTGAGCGTGGATAAACGATTGTGTGCGTAGCCTATTATTTGAGCAGCAGTTACTCTGCAAACATAGTTATCTCCTGTTCGGCATTTGGATGTGCAAATCGGCAGAAAGGTAAATCTTGGTAGGTCGTGTCCCCGTCCAAACATGATTAGGTTAGGGTAGGTTATGGTCAAATCCTCTTATACTTTATGTTTTGCAGACGTTTCCTTGTTATTCTATATGCGGTATATACTGTAATATACTGAATAAATATGATAACGAGTAACCACCGTGGGAAACAGCCGTAACTGATTTTTGACGACATTAATCATGAATCACTTGTAAGACATTGGCTTGTCATTTCCCCGTCAAAGCGTCGTTTGGTTAGGTTGTGGATGGTTGCCTGTATTGTACTTTCTAGACGCATCCGTGTTATTTCATACATGTGTTCTAGTTTACTGAATGAAAACGATGAAGCAATTCCCGTGAGACACAGTTAGGGCTGAATTTTACGGTAATGCTCATCGATAATTGTCTACATCGCCTTATCTCGACGTGTCCCATGTTTCCCTGTCAAAACATGGAAAGATTCCGTACTGTACGCCTTCAAGACGTTTCTGTTATTTCACACTTGCATCCCACTTTACTGAATGAATGTTACAAAGAATGTTAACCGTGAGTAACAGTTAGTGCTCATTATTACGACGGGAATCACTTTCACCACCTAACCTCCACAAGTCCCTTGGTAGATCGTGTCCCCTTCAGAATATGAACAGAATAAGTTAGGGTGTGGTCGATTGCACATTTTGTATCCTTTCAAGGCACTTACCTGTTATTTTGAACATATAATTTAATATACTAATTGAACAGAAAAAACAATGATTGCCATGAGGCACGATTATTGACGAATATTGACAAAATTAATCGTGAATCGCTTGCATCACGTCACAGAAGAATATCGCTTAGTCTACCATTCTTAAACACTTTTTTTTTTTTTTTTTCAGAACATCCAACATTCCTAACCATACAGCTCAGACTCTGTCTTATTTGTTAAATACGTTGATAAATAGGCTTAAGTGAATTATGGGAGAACGTCGTACGGTGATGTGGAAATCTTTGCTTTAATCGGGAATCGTACATCAGAACGAGTGAAGAGAGGACTAATGAAATAAAGTCCAGGACCATCACCATTAAATAACTTCATTTACCAGAGATTAAGTATCATAATATTGCAAAAATTTCCATTTCTGCACTGGCGGTCTCGCATGTTTGTCTGCAGAATAATGTTACTAAAATACGATTTAATCTGTACATATGAACTGGTTTAAAATCGCCATACATATTCAGAATGTCTTTTTTCCCCCCTGTTTCCCAATAAGTTATCGGCCTCCATATTTCCCTTGTCTTCATTGTGTGGGTAACTTGACTGAATTGGGGGAAGCGATGGCTGAATTGGCAGAGATGTGGCCCGCAGTCCTAATGGACTCAGGTTCGAATTCCAGCTGGGGCAGGGAACAATTTAAAGATTTGAATTTCATAAAGCAGACTTTACTGATCTACCGGAAGACCCGCCGACATGTCGCAAGAATACCTCCACTATTACCAATTCACCAGTCCTGTATGGAGACAGCCCTAGCATGTATTCAATACGGACGGTGGGTGTCAGCGCCGAAGTGGTGACATGTGGAGATGTACTATATGTAGGAGGACTATTGGGCCTTTGGAGCAGGCTGTGAAGCCTATGCCCAGAGTCGGACACATGAAAAAATAAATAAATAAACAAACTCGTCGAGGGCGCTCAGGTATGTGGTCTGTAAAGTGTACTTAAAGTGGTAAGTAGTTTGGTAGGTGCCACATAAGTATTCTATCCAGAGATAAATGCAACTTCCGATCAATCTCGTCTACTAAGCGTACTTAGCACTACTACGTATTTTCATAGGCAAGCATTCGAGGACCTCGGTGGGTATATTTCACACGTCGAGATTTGTTACCCATCCCTTCTCGAACTGGCTGTAGGGTTCTGGGCTTTTATATGCTTTAATTTCCTCTCCTGTGTAATAGGACAACTGGTGTATGAGGTAACTGCACAGGTCACGGTAGGTCAAGTCCAGCAGATCCTCCACCGGTTTGTCTACCTACAGTCCTTCTATTTTATGAAGGCAGTTTGGGTGGGGCAGCCTAAGACCTCACACCACTAGCTCTGTTGCCACATCACCTTCGCCACACAAGTGTAATTACGCCTGCTCACCTCTCTTTTCCTCTCTCTCTGTCTCTCTCCTATTATAGCCATTTTTTCATTTTCTCAATTTGGATGGTACAGTAGATCGTAAGATTCTGCACACCCGAAATACAACAATTGTCTATGTAAGTGCGATTCACTTCTGTGTCTAAACGTTCCACGACCTTATGAAAAGCTGAATACTTGATGCTGACCTCCCCACAAAGCGTAATTTGCAATTATACACGTATACAAAGTCAAAGCTTACGTCATTTCTAACGTCCGTCATGGAGTTGTGAGCAAAGCCGGGTCAGTGCACTCTATAGAACTCTGATTCTGTTCCACTCTCAAATGCTCTCTTGTTTCTGTGCTTTTTTTGTTTTTCATTTTTTGTTTCCGAACTTTTTCTCTCCTTACCTCTTAGTCATTGTAGAATGTGATTTTTTTCTGGCTTATGATTTTTTAATGGAAGCTGGCTACCAAGTACACATGAGCTACACTAATTTTCTCTTAACTTTCTGATAATTATCCCTTCCGCTATTACTGATACAGTATGAGTAAAATGCCTATGTGGGATGGGGCCACACACATTCATGTTCTGAGAAGAGATCTGATTGCTAGAGAATGTTTTTAGGCTGTAACCTCGTACTGTAGCTCGAATGCTGCTCAAAGAATGAAAGGAAACATCTCAGTTGTTAAGAAATGCAGGGTCGTGCACAGGTAAAACTCAAAGGAGCTAGAGCCCCTGCCTCTGTCCTGCTGGTTACAAAGTGCCCTTTTTGAATTCTCTCTCTCTCTCTCTCTCTCTCTCTCTCTCTCTCTCTCTCTCTCTCTCTCTCTCTCTCTCTCTCTCTCTCTCTCTCTCTCTCATGTATTGACTGACAGTATTTTTTTCTTAGAGTCGCTGTCCTCCAAAATGTCTGTGCAAGCCACTGAAGAAGCGTTTTGGCGCATAACACGCTCGTGAACGTGTTTTTGTTTTCGGTTATGATTGATATTTTTGTGACCAGATTTCACAACCACTACAGAGATTAGTGGGGTTTTTGTGAGTAGATCTGCACTTATATAGCACAGGTCTTTAATCTGCAGACCATTAAAGCTGGGCTTCGCGATTGTTGTGGTGCGCGCATCTCCATACGTGACGTCAAATGAACTTACGCCATTCCTACATAATAATTGCTACCGAGATTATCAGTTATTCACTCAAACAGCGACACTAACGATTTTATCACCTCACCTTGGCTTATCCCAAGTTTCGCAGTTGATTTGAGTTAAGTTGAAAGGATGCAAGTTTTACCTCTTTCTTACTGTTTCCAGGCAATTTAATTCAGTTCATGGGAGGCCTCTTGAAGTTAAAGAGCTGATGATGGCTGCAGCTAAACCTTACAGTTCGAAATGCCTCTCTTATGGTTATTGAAATAATCTGTAGACAGCAAGACTATGAAAAGTCATTGTACTGATGGGGTTATTGTACTGTTCTATGTCATTGATGCAAAGTATATCGATGTCAGAAGAAAATATTAACACCATCACACACAGTCAACTTGTGGAGTTTATTAATTCATTAATGCCTATCGTATGCACGAAAGTCGTTATAGGAGACGTTTTTGCTGAGTTCCTCTCGTCTCCTGGTATTTGAACAGCAGTATTGGGTTTAAATCCTTGTTCCCACCTGTACTGCTGAGTGATGAGGGACAAGGGAATGAGATCAAGGCACAATATTAATGCCTGACGACTGGACAAGGTTAATAACCATCTTCGTAAGCAAGGCTGCAATTTTTTGGCGCATTCAATAAAGACCAAATATCGAAGTCAAACGGAATAAAAAAAAAAAAAACGTAGGGTGGAAAATTATACCCAAGCAGCGAAAGGTTATTTGCTGCGAAGACATTCAAGAGGGTCCATGTCGGGTCGAACTGCTGTATCTTCTGAATATATAGTATTCCGTATGAGGGAAGAAGGGTTAGGTTTAATGAGTATCGAGTGCACGAGGGTCAGTAAGGTAGGCAGGCAGTGTTCCTAAATCTCAGTCTTTCCCGAGAATTCGGTCCACAACAATGAAATATGTCAGATCTTGAATTTGGCTCCCTTTTTTTCAGTGTTCCTGGAAAGAACACCATTATCGAGAGCTTGCGGCCTTTTTTTTTTTTTTTTTTTTCTATCTTCTTTGCATTAAAAATATCTTCCATTAAAAAACACTAAGTCATGTCAGTGCAAAATGAAGATAGAAATAGAGGGATTCGATGCATACACTCATAACATATATACCGGGTATGTCAGGTTTAGAACTTGCTTAGTTTACATTAAAGACTGAATAACTGCAGACATTAACAATCTCGTTTTCAGTGCCATCTGATGCAAAAAGCGTCAGTAAGACGGATGGGGTTAAGTTATAATTACATCGAATATATATATATATATATATATATATATATATATATATATATATATATATATATATATATATATATATATATATATATATTTATATATATATTTATATATATATATACACTCATATATGGATGTGTAGTGCATCCTTGAATGTGAGACCTAGGGTGTCAGGATTACAACTGAAGACTTGAGAGGAAGGATGGGACTGGAATGTGTTGGTGTTGTGATAAGGAGGTAGATTGAGATGGTTTGGCCATGCTGGGAGGATGGAGGATGACGGTTGGGTGCGGAACGTAAGAAGTGCAAACGTCGGGGGTAGGGATGCGAGAGGCAGACCGAAAAAGACCATAGACGATGTCACAGAGTGTGACCTCTGGAATAAGGGACTGAATAGGGAGGCTGCCAGAAGATCAAGCAGCGTGGAGAGCTACTATTGGGTGACCAAGGCCGAAGCATGCATGCATGTTGGTGCCTTTATAAGTAATATGAAACGATATGATAGATATTTTAAATGACCTATCCATGGCACTGTAAATAACTAACCATTAATCCCTTTAATCTGGTGACATATTTGAGCTTATTTTTGCAACCAACACGATTGTATTAAGAAATCCTCAATAATTTCTTAAGTTAACGAGACCAGGTCAACGGGTTCGATATCTGTTAACATCTAAAGCCCATTCAGTCTCTTCTGAGAAAAGTCTTGAGCTTTTGAGACCTTGCAGCTTAATGGTTGTCTGAGTGCATTCATTAGTGACAATGTATTTTAAATATTTATCATAAGGGTTGCAATAACCGTTTCAGGCGATAAGATTATTCAAATCAAAATATCTGTAGCTATCTATCTATCTATCTATCTGTAGTTACTTGGAAAGATGAAATTAAAAACGGAGGCTTTACAAAGTCTAAAAGATGGCGTAGATACATGTGAAAGTTTCATTTCTCCTACCATATTAACAAATGCGGACAAAGTTTTAAGAGATCTTTGATTTTTGTCCTCATGTTAAGGCAAATCAGGGTGAATTATACCTCATTACTGCGACATTATGTTGATCGGGCAGAACTGAAAATTTCACACGTGTCTGGGCCATCTGATAGACTTTGTAAGGCCTCGTTTTTAAAAGTAATCTATGCAAAGATCTATCTATCTATCTATCTATCTATTTATCTGTCTTTCTATCTATATGTCTATCTATCTATCTATCAGCTTTATTGTTTGAGCAAGCTTATCGTCAAAAACGGTTGTTGTAAATCTTACATTAAAAAATATTTAAAATACATCGCTACTAATGAATGCACTCGGACAACCAATCAGCTGCCAGTTTCAAAAGCTTAAGGCTGTTCCCAGAAGAGGTCGAATAGGCTTTAGTGCACCGACATTCAGGCCACGAACCACCAACCCCGCCAACCTGCAGGCCCTGGCAACCCAGCACGGCACCTGAATGATGAGGGATGCAGGCGGTCCCACACTATGAATTTCATTTATTTTTCTGTATATTCATTTATGTATCCCTCTCCCTTCAACAGCCTGTCATCCGAAACTGAGCCGTATTTATGAACTATCTTTTACTGAAGTTGTGTATATTATTGTTTGTTTATATTGAACTTCCATCATAACACAGTTGCAGTATACCTGTACTTCACAATCAGTCTAAAGTGCATAAGCCGCGTATAATGCTGTTTGTTTATATCCTTGTTTTCATTCATACAGCTGCCATACAGCAACCTCCGTGAATATTAACCCTTTCAATTCAATGACGTGTTGTAGTCTGTTCTTGCTGTCAACAGACGATTTTATCCAGCTTCAAAGCAATCAGGCAATATAATCAAAATTATATCAAACACCTTCAGTTTGAAATGCATCTCTTTTAAGCTGAATAAAATCGTCTAGAGATAGCAAGAATAAACTATGAAATGACGTAACCGGACTGAAGGCGTTAAAGTGACGGAATTACGAAAATCACACTTCTGATGCAAGTGAACTGTTATGGGGAACAGTTTATTTTGCAGATTGGTTATATATCCATCTATCTATCTATTCCCAGACGCCACAATCTCTTAAGGGGTGGCCATTTGACTTTGAGTTATTTTTTTACGGGGAAGGGCACTAACCCTCCACCAACCCTCTTGCTGACACGTAGGGAGCACGTATGGTTTGGTTATATGGTTACCACTCAGCGTTGTAAATGGTTTCTTGGCTTACAGGAAACCTTTGGCTTGACACTCAATGTAAAGCCACCTGTAAAGGAAAGGAAAGCAATAAGAAGTGACAGGAAAGATGGGAGAAATAGGAAGAGAGGAGGGCAGGCACAGAAAAAGAATGATAATGCTAAGGAAGAAGTAGGCAGCACTACATCAAGTGAGTGGATGATGGTAGCCACCACCTACCACTCAAATCCTTGATAATACGAGTCCTGATAAGTGAGTGAGGGACTGAAGAGGGAGCCACTGACAAACTGATGATCCATTCTTTGTTGCAGTGGTTCTTGGTCAGGGAGGCGTGTCCCCCTAGGCGGCAAGAGTAATTTTCATGGAGGAGGGAAGGAGGAAGAACACGCAAAGGAAAAACTAAAGAACAGCCTGAAAATGCGTGTACGTTTAATAATGGGCATATTTTTCTCAGTACCCGTGTGATAAGTAGATTTTGTTCCCTTTCACTCTGTCGCCTGGCATCCTCCCTTATCCCTCTCTCCTTATCTGGCAAGCTAGGACGATTGAAATTTCAGGAAATATGTTATCAAGGGATGGAACACATGCCAGTTTTTTTGAGTTTGAACATTAAAAGCTGCGTTTTGGTCAGGCTTGGACTTTGTGTCTGTTTTACGGCTACTTCTAGTTTTGCAACACTTTCAAGCACCACTCACACGCAAGAGCTTTTTCTGTCTCACACTCACGAATTTCCTCAGCTGATATGTTTTTAATTAGATGAAACATGAAACGATAATCAGCTAATCCTGTAAAATTAGAAGATTATTACCAACTTTGTTCTTCTGTCAGGTTTACTATTTTGTTGTGCTTTTATTTAAATCACTGACGATGGCATACTGATGTCAAACGTATGAATAAAGATGCTGTTGGTATCCACGTTCGTTATTTTTTTAATTGTCATGTTAAATTTCCTGCGAACACCCCTTTACATGATTACTAATTAGCTCAGTTTTCAATACGAGGTGGAAATTTGACATTCAAAAGAGGATTATGAACACATGAACATGCGTGTGCTGCTACTGGCTGAAACTTTCTCTGTGGAATATAATGAAATTTATGACACTGTGGTGGTGTTATGACCATGTGGCAATGTTATAATCATGTGGCTGCGTTCATGATCAAGTGGTTGTGTGTACTGAATAAACATGTGCTATTTATGATAAATGGTAATGTTTATGCTTTCCCCCCCCCTCACTCCAGAGAGTGGGTGAGGCATGATTATTTTCTCAGGATGTTGGAGGAAGTGGTTCTAATAGAACACGCTTTCTGGCAACGGTGAACGTTCGGAATCCCGAAGGAAAAGGAAATTTTACATATTGGTAGACTTCTACTAGGACCAGGTGGAACCCTCGAGGATTGTCCTATTGAGTTGAGGGGGGGGTGGCTCCCGGGGGTCTCGGTCCACACCGTTATACACAGCCATTATTTTTTTTTACTCAGAAAAAAAAAAAACTGCAAAATGGTAGTACTCCACCACGACTATGTTTTAGGCAAGGTAAGACCCCCGAGGACGGTCCCCACGGAGGAGTGGCTCCTTAGATTTCCAGTCAACGTCGGTAAGGGACGTACGATATATATATATATATATATATATATATATATATATATATATATATTACCCAGCAAAACGATATTTTGCGGTGGTTAACTTTCACCCGGACCATATTTTTGGGAGGGTGGTACCTCCTAGGGCCGCCCTCCACGCGGGGTGGGAACGGCCCTCGGGGATCTCGTGCTGTGGAGTGGGGCTGGATAATTTGGCTGTATTTGTTATGGTGATGTGGTGGTGTTTATGGTTTTCGGCAGGTGTTGGTGTGTTGGTGTTTGTGATCATGTGTTTTTTTATGATCATGCTGTGGTGCTGATTAACAAATTTGATGTTTACCTAATGGTCTGTGAAGCATTATCTACAGTCAGTTTTTAGAAGGGTACATATATCCACAGCAGAAGTTAATGAAAGTTGATGAAGGGCGTTTCAATTTGCTCATCAGATGAAAGAAAGGTGCGGGGAGAGGTCGTGGAGCAGGGGACCAGCTGTTGTAGGGGACGCGATCTGGAAAACATTAAGAACCACTGCTGTATTGTAACTCAGATTTTGATTTGCAGGAAGAGCAAGAGGCATGGGATTTTACTGCACTCTCTTTCCTTTGTCGTTCCTGGAAAATCATTCATAACCTACGATACCCTCCTCATACCTAAGATTTTTGTTTTTGTTTTTGTAGGAGGAATAGGACCCATGGGAATATTATGTACATTTCTTTCACTGGTCTTCCTAAAAACACATATACTGACTAGGAAAAAGATTTTTTTTTTCCTTATTCATTATACTATATTGTTCTATTTCATTTCACTTTATAGTGCAAAATTTCCCCATATCTCTTTTCATCATCATCATCACCATCATCAGCATCAGAAGCAGCGGCAGCAGCAGCATTCAGACTCTTTTCCCGCTAAGGATGGGGTGAGAGAGGGTCTAGAGAGGAAAGGAAAAAACTGATATAAGGAGAAACTAATAAAAAAAATCTGCCCAGTTGAATGGATCACACCCTCAATCACCCACCGTTTTAAGTCCCTGAATCCTGACTCCACCTCATAGACATAAACATCCACATTTACACGCCTCATAACAAATGTCAGCTATCGTGAGTTTACCCTTTTCAATTGGGTTGATAGCCAGCCATGCAATCTGGATGGTTAATTTGACTAGTAACCAAGGAGACCTCTTCTTACCTCATAACTAAGGCTCATCAAATTTCAAGCAACCACAATTTAGTGTTCAAGTTGTGGAAGTGATTCAGTACCATCAGATGAAAAAAAAAAAAAAAGACTATTCTCTTACTCTTCATGCTGATCAGAATGTGAGTTACGGGAGGGAGTAATCGTTAAAATTATGTTTGAGAATCCCGCCACAAGGCCTGATACGTGGGTGAGGGACGGGGCTTTTCATGGAGACCGGAGATAGCGCTAAAAATAACCCCATGGCTGGCATCACTGTCAGGATGGAAGGGGTTGGGGGGGGGTGTATTAATGATGGGTATTAATCTTTTCATTCCTTCATTCCCGTGTCCTATGACGCATTTTGACCCTTCAGCGCGGTGAAGCGGTTAATAATTTACTCTTCCAATCACCTGATAATTCTTTTCAGCATGGAGGAGACTTTGGGAACTGCTGGAGTTAAGTAAAGCCGTCATTAATCATTTTATTAGTAGTGGGTCTCCCTGTGCTGAAGAAATCATTTGGAGATGGCAAGAATAAACTAAAAAAAAATACGTCACCGAACTGAAGGGGTTAAATATTTCATCATGTTCTCTTTAGATGATTTTTATTTATCTTGACGTAGAATTTTCAAACTGTAGGGATTAAATATAGTCTACATTAACCCACTCAGCATTAATGTTCTTTCCTAAGCTGATTAAAGAAAAAAAAAAAAGATCCCGCCTGAAGAGTTAAACCTATTCATAACCCTTTCAGTCCAATGATCCCCCTTTTTCCAAATTCTTGCCACCCTCAGACGATTTTGTTCGGCTTAATATTGAAACAGCCTCCATTAATCCCTTCACTGTTTGATAACTCTTACAAGTTCAATGAAATCGCTTGGAGGTATCACGACTAAACTAGGCGATACGTCATCGGACCGAAGTAAGTCCATTTACTGTAACTAAACCAAAAGTTTCTTCCTTTTGTCAGCCAATTCCCCATGGCTCAGTGGCAGAATAGAACAATATTGTGACGTAGCGTAGTGGTTCTTAACCTGTGGGGTGCCCTCCCAGGGGGGCGTGAGCTATTTCCAAGGGGGTTTCGAGAACCCAGAGGAAAAACAGTGACCTGAGCCAATGTGTGTGTTTGTTCGTTTATTTATGTGTGTGTGTGTGTGTGTGTGTGTGTGTGTGTGTGTGTGTGTCACGTTGAGTCACTGATTTATATTCAGTATTAATATTCTGTCTCTGCTCCAGCCTTCTAACCATATAATTCTTTGTATCCGAGTAATAAGTTGGTTTCCTTCCTTCTCTGTCTGTCGTCTGGCCACCTTCCTGAATTTTTTCTTTAATCTGGGCGTTTCAAAAGTTAAAGTTACCAAGGAATTTTATATTGTAGGATGGACCACACCCCAGTAGTTAAGGCTGGACCATCAAAAAGTTCGTTTTTGTTTCGTGTCTGTACGGAAATCTGCCCTGCCATTTTCACTGGTTATTTAGAATTTCACAGAGTTCAAATGCCAGCGGCCCTCCATGGCCACAGGTGACAGTTTCCTGTCTCTCGCATTCACATACTTGTTTCTTCGACTGACTGATGCTTAATTATGAGAGCCAAACAATCATAACTATCGGTGTGTTTGTAAGCTGAAAGAAAGCAAGTTGGTTTGTGTCTCTTAACAAAAAGAAAATTTGACAAATTAAAAATGATTACGAACACACATGTGTTGATTTGATGTTTGTGACTGTCAGGTGCTGTTTTATAATCATGTGTTGATGTTTGACCATGTGGAGCTGTTGTATGACAATGTGAAGGTGTTTTTGACCATTTAGTTGTGTTTATGACTATGGCCATGCTGTCCTGTTTATAACCATGACAGTGTAGTGGTGTTTGTGACTACATGGTAATGTTAATGACCATGTAGTGGTGTTAATTACCATGAGGTTATGTTCATGACCATGTGGTGTTGTTTATGACCATGTGGCGGTATTTATGAACATGTGGTGGTGTTTCTGACCATTTAGAGGTGTTTATGATTTCCCTTGTTTCGGTGTTATGTTAATGATTCTTTTTCAATGATCTAACGATGTCCATAAACAAGTATCCCTGTGACGACACTTTTTCTGCTGTGTTTACTCTCAAAGCAATAAACAGAAAAAAGAAGTGAACAAATTTGGTGATCTGCATGGTCCTTTCCAACACGCAGGCCTCGCACTCAAACTCAGCAGCAGTGCATCGGAGTATAAATTGTTAACCTGCTGTAAGGGACTGAGTTGTTTACATGTACTTGTTTCAATTACAAATTAATTAGAACTGAGGCAAGATTATTATTTTTCCTTTCTGAATAAGGCAGGTGCAGGAGAGGGACGCCTTCAAGTGGTGGCACCAAACCTGCGGTTCCAGTATCAGGTTTTATAAATGTTCCTCAACTGCCCTCTATCCTCCCCAGAAGGGAAGAGTGGACTGCAGAGGAAGGACTAATTCAGCCTGTATTGAAGTAGATTAACGTCCGTTTGAGAACTGCAACATCAATAATAGCAATAATTTAGGAAGAAATCTTTAGAGCCTGATGATGGGAAGCAGCAGGGGGTAGGGGTCGTGGATGTCTGGACTAAGGCTATGGGGGGCGCTATTGGAAAGGGTTGAGAACTGAGTGTGGCATAGTATCCATTCCACTGAACATTTTCGTGACTAGCACCATATTCTAGTATCTTCTTTTGTTACAGTTCAACACTGAAGATGGAGAGGTGGTAGCATTCCACTTAGCAGGAGTGAACAGAGTATAATTATCCAAGGGGTGGCAGTGGTGTAATCGGATGCATGCTTGGCCCACAGTCGAGAAGCTCCGAGTTCAGTTCCCGGACCGTCCATTACACCTATAGGTAATATCTTACTTTACCCCAGCGTGTTGTTGGACTGTAATTGTTTCGGCTGTCTGCCGCTGCCTTGGGGGGAGACTGGGACTTAACAGAAAATAAATGAAGTAAATGTCTGCCCTACTGAATCACGTGTAGTCGATAGGGGATAATTAACGTTTATTTTTTTCCCTTAACCAGTTCTCACGGTAAAAAAGAATCCATAGCAGTAAAATATTATCATGAATCACTTACGTTATTCTTCCCTCTAGTTTGGCTATGATGAGTCTGGTATCTGTAGGAATGAAGACAAACGTATAAACAAACCCTCATACACACACTCCTTTCCATCCCATGACGTATTCTCTATTATATTCTTGGTAATTTTAGAGGAACTTATTTTTCGTAGGTGAGATTTTTCGAACAAGAAGGGTTCGATGTAGCCTTAATTAACCTCCATCGCTATGAAAGACCCGTCATAAATTTAACAAAAGTCTCCTTGTGGCGTGGTAGCAAGAATAAGACAAATGGCGTCAGTGTACTGAATAAAGTTAAGCCGAAGAAAATTCAAGAATACGGTCCCTTAGTCTGGGCCGGATATGGCCTGAGCAGTGACGTCACACCAAACACGTAGGCCACGCGTCGTGCTCACACACACATTAGTTGGATTTGTTCATTGATATCTGTAGCGGTGACGAGGAACCTCTACTTTGTGGGCATGTGTACTCTGGGTGGAGTAGCTGTGGCGTCCACCCAGGAGCCAAACCTCCTAATATTTCCAATTTTCCTTTTACTTCGTCGTGGAAAGGATCCAGATGAGGCGCTGTTCACCACATGGGGGCGCCGGGTCATTACACGGTGGATGATGCACTGTCATATGATGAGTCATGCAGAACGGCCCCAAGGAAGTTGCTGTATACTTGTGGCCGACGGATCTGCTGGTCTAGACAGACCATGATACAACAACAACAACAACTACTACTACTATTACTACTACTACTACTACTACTACTACTACTACTATAGTCTGTCTCAGGAAAGATGAGGGTAGAATATCGTCTAGTTTACCCCAAAGTCACTCAAAGGCCGAACGCACTTGACTTAACGACCTGTTGGAATACAGGCTGGCCAGGGACAAGGCCTGAGGGCAAGAGGCACACACACGCACACACACACACACACACACACAGAGCCAATGAATGAATGGGTATAAGTGACACGCTATGCTCACAGGTCAATATGAACTGTGGTTCCTGTTTTTGGATGCAACTTTTTTTTTTTTAAGTTACAAAGCGCTAAAAATAAACGAAAAATATTGGACCAGTTATTCGTTGTATATTTAGATTTAATAGCATATTATTCCTTTTATTTTACTTTTTTTTTTGAGCTTGATTCGCCTGTCATCAAGAATTTGTAAGTTGGCATCTCAGGTCACAGCACCTCTTGACTGACTCCTGGGAGATGACAAGACAGAGTTGTCTGCAGTTTTCCCCTTGCTTCAATCAGAGCTGGATATCCATATTCGCATTATCCCGCAGTCCACCACCCTCCTTGAGACTTGAGAGAGAGAGAGAGAGAGAGAGAGGAGGTGGCAAAGGAAGGATGGAGAGAACATGAAGGAAGGAAGGAGAGAGAGAGAGAGAGAGAGAGAGAGAGAGAGGAGGTGGCAAAGGAAGGATGGAGAGAACATGAAGGAAGGACGAGGGGAGAGAGAGAGAGAGAGAGAGAGAGAGAGAGAGAGAGAGGAGGTGGCAAAGGAAGGATGGAGAGAACATGAAGGAAGGAAGGAGAGAGAGAGAGAGAGAGAGAGAGAGAGAGAGAGAGAGAGAGAGAGAGAGAGAGAGAGAGAGAGAGAGAGAGAGAGAAGGTAAAGGAAGGATGGAGAGAACATGAAGGAAGGAAAGTCTGTGGGAAATGAGAAGGAAAGCAGGAAGGCGAGGAAGGAAAGAAGGAAACTTTGGTCAAAATATATCGTGTATTAATTTTACTGTCATTTTTAAATTTTATGGAACCCGTCGGTGTGTGTGTGTGTGTGTGCGTGTGTGTGTGTGTGTGTGAGAGAGAGAGAGAGAGAGAGAGAGAGAGAGAGAGAGAGAGAGACAGACAGACAGACAGACAGACAGACAGCCAGACAGATAGACAGCCAGACAGACAGACAAACAGACAGACAGAAAGAGAGAGAGTAATTGACTGTAAATGTTCCGGCAAGTACTGACAAAAGAGGGTTTACAACGGGGGGAGGGGAGAGGGAGGGAAGGGAGGGAGTGGTGGGATGTGGAGAGAGAGAGAGAGAGAGAGAGAGAGAGAGAGAAGGCAAAGGAAGGATGGAGAGAACATGAAGGAAGGAAGGACGAGGAGAGAGAGAGAGAGAGAGAGAGAGAGAGAGGAGGCAAAGGAAGGATGGAGAGAACATGAAGGAAGGAAGGACGAGGGGAAGGAGAGAGAGAGAGAGAGAGAGAGAGAGAGAGAGAGAGAGGAGGCAAAGGAAGGATGGAGAGAACATGAAGGAAGGAAGGACGAGGGGAAGGAGAGAGAGAGAGAGAGAGAGGAGGCAAAGGAAGGATGGAGAGAACATGAAGGAAGGAAGGACGAGGGGAAGGAGAGAGAGAGAGAGAGAGAGAGAGAGGAGGCAAAGGAAGGATGGAGAGAACATGAAGGAAGGAAGGACGAGGGGAAGGAGAGAGAGAGAGAGAGAGAGAGATTGTATTTCCAATGTAAATTTTAGAGTATAATGAATATTTATTAAGGAAATGCTACTGTTGATCCTTCGATCAGTAAAACTATTGTAAATCAGTTTATGTTTTTTCATAACATTTTTTTTTTCATAAAGAATAGTAATAAAACAGTAAAATAAAATAAAATAAAATAATTTTTCTTCTTCATCATCTTTCATGGCTATTTCATTGGCTTCCTTACCCTAACCCTCCCCACATTCCGACCCAGCCCACTCCCATCCTCCATCCCTCCTCATATGGACCGATATCTGGGCACTGACAGATAAATAGAGGCTACACATTGTTTTATTATTTAAGCGTCGTGTGTGTGTGTGTGTGTGTGTGTGTGTGTGTGTAGAGGAAAGAAAATGGAAGAGGGAAGGAGGAAGGTCCAGAATCCCGAGGGGACCTCTTAATCCTTCACACGGTCACTCGTGTTCCGATTTTGGCAAAGGCTTTGTAAAATTCTCTCCCTCATGTTTCCTGAGAGAGACTTTACTACTACTACTACTGCTGCTGCTGCTGCTGCAGCTGCTACTACTACTACTGATATCTATTTTATTGACTTTCTTTCGGTTTTATTTATCAGCCTATTTATTCAATATGTTGACTTTATTTTGTGCAAGATGGGGATGCCAATCATTCACTCACTTGATGTAATGCTACCTTCAGGTGTCTGTACAGTGGGTGACAGACCAAAGAGTCTCCTGTTGCCCATGAAGCCATGTGCTACGATGGGTGGTTACTATTTAACAAAATAGATGCCTGGTGGTCTAGTGGGTTAAGGCATTCCAACAGGCTGTAGCTCAGAAGTGTTTACATGCGAAGAGTGGTTGAGGTTTATTGCTCAGGCAATGCCACTCAGGGAAGAATGACTGATCACCCTAGTCTTGAACATATGAGCTAAGTAGCCAAGCTCCGGACCCCTACGCTCGTGATGAAGCAATAAAGGTTTGAAAGATGGATAGACAGATTGTATTTGACTACATTTACTGACGTTTTATGACCATTTATTAATCTGTTTATTTTAGACTTTTTTGCATCATGTAATATTCTGTTATTTTATTTACACACCAAACACTTCAGCTGCACCCATATTAGTTATTCATTTATTTATGTGTATTTGTTTCTTTTCTTTTTGTATAATTTACTGATGCTGCTGACAATAACTCTGATGGTCGAGACAACTTTAGCATAATATTTCAGCCAGCGTCAGACGATTTTATTCCACTGAGAGTGAGACAAGAGTGTGAGCGTATTACTGCTGATACCACTAACCCTCTCATGGTCAAGATAACTTATATTTTACTCCAGCTGATGTCAGACGATTTTACTGAGACGAACGTCATTGGAGCCTGGGTAATATTATTTAGTGGACTTGGTAACTCTTTTAAACCCCTATGACTCGCCCAGCTGAATAAAATCGCTTTGCATCAGCTGGAAAAGAATGTTAGTTTCGATTGTGAGTGTTATATTGTTTGTATTACTGACCCTTACATGGCTTCATATATCTATCTGTTTTATAAGCATTTGAATTTTCATTTTATAATCTGATATCATGAAAAATATTTTAAGGTTTCACTTGTAAATCTAAATATTTACTTTTTGCTGGTTCATTTGTTAC
>NC_136978.1:21684664-21702164 GCF_032717465.1 Coenobita brevimanus
GTTGATTACCTGTGGACGACGGGTACGTTTGGTCAGACAGACTGGAATTAAGAAACGACAACACCATAGTTATGCATTCGCTCCTGTGTAGAGTACAATTCTCACGTGTGTGTGTGTGTGTGTGTGTGTGTGTGTGTGTGTGTCTCCCCATATGCAGTTCTTCTCAACAGAGTGGAGTCAGAGGTTTTTCGTCTCATGAACTCTCCTCATGTTACTGATTCTCTCCATCCTCTGTCTTCGCCGCAGTGTTGCATCTTTAATTTCTCTCTCTCTCTCTCTCTCTCTCTCTCTCTCTCTCTCTCTCTCTATCTCTTTATCGCAACTTCAGTGGTCACTACTATTCTGAACTGCCTGCTTGCATACCTTCTCGTTTACGGAGGGGCGCGAAGTACTCGTCTGGCAGCAGACTCTCACCTCTTTCCTGTCCAACTCTCTAATGCAAAAGTTGACTGATGTTCCCAGTTCTTCACCTATGTAACAGGTCACTCTGGAATTGTATTCCTCTGTCTGCAGTTCCTTCTGCCTTTGATATTCAGTCTTTTAAACGTAATGTGACCAAGCATCTCGAAATGAACGCATCTTGAATTTGGTTCTCTATTATTTATGATTTATTATTTTTCTTGGAAGAAATAATCGTACGGCTTGTAGCCTATGGTTGTTTCTGGCTTGTAAAAAAAGGCTGTGTACTGTAGCTGTGTACTGTACGTTTAGCAGTAAACTTGCACTGTGCATTTAAGCAGCAATGGATTTATCTTCATAATCTATGGCGTCTTTATACTCTTAATACTTCGTCTGTGGCAGATACCTGTCGGTTTTTTTGTTGTGTATGTTTGCACATGTGTCTGCTCAGGCTATAGTCTTTGAAAAATTTGATCTAGAAGCCTAGCTTTGGGTCAGAAGGTGAAGGTCACTGAAGTGAAGAGAAACCAGATCCAGGAAGACTGGTGTTCCATGTCTCGTGGGTAAACGTTGTTGGCGTATTTGCATTTCCCAGAGCTAAAATGTGTTGTGTGTGTGTTTTTCTCTCTCTCTCTCTCTCTCTGTTTGAATTTTGGTGTTGCTTTTTGTATTCGTGTTATTCTCATCATAATTCGTTGTCATGCCCAGACGACGCTATTTCTGGGTCAGCTGGCCTGAATGCCGTTATGCATGTATCTGGGTTTGGTATGTAGAGACTCCTTGTTACCCGTCAACGGGTTTTCGCTCGGTTTGTCTGTTTGTTTTTTTGTCTGTCTGTCTGTATGTCTGTTAACAACTTTACGCGAAAACTACTGGTGAGATTTTGACTAAAATTGCAGGGATTATGGACTATGAGATTGTGATCACCTGATTAAATGTTGGGCCAAATTGGGGCAAGGCCCAGGCTGCAGGGGAAAAAAAAAATCGTTTTTATTTCTCGCCATAACTCCTTTCAAATTCGTCATATCGACATGAAACCAAAACCTAAATGTGCGTCTTTCAAATCTGCATCATATAACATGCCTCATTACATCAGGGGAGTCACCCCTCAGTTAGCGATAGAGGGGTCAATGTCAGGTGAGTCAGGCCTAAGATTTCAAATGGGCATAAAATCGTCAATTTTCACCCGATTTACTCCATATTTTATATGTGACGTCTTTGACTAGATATCCTGGTGTGTTTATACGTTAGCACTAAAATGACTGCCGAGGACGGGTTTGTTGTGTCCTGGCACAGGTTCTTGTTCAGAATATTTTACTTAGGCCTTTGAAGTGATTGTTTAGTCCCAAACTGTAAAATGACGAGTGCGGTATCATTAAAACACGGACTTAAAACACCAAATGCCCAAACAACCATCTCGTTAAAGCCACGGGCTTTGTGTTGCTTCGAATGAGGTTATGGTAAGGGGCAATATCGATTCAACAATACGATAATGAGGAAGGAGAAGAATAGGATAAAGGGGAAAAGAAGAGGGAGAAGTGAGGGGGAGGGAGAGTCAGAGGGGTAAAAAAAAAATGATCGGAAAAGGGAAGAAAATGATGGGAGGAAGTGGGACTGGAGTGAATGGTGGAGAAGAAAAACCAGGAGAGAGATGAGAAAAGATGAGGGGGAAGCAGGAAGAGAGGGATGTGGAAAAGTATGAGTGAAAGGAGTGTTTTACGAATGCGTTACAGTTGGGGTGAGATGACAAAAAGAGGTAAAAAAACAAGGGAAGTACAAAGTGTGGGTGAATGAAGGGTAAGGAGAAATACGGAAAAAAGCAAAACGTTGAAGCAGGGATAAAAATAAAGAATACTTGAAAAGAAGAAAAAGGAAGAGAGGAGGAAAAACAGAAACAGAAGTAAAGAGAAAGCACAGAAAAGAATGGAAGGATGGAAGAAAAAGACAAAAGAAAATGATAAAGGTGGAAGCTGGAATACGGAAAAATGTAGGTGAGAAAGAAAAGAAAGATGAGATAAGGAAAAGACGCAGGACCAGGAAGAAGACGAGAAAATATAAATTGAGGTGAGAAAGGTGGAATGAAAACGAGAAATGGGAAATTGTATGTGCCAGAAAAGATGACGGACAAAAGCTGAAATGAAGAAAAGAATAAATGGAAGAAGGAGAAGGAAAAATGTGAGTGAGAGGAAGTGTAGGGAAAGAAGACGTGGAAAAAGAGGTGAGACAGAATAGTGTGTCAAAGGAAGAAAAGAGAAAGTGAAAGCCGGGAGAAGGGGAAAATGTGGCTGAAAAGGAACAGCACAGGAAAGTGAAGAAAGGAGTAAATAACAGTAAGAAAGAAGATGACAAAGTGTTCCATTAACCCCTTCAAGACGATTTTTTTTTTTGCTTTATTCTTGTTTTCTCTCGATTCCATTCAGCTCAGGAGAGATTTGTCGGGTCTGAAGTGTTAGATGCAGCCTTCGTTCACCCCTTCACTACTAGATCCCTTTCTGAGGCAGAGGAACTTCGTTCGGTGGCAGGAAACCTAACACAGATATTAAGTTCTCTTAGTAAAAGGGTTGATGTGTTCCCAGCGACTGCACCGCCTAAACCACTTCAGCACTGTGACGTTGCTTCATAGTTTATTCTTGCATGTACAACACGATTTCATTCAGCACAGGTTTAAGGGCTAATGAAGGCTGTAGCGGTATGTAACTCCTCAAACTCGAAAAGACTACCTAAGCTGACAAAAAAAAAAAAAAAAAAAAAAATCGCCTGAAGCTAGCAATAGTAAAACATAAAACACGTCCTTTGGCTGGTAAAGGTTAATGAAAGTCTTATCTAACCCTTCCAGTTTGAAAATTATATCCTATGCTGAATAAAACCGTCTGGAGAGAGCAACGAGATAATACAAACTACTGTGGTCTGGTTGAGGGACCTGCCTAAGTGAATAAACAGTTAAGTATGCCTCTGTACTCCCCTCACGTATCGCACCTTCTGTTTACTAAATCTTTAAAACAAATTTCATGGGACACAACGCCTGAGAAATAAGGCCGCGGTGTGTGTGTGTGTGTGTGTGTGTGTGTGTGTGTGTGTGTGTGTGTGTGTGTGTGTGTGTGTGTGTGTGTGTGTGTGTGTGTGTGTGTGTGTGTGTGTGTGAGAGAGAGAGAGAGAGAGAGAGTGAGTGGGCAAAGTAGTGAAATAAAAATATTTTGTGTGTATAAGAAAGTGTTTGATATAAGTTGGCATATTTTCTTCTCTCTCTCTCTCTCTCTCTCTCTCTCTCTCTCTCTCACACACACACACACACACACACACACACACACACACACAAAGGCAGAAATACCCTCTCTCTCTCTCTCTCTCTCTCTCTCTCTCTCTCTCTCTCTCACACACACACACACACACACACACACACACACACACACACACACACACAAGCAAACACAAAGGCAGAAATTCTCTCTCTCTCTCTCTCTCTCTCTCTCTCTCTCTCTCTCTCTCTCTCACACACACACACACACACACACACACAAAGACAAATACTCTCTCTTTCTCTCTCTCAGCTGACGTCCCCTCGTAAAACACTCGTGAATATGTATATTTTGTTTTGAGAGGCCAAAATTTTCGAGAGAGAGAGAGAGAGAGAGAGAGAGAGAGAGAGAGAGAGAGAAGGATGAGACGGAATGGGTTTTTCTTTTTTCTTTTCATTCCTCTCGTTCTTTTATCTTTCATTCTGAAATATATGCCTTACTTAGATTTAACGGTTCTCATTATCTGTGTCTGTCTGTCATTCTGTTCCCCCCCCCCTCTCTCTCTCATTTTACTGTCTGTCTCCTTTCTGCTGTTCATCTTATTCCACCTACAATTTCCATCACTTTTCCTTCCGTTCTTCATCTCTCTCTCTCTCTCTCTCTCTCTCTCTCTCTCTCTCTCTCTCTCTCTCTTCCCCCACATTAATTCTGCACATCTCGGGATTTTGCCTCAAAGATTCGATATTTACGACTTCCTGAAAAAATGACTCGGAAACTCCCCAGTTTAGTCCAATATTTTTTCGGCCTCACAGATAAAAGGAAAAAAGTGAGAGAGAAAAGTGAGAAGGAAAAGAGAGAAAAATGATATTATATTTTTCCACCCGAGTCTTTAATATTTCACCCTTTTTTTTTTTTTTCTGCTTTTCTTTACCCGCCAAATCTCGTGTTTACAGAGATTTCTAGATTTTTTTTTCGTTCCTTTTTTTTTTTTTTCTGTGGTTTTTGACGCATCCCTCAGAGGCTGGGGATGAGTGCTATTAATTCTTTTTCCTCTTGTTTTTGTGAGGTTTATCGGGGAATACTATTTTGTGGTCAGGGGTTGGCCGGGATGATGTGCATGGCGTCTGTCTCGCTGTCTCCTTTTTTTTTTACCTGGTTGTCTGCATGTGTCTCTGTCTGGCTATTTCGTCGTTTTATGACTGGATATTTGTCTAGCTGTTCCGCCCGTGTGTGCGTGTGTGTGTGTGTGTGTGTGTGTGTGTGTGTGTGTGTGTGTGTGTGTGTGTGTGTGTGTGGTGTGTGTGTGTGTTTGTGTGTGTGTGTGGGTATGGGTGTGGGTGTGTTTGTGTGTGTTTGGTTGTTGTCAGGCTTTAGGATTTTGCATGTTTTCTGTCTGTCTATCTGTATTTCTCTGTGTCTGTCTGGCTTTTTTCCTGTTTGTCTGTCTGTTCCTTTGTATGTGTCTGTTTGTCTTTCTTTCTTTCTGTCTGTTCGCCTGGCCACCTGTCTCTCTGTCTGTTTGTATGTGTCTGTTTGTCTTTCTTTCTCTCTGTCTGTTCGCCTGGTCATTTATCTGTCTGTCTGTTTCTCTGTCCATGATTGCCTTACTGTCTGTCTGTCTGTCTGTCCGTGTGCTTGTCTGCCTTTCTCATTTTTCTACTGTTTAGATGTCTAATTTTTGGCTCTAACTTTCTGTTTGGCTCTTTAGCTGTTTGGATGTCTGTATGTGTTTGATTAGCCCAAGCATTATGTGTGTCTGCCTGCCTACTCTGTTAGTCTGCATTTCACTGCTTTTCTGGTTATCCGTCTGTCTGTCTGTCTCTGCTTTTGACTAGATGTGAGATTTGCTGTACCATTTTTTTCTGATTTTCCGCCTGTGCCCTATAATGCACTCTCTCTCTCTCTCTCTCTCTCTCTCTCTCTCTCTCTCTCACACACACACACACACACACACACACACACACACACACACACAAAGCCCACTACAAGGGAAAATTATTCAAAGTTCATATTAAGGTCCTTTCACTTGGAGATGCCTGCATAAAATGCATCCTGATGTCTCTAAGTGGCAGCAGGAATATGCTCAGAATAAGAAAGCTGTTGTAGGCGTGACCAGTTGTGTGCGTGTGAGAATAAAGGGACCGCTAAGCCTTTGTATGGCAGAGATAGGCAACGAAGGGATCGGTGTGTGTGTGTGTGTGTGTGTGTGTGTGTGTGTGTGTGTGTGTGTGTGTGTGTGTGTGTGTGTGTGTGTGTGTGTGTGTGTGTGTGTGTGTGTGTGTGTGTGTGTGTGTGTGCAAATGACCTGGTGCTGTGTGCCCGTAAAACACTTAGGTCAAGGGTAATGACGTCAATGAAAGTCAGAAGAGTAGAAAAGTTAGGATGTCAAGTCATTGCTTCCACACTATCGACGAGATCACTGAGTTGGATCCCCCCTCCCCATTTATACCCATTCACTCCCTCCTTCCACAACCACATACAGCGCAGGGCTGAATAAGTATAAAAACTCATTCTAGGTGATAAATAGAGCAGTAACATGATTCCAAGCAAGGCCACGAATGAAGAAGACAACAAAAATAGCCGAGGAGTGAGCTGCGTGTTTCAGTAGGCAAATCGCAAGTTACGTGAAGACAGTGCTGGGTAGACAGATGAAGTTTTTATATATGAAAATACTAGGTTTTCTCAGCCTCAGTATGGGAGCCTGAGGGTAACTGGCTCGCGGGAACTAATATGATTTTTAATGGGATAACGATGCTGTAACTTCTTTATTCCGCGGATGTCCTGGCTACCCTCATATTATTTCACTCAGCACAGGAAAGGCCCCTTGTGCTGAAGGGGTTAATGAAAGCTGCTTCACATCTCACTGATTCAGAAGCCTTAACTTGGGGCAAAATAGAACGATCCAGCGCTATCTAATATGAATAACCTTGACATGCTCGGTGATTCAGCATTTTTTGCCACGCAAGAAGAATTAACTCATCATAAAATATAATGAATGACAGCATTTCTCTTATTTCCATTTTGCAGTTACCCCTTCAACCAAAGGATGTTAGGGAAGGGCGGTGATGGTTCGGACAGTCGGATGTTTCGGACAGTGGGATGGTTCGGACAGTGCATTCCCTGAGAAACGTATGGGACCAAGGGCAGTGTGATCTTGTGTGAGTGTGGGAGAGTGTGTTTACATCAACCACACGGAACCTCCAAGCTAGAAGCGCCTCACTTTTTGATGCAGGTCAGATTTTATGTATTTTTGCATCTCCTGTGTCTCGTAAGCTCTACCTTTATGAATATGCCAAGCAGAGAACTGTCCATTAACAGGGTGAATCTGTGTTGCATGCAGAACATATTGCAATGAAAAACGAATGTTAAACTCTCTTGTGTGAAACTTGAGGGTACCCAACAGTTAATTACATAGATTCGGGATGATTCGGACAGTTGAGGAGGGGGATGGTTCGGATAGTCCGAACTATCCCTCCGCTACTACTAAGTCATGACCTTATCAAATGATAACGTTACTTTTGATCATTTATATTTGAACAGATGGTGAAACACCATTCTTAATAGTTATCAGGGAATATATATTTATCGTTTTGTTTATTTAACCTATTCCTGAAAGTGTTGAAAGAAGGAAGGGGTATTACAACTTCTATTTCAGTTTTGCAGGCTACAATATGCGATAACAGTCTTAAGTTAGTCTGAAATAAGCCCTAGAAAGTGAAAAGTGAAGTCAATATTCTAGAGAGAGAGAGAGAGAGAGAAGGTTAATTATGCATAATTTTGAAGCAGAAAGTAAGAGGTTAAGTCAGTTATTAGTAAATCTGGTGAAGGTTATTTCAGTTATAAAAATATTAGTTTTTTTTTTTTTTTAACAAATATCAAGTGGTTCATTTGGATTCTGAAATTTAATATTGTACTTTAGGAAAATGAAATATCTTTCAATTAATAAATGTTTGTTTTCACCCAATCCAACTCACATAATGTTAAGAATATGCCGATTAATACATATGGCCGAACCATCCCACTCTTCTGTCCGAACCATCACCACTGGTAGGGATGGTTCGGACGATTTAGTCACTTGTGCTTATTTAACTATAGCTGAAAGCTGAAAGGGCTAAGAATGTCATATTATCAGCCTAAAGAGCCAAATGATGTGAAAACATTTTAACACAAACCAGATTACACCCCGTGTTAAACCTGAATTTTGATAAATAAATAATTAATAATAAATAATATATACTGTATAAATTAAGTCCGAACCACCACCGCCCTCCCTGATTTAGATTCTACTTTTGCAGTCCCCACACAATGTTGTTCATCTTTGGAGAAAACCTTTGCAATGTAGAATAGAGGCTGGACCTATATCCATCCCTTCCTGATTTTGGAAAGAATCTCCTGTGCTGAATATAATCATCTCCTAGCTGGATATAACCATCTGGATATGACAAGAACAAAATTAAGATGTCATAGTAGTGTAAGGAATAATATGCGTCTTTCACGATACGTCAATACGCCTGTTTTGTCTTCCCAGTGTTTTGGAATTACTCTCTCAAGCTCCAGTAATTCCCATCAAGCTGAAGTAAATCGCGCTGTGTTAGCTAGAATAGAATATTATAGTTATCTCGATTATGAAACGGTTAATGGTGATATTAGTGACACAGGCTCCTATGAATCACTATCAGTTGAAGAAAATAGTCTGGCGTTGGCTGAAATAAAGCACTAGAGTTGTCCCCACCAAGAGAGGAATAATAAGATCTTACGATGACAAAGCTGCATGCACGAAACAGAAAACTACGCCTCTTTCTCCTTCCTCGTTTGTCTTCATTCCTGAAACTTGTGCTAAATTCCCCCTGAGGCAATACGAACTTTTCCTCGCCTGTTATGAGTACTTGTGGTGGTGGTGTTTTGTTGTTGTTGTTGTAGCTGTTGCTGATGATGCATTGTTGATGTTTTGTTAATGTTGTTTTCATTACAGTTCATGTTTTTATTGTTATTGTTTTCGCTTGTGTTGTATGTGGTGGTAGTGTTTTTGTTCCTGCTTTGCTGCTCTTGATATTTATAATCATGGATGCTGTTGTTACAAACATTTCTGTCGATGATGTTAATGTTGATGACGCTGTTTTTGATGTAGATATTATTGTTATATGAACTTTCGTGACTGGAGTAATTACTACACCAAGAGACGGGTGAAAGAGTATTGGACTGCATCAGGTGTAGTGTGTCGATGATAGGGAGAACAGAGGTAAGGGAAGCTACAGCTGTATCTCCTCAGCTACAAATACGAGTATAATCCTCTCAGATGGCTAGAGAAGCGATCTGCTGTCTGAAAGGATGCGATTTCAAACCCAAGATGGGGCGAGGAATGATTCGATGATTTGACCCACTAAGACAAACATCGCTGACCTCCCACACTACCCACTGATAATTCATAAAAACTCCCCCACTAGCACCACCATACCACCCCTGAATGAAACAGCCTTAATATGTGCTCAGTATGGTTGGTGGGTATTAGTGCTGAAGTTGTGACGGTACGTTGTGCATAGGAGAACTGCCGGACCTCAGAAAACGGTCCATAAATTCTGTGCCTAAAGCCGGATTCATAAATAAGTAGTTCTGGTCAATATTTCCTTTACAGTTCTGGTGTTCCTAAATAATAAAGGGAGATGCCTTCCAGTCTGAAAATTACTAGATTTTACTAGGAGCACAATTCTAGTGGTGCTGGAAACTTTGTAACATATTTTCCTCAGTGATTTATTTTGCACGTTGCACCTCAATATCCACTGGTATGTTAATGACGTAAGCTATTGCGCTATTAGAAAGACATAAGTAATAATCAAGAAAATATTAAGGTCTTACAGGCATAATAATGTATTACGAAATCTACGTCAATTAGAATACCGTCTCAAACTAGCGTAAACAGACTACAGACAGCAACCGTACACGTAGTAGATAACAAGACTCCTTTCTGTCAAGTTTTTGTAATGTCGTGGCCAAATCTCCTGTCCTTGTGGTTCCAAGGCCGTATTCATAAACTTACTTGGGTTTAAGTTTGTATGAGATTATGTTCACAGTTTTATTTTAACTCCTCCTACTAATAGACATTTAACAATCAAACAATAGTGGCAGTTGCTTGTGTGTTTGTACTCTCGCCTTTACTCAAGCAGCTGACAAACATTTCACAACCAAGCTAGACAGACGGGAAAAAAAAAAGGCTTCCAGATATTAATTAGGTATATCAAAGTTAAAGTAAAAAAAGAAAAAGAAATGAAATGAAATGACTACTGCAATTCACTGACCTCAGTACTAACAAGGCATATGGGCCTGATGGAGTCCCTCCTGTTGTCCTCAAGAACTGTGCTTCTGTGCTCACACCCTGCCTAGGTAAACTCTTTCGCCTTTGTCTATCAACTCGTACCTTTCCTTCTTGCTGGAAGTTTGCTCTCATTCAGCCAATCCCAAAGAAGAGTGACCATTCCCAACCCTCTAACTGTCGTCTATTTACTTTAACATCGTGTGTCTCAAAAGTTCTCGAGTCTATTTTTAACTGAAAATTTTTAAAGCATCATTCCTATCACAACCTTCTTTCTGATCGTCAGTACGGGTTCCGTCAGGGGCGCTCCGCTGGCGATCTTCTCACTTACCTTTCAGACTCTTGGTCATCCTCCTTTCAGGACTTTCGCGAAAGCTTTGCCATTGCACTTGACATCTCAAAGGCTTTCGATCGAGTCTGGCATAAATCTTTAATTTCCAAACTCCCCTCTTACGGTTTCTATCCTTCTATTTGTGACTTCATCGATAGCTTCCTTTCTGGTCGTTCTATAGCGCTGTTGTAGACGGCCATCGTTCTTCTCCTAGATCTGTCAACAGTGATGTTCCTCAGGGCTCTGTCCTATCACCATCTCTCTTCCTTTTATTTATCAATAACCTTCTAAGTTGTACATCTAACCCTATTCACTCATACGCTGATGATTCCACCCTTCACCTTTCCATTCGGTTTCCTCAACGTCCATCTCAGCAGTTACTTCAAGAGACAAGGGATGAGGCTATGGCACACCTTATGTCTGACTTGGCTCGTATCTCTGACTGGGATAAAAATAATCTGGTTGTTTTTAATGCATCAAAGACTCGGTTCTTACACCTATCAAGCGGAAAAAATCTTCCAGAGGTATACCCACTAATGTTTAATAATATCCTCCTCAATCCTGCATCATCTTTGAACATGCCTGGGGTGTCATTCTCTCGGGACTTATCTTGGAAAGATCATATTACATCTCTTGTAAAATCTGCTTCTAGGAGATTAGGTATGCTATGCCGACTCTGTACCTTCTTCACCCTGTACAGTTGTTGACTTTATACAGGGGTTTTATTCTCCCCTGTGTAGAGTACAACTCTCATGTGTGGAATGGCTCCCCACATACAGCTCTTCTCAATAGGGTGGAGTCAAAGACTTTTCGTCTCATTAACTCTCCTCCTCTTACTGGCTCCCATTAACTTCTGTCTCTTCGCCGCACTGTTGCATCATTATCTCTTTTCTATCGCTACTTCAATGGTCACTGCTCCTCTGAACTGTTTGCTTGCATCCCTCCACCTCTACGACGGGTGCTTCTAGCAGCAAAACTCTCATCCCTTTTCTGTCCAACTCTCAAATGCAAGAGTTAACCGTTACTCCTAGTCCTTCATTTATGCAACAGGTCAACTCTGGAACTGTCTCCCTCTGTCTGTATTTCCTACTTCGTATGATCTCCAGTCTTTCAAACGCAGTGTGTTCAGGCATCTCGAAATGAACAGATCTTGAATTAGCACTCTTTTTTTTTTTTTTTTTTTTTTCTTGGAAGGAATGGTTTGTGGGCTCAACCTTTGGTTCCTTCTTTCTTGCATAAGAAAAATCATAGTCTGCCACATAGACCTGTTAATCGTAATACTTGATTCTAAACCTTGGTGTGAGTTTCTGCGGTGGGATTTACGAACGTATTTACCATCGCTTCCCTGTGCTAACCATGATTTGTGTTTGCAGGTGGAACAAGGAAATGAGTGCAGTTCCCTAGTCCCTTGCTTCTAGAAAAAAAAAAAAAAAAAAAGTTACGCTAGGGAAATTATCGTAGGTTGAACTTTTTTATCTGTAGGAGGAAAATGGAAAGGAGGAGGCAGAATTTTCTCGTCTCCAGGACTTCCTGCAAAAACAAAGCCAAGTCACGTCAGGCAACCGATCGTAAACATTTTCAACACCCTCCCCCCCAATACCTGCTCTATAAATAAACCAGCTGAAGTACGCCTAGTGGAAATGAAAACAAAACGCTTCTCTCTCTCCAGTGTCTATAATTCACAAGCCAATTCTCCAGCGCTTCTGATTCAGGGGCTAAGATGGATTCACTGATTTCCACTTGCGTTTCTTATATTCTATCCTTACCTACAGACGACTTTATGCACCCTAATGATAGACTTCCCGATCTGAGTGGGTTAGATATATGCTCCATTAACTTTTCCTGCACAAGGGGGACCTCCAAATCTCTTGTTAAAAAAAAGAAAATCTAGTAAGCTGCACGACAATGGCACAAAATTCCGCCGGTGTACTGAACGGGTTACTCCTCCTCAATACAATGACTTTTTGTTTTTTTGTTGATATTATTGTTATTCCCAGACTTTTATTCACCCTGGGGAAGACTAGATGGGTTCAGATTTGCCTCAGTGAACTTTTTCATTACAAGAGCTCTTCACTGAGCAGAACAGAATGCTCGTGGGAAAGAATAAACCACTTAGACAATCTTGGTACTGAGTGTGCTAAGCCATCCGGCGGGGGTTAAGTGGCATAATGTATAACCTATTTCTTCCACTTTGATCTTCTCTTGCTCTTCCACTTTTTAGTCTCCAGGTTTTCTTCCTCTCAACAATCATTCTTTCTTACTTTTTTCTCCTTATTTCTTTCATCCTTTCTCTTGTGCCCTCTTCATTTATTTCGTGTTGTGATTTTGCAGTGGCGTATATTGTTCATATAGAGGAATTATACCCACATATTGAAACTGTGTTCATTATAAAGATATACAGTTTCGGTCAAACTTGGGCTAAAACTATTTTATCCTAACTATGATCAGTTTTAACACGTGGGCAAAATTCTTCCATGCCTCGTCTTCCGTTTTTCTTATTTTGTCTTTAAGTTTTCTTCTCATCTTTCTTCTAAACATTTTTTTTTTTAATCTATATTCAGTTTGTTTTTCCTCCCTCCCTTCTCATTTACCTTCTTCCTATATTCTTTAAGCCTCTTTTCTGTTCTGTTCTTTTCTTTCCTACATTTTACCCTCCCGTTTTCCCTTTTCCTTCACTCTCCCCCTCTTCCCTCCTCCCCTTACTTCTCCCCACCCTCCTCTCTTCTCTTCTCATCCCCATACCTCACCACATCTCCCCCTCACCGTCCTCCCTCTTTCTTTCTCCTCCCTTCCTCACTCTCTTTTTTCATGACCTCTTCCCTCTTTCACAACCCTCTTCCCTTTTTCCTTCTTCCACCACCTCAGCAACCTCTCCCCTCCCGTCTTTTCTCTCCTCCTCCCCTCTCGCCTCCCCTCCTCCCCTCTCGCCTCCCCTCCCACTCACTCCTGCCTCTCTAATTACCCCTTAACTCACTCTCTTTACCTTGCACTCTGCCTCTCCTGTCCCCTCTCTCCTCCCCTCTTTATCTCCATCCATAGACCAAACCTCGACAGAGAGAGAGAGAGAGAGAGAGAGAGAGATCCTTACCATCTCAAAATTCTATCTACCGGTATACAGTATATTTATATCCAGACGCCACAATCCCGGAAGGGGTGGCCGTTTGTCTTTGAGTTAGTTGTTTTACCGGGAAGGGTATCAGCCCTCCGCCAATCCTCCAGTTGACACGTGGGAAACACGTATGAGGAAGAGAGAGAGAGAGAGAGAGAGAGAGAGAGAGAGAGAGAGAGAGAGAGAGAGAGAGAGATAACATCATTCACGAGATCGCGACAATGGACGAGAGAAGGGAGGACTGAGAGAAGGGGGAGGAGAGGGAAGATGGGAGAGGGGAGGGATGGGGGGAGGGAGGAGGAAGAGGGGAAAAGAAAAGGAGAGAAGAGGAAGGAGGAAGGGAAAAAGAGAGACGTCACAGGGAGAGGGAAGGGAGGAGAGGAGATGGAAGGACGGAGAGGGTAGGGAGAACAGAGAAGGGAAGGGAAAGGAAGGGAAGGGAAGGGATGGGAAAGGAAGGGGAGGGGGAAGGGATGGAAAGGGAGGAGGCAGGAGGTATGGATTAACTAGGTGATAATGCTGATAAGGCTGGGAGGTGAGGAAGTGACTGATAGGGGAGAGAGAGTGACAGAGTTGAGATAATGAGTGTGGTCATGGAGGACACGGAGAAAGTATGAGGTATCAACTTTTTTTTTGTTCATCTATCATCTATCTGTCTGTCTAGCTCTACTTGTACATCTGTCTGTCTGAATTTCTGTTGTCTGTCTATATGTCTATGTATTTATACAGGGTGTGCAGGGAAACTTTTGAGAAGCTTCGGAACGTTATTCTAGGGCACAGTTTTGAGTATAATTATATATTAACATAGCTTCACTGATCCGTTATTAGGGAGCTGCAATTACTGATGATCTCATGGAGGAAAATGGTCTCCCTCATATTCAGTCCAGGTCACCAATAACTATCTCAGAAACGTCTGGGAATTGTACCTATGTTGATATCACTTTTTTTCCCATAAATCTATCTATCTATATACCTAGGCTGCTTCCCCCAAGGAAATACCCCTAAAATAACTCCCAGTGTTTCTCAAAAATCTCTCTTTATACCCTGTCTGTTTGTCTGTCTGCTGTGCAGTATCTGCACCTATTCACTGACACGGATATGGAAAGCTTTGGACACACACTCACACACACACGTAAGCAGTTTGTCTGAATAGACTGTATTCACAGAGCTTAGAATTAATACCTTTGGGTACGGAATATTGTGTAACCATGGACCTCTCTCTTTCTCTCCCTCTCTCTCTCTGTATTTGTGCATCTGTCGTCCGTTTGTTTTTATGACCCCCTTTCTCTCTGTATTTGCCTGTCCGTCCGTCCGTTTGTTTGTCAGTCTATCTCGTTTAAAAAGAAGCTCTTCCCCAAACAATCACTATACTCTTAAACATGCTTGTAGCCACATTCGTCTCATTCTGTTTTCTAGTATGACGGACTAACAATTGGGAAGCTATATGTGTAAAAAAATGAAGAGAAAGAAAGCCGTCACCTGTTAAGCCTTTCATTATGGCTTCGTATTTTTCATTTTACACATGCACTCACCAGACCATTTTACTGAAGTCAAGAAACATCCTTTGTAGTGAAGGGATCAGGAAGACTGTATCTATCACCACCAGCTCGTAGTCTCTCATAAAAAAATCATCCGAGGTTTGAAAGGAAGAATAGAAAACGTGGAGAACAACTGGACAATATGAGTTTGTGTTGAGCCAAGCGATATGCCGATGTATAGACATGCAGTCTGGCATAATATTTCGCCTGCAATTCCACCGATTCTCCTTCATTGTTAGGGCCTATCCAATTCTTTCTTTCCTGATGCATCTAATCAAAGAGTCATCACTGGACCTAGAGAGTTATAAACCTCTCTCAGCCTACAAACACTAGCCAGCAGAAGATAGGGATGAACAGAAGTGATGGAAAATTTGGTAAACTACTGTCCCTGACTGTAGGTTGCTGACACGGTGGTACGCGTCAGGTCAACAATCTCACTCTATTTTTAGTCCAACTTTTATGAAACTCTTACGTAATATTCTGGGCCTGTATTCTGCATAGTGCTTATGGTCGACCCTAGCTAACCGTCATAGCTAAGCAAATTTATGACAGTCAGTCTTATGGCCGTCGGAAGTCGTCGGCCATACCTCACTAATCCAACAACACCGTCAGCTGCTAGAACGCACCGCTCACAATTTGTCAACTTTAAATTTATGAAATAAAATAGCTTCTTGGCATTATTTTCTTGGATTTAAATTGTTTTAACTTCATATTACGACTTTTGGGGAAGTCAGACATAGTAAAATAGGAATTCGTTTGTGAGAAAATGCGCTGAAACGTATTCCCGTTGAAAAGTGTGTAACCAAAAACACTGTCTGACTAGTGTAAACTTAACCTACCTTATTAATTTCATCTAATTTCATATTAGTATTTTTTTGTTGGCTAGGCTAAACTTGGTTAGGTTAAATTTTATTATATATATATATATATATATATATATATATATATATATATATATATATATATATATATATATATATATATATATATATATTTTAATTCATATCATTATTTATTATAATATACTTAACCTACATTACAAATATTTTCTTAAGTCTAAAGAAAGTTAAAGAAAATGTTCATTGCTATGGACAGCAATGGGACAATAACCAGTTCATCTGGGTTAGGTTGAGTTATATATTTCTATAATTTGTTTCTGGTTTATTTAATATTTTCATATTTTTTTACACTAACCTTAACCTAAAGTATTATTTTTTCGACCAGTCTAAACTTTACCTATCCCATTATTATTATTTTATTATATTTAATTATTTTTTATTTAATATTTTTTAACCTAACCTGCTGGGGCTAGCCCTACAAGTACTGTAAAGCCCAAACTCTGCACATTGGCATTTTTCCGGTAGCAAGATAACGTAGTGTTATGATGACCTTAAGCTCCGGGGTGAGTGGGTTTCTCCTCTTGGTGTCATTCGATAAGGCGTCTCTCACAAGATTGGTGACATACAAAATACCGTCCCTGTCTAGCCGGTATCTCTTGATAAGCTCAGCATCACTGAGCTCGTTAAGCACGTCCCTTCTTCGGAAAATATTCCTCGGCTGGGGATCTGCTTGCTGTGGTGCGGCCATGTTGACACACTTCTGACGGTCATAGGCGGCGTTAAGACAGGGTGAACCCGAACATACCATCGCGCATCATATTATGGTCGTCCATAGGAGTTTATGGTCGACCATACGAGTTTCTGACGGAGTTATGTCTAAAATGCGCCATTTTGTTTAGATATGTACGACGGACTTAGCTATGACGGTTTGTAGAATACGGGCCCTGGAGTCTGCGGGGCTCCCAAGATCGCATTACTGGTTTTCAGAATAGACTGCGCTCCAGTTATTTGTCGTACTGAAGTAGATAGTATTTTTGTCCACAGCTGTATTGTGTAAGAAGTTCAGGACAACTCTGGTATTCTATTATGCATACGTCAAACAATTCTGTTCAGCTGAGAGTGGGTATGGGAGCCCGAGAGTGTTAATTCTGGTAACACTCTCAAGATCCAGACAACTCTAGTGTTGCGTACCTGTTGACGTCAAGCGGTTTTAGTCAACTGAGAGTGAGTCATAGGTATCTGAGTGTTTTATAATATTTCTCCTAATATACAGTATTCTACCCGTTCAGTCAGAAGACGTATTTTTTGTTTTATTCTTATCTCTGGACGTCTGTATTCATCCTAGATGATATTTCTTGAGTGTAGGCGTAAGAACCAGGTTTCATCAATCATTTCAGTGTAAGAGGTTCCCCACGAACTGAATGAAATCGTCGGAAGACAGGAATAAAATCAGAAATACATCCCCGTAGTGAAGATGTTTATTAATTTCTTTGCCTACTATATATATATATATATATATATATATATATATATATATATATATATATATATATATATATATATATATATACAGCATTAAACTTTTCATAAATTATTTCTGCTTAGGGCAGGCAACAAACTGTCTGGCAAAGGAAACTTACTGATAAAGTTTTCAGAAAAGTAGTTCCTTAAATCTTTTATTCCGATGACGTATTATTAATTTCATGCTTGGTGCTTCTCGGTGATCTTACTCAGTTTGTTG
>NC_136978.1:21704664-21784664 GCF_032717465.1 Coenobita brevimanus
ATATATATATATATATATATATATATATATATATATATATATAGATAGATAGATAGATAGATAGATAGATAGATATCTGTTTATATATAGTATATTTATACAGTATACGGTATATTATACTGAATACTGTATATGCTGCCTTTCAGCATTATATATACTGCAGATACATCTATCATACGCCTTTGATACATAAATACATCTTTCAACACTAAATAGATACGGTTCTGAGCAGTACTGTATATACTGTAGGTGTATGTAGGAAAAGCCAACCTCCTTGTTGACATTTTTTCAACAAACTCAACCCTAAATTCAGAAAATCATAATATTCCTGTACTTGATTTTGATTCCCCTCAAATACCTCCTTTCATGATTCACACCAGATACGTACAAGTCGTATTACAGAATCTATCAGCAGACAAAGCCACTGGTCCAGATGAAATTCCTTCAATAGTACTTAAAAATTGCTCCTCAGTGTTGGCTCCTGTATTAGCAAAATTTTTCCGCTTATGCATCCGTACCTCAATTTTTCCAGCCCCTTGGAAAGAAGCAAATATTCATCCTGTTCCTAAAAAGGGGCAACTTCTGATCCATCAAACCATAGACCAATTGCAATAACTTCCGTTCTCGGTAAAGTTTTTGAGACACTAATTAACGAACACATAGTCAAGCATCTAGAAATCAATAAATTGATCAATGATCGGCAGTATGGATTTAGACAGGAACGTTCAACTGCAGATACTCATTGCCTTCCTACCCATCAGATTAACAAAACAATAGACCAACACGGTGAAACACACACAGTAGCACTTGATATTTCAAAAGCATTTAACAGAGTATGGCACCAGGCCTTATTGTCTAAGATATCACACTATGGCCTTGCATCACTGGTTCCTCTAATTTCTTCTTATCTTCATAGTAGAAAAATACGGGTCATGGTAGATGGAATTTATTCTCAGTTTCATTCCATAAATGCTGGCGTACCTCAAGGATCAGTTTTAGCGGCAACCCTCTTTCTCATTCATATAAATGACCTCCTATCTGTCACGCACAACCCAGTACACTCTAATGCTGATGACTCGACCCTTCATAGTTCTTTCACATTTAGTACCTCCTTTACACAATTTGATATTATAAATTCCCAAATAAACACAGCAGTTTCTCTGAACCAGGACCTTTCTAAAATTAATCAATGGGGACAAAAAAATCTGGTCTCATTTAATGCTCAGAAAACTAAATACATTAATTTCTCCAATAGAAAGAATCCCTCAGACTCACACATAATTTTAAATGATGTCAGTATTCCCATATCCACTACAATTGATATCCCAGGTGTTACTCTAAACCCCAACCTAAGCTGGACAGCTTATGTTAAATCCCTTGCTAAAAATGCTTCTAAAAAACTGGGACTTAAGTACAGAGTTCGTGAGTTCTTCACTGACGAGCAGATGGTCACAATGTACAAAAGTCATGTGTGTTCTCAGATCGAATACTGTTCACCACTGTGGAGTGGATGTGGAGCGGTTGCATTGAGGCAGTTGGACAAAATTAAAAATAAAGCCATTAGATTAATCAATAATCCTGCCATGAAGCAGGACCTTCCTCCGTTATCAGTACGTCGAGATGTTGCTTCTTTAGCACTATTTTATCGATATTTTTACCGTAAGTGCTCTAACGAACTGGCTTCAACTGTGCCTCCCCTTCACATTTTCTCCCGAAATACTCTGGCAGCTGGGAGCGCCCATGAACTCACACTCTCTCCCCCACAATGCAGAACCTCTGCTTATCAAAATTCATTTATCCCCGGAACTACT
Organism: Coenobita brevimanus; assembly: GCF_032717465.1. NCBI lineage: Eukaryota > Metazoa > Arthropoda > Malacostraca > Decapoda > Coenobitidae > Coenobita > Coenobita brevimanus. The sequence continues at coordinate 21,706,476 of NC_136978.1, forward strand.
ATTCTCTGGAATTCACTTCCTGGGAGTTGCTTCCCACATACATTTAATCCTCTCAATTTTAAATCCAATTGTTATAAGTATTTTATGAATGGAGGATGCCTTTAGGCACATGGACTTATTTTTTTTTCCTTTGTTTTTCCTTCCCCTATTCATTATATAAAAAAAAGGTGAATGTTTTCTTATACCTTACAGACGAGATGTAAATTCCTTTAATTATGGCGGCTCCGTGGTAGAGCGCCTGACTAGAGTCCGAGGAGTCGTGAGTTCGCGCCGCGCCCGGGTAAGCTGCCTTGTCGGAAGAGGTAGCGTCCTCCTGTCATCTAGCTGGTTGTAGCAGCCGTGTCCCAGTTGGTTAGAGCGCTCCCAAGGGTCATTGGTAGACATCATGAAGGGCATCCCGTCATAAAGTGCTACACGCTCCAAAACCAACGCCTTAGCCCCTATCGAAAAAAGGGGACACGACGTAAAACTAAAAAAAAAAAAAAAAAAAAAGTACTTTTTCTTACATAGAGGCCCGATAGATTTCGCATATATCTGGCGTTTATTTCCATTCTTGGCTTGCCGTTAACTCACTGTCTATGAGCGTGTCAGGATGTAATCATGTCTTTCCTCAACCCTGTTTATTTTGTCATACTGTGCGTTAAATAAAAATACCCAAACATGACAAAACCGTTCACTACAAAGTTCCAGTCCCAGTAAACCTCTCACAAAGCTTTTAATCCTTTAACTCATTCCCATTCTTGCTCAACCACTCCCTCCCTACCTCTGTCTGTCTGTCTGCTTCTGTCTGTCTGTCTCTGTCTTTCGCTGCTAAACTAAACTTTTTTTTTTTTTTATGTGTCCGACTCTGGGCAAAGGCTTCAGTGCATATCCCCCGGGCATATCCCCAAGGCGCAGTAGTCCTTCTACATCTCCATATGTCATCACTTCGGCGCTACCACTCACATATATTGAATATATACTACGGCTGTTTCACACAGGACTGGTGTATTGGTATTGGCGGGGGTGTTTTTACATGTCGGCGGGTCTTCTGGTAGATCAGTAAAGTCAATTTTTTATGAAATTCAAATCCATAAACTGTTCCCTGCCCCAGCGGGGATTTGAACCTGGGTCCGTTATGACTGCAGGCCACCTCTCTACCGATTGAGCCACCGCCTTCCTGCCCTCTCCTTCCTTCCCAGACCCACGGTGGCTCAGTGATTATCGTGTTCTTCTGTCAGTCCGTGGAGCCTAGGGCATGGGTTTGAATCCAGCCGAAAAAGGTAAAGATGGAGGCTAACGCCATGAGGCGCTTGCCCACGGTGCTCATCTCCGTGACTGAGGTTTTTGAGTCTTTATCGGTTTGACAACCCCGGGGCACAGGGCCACTGTATGATCCAGGGCTCCACGGTTACTCTCCCATCGGGGTTGCTCTGGTACTCGTCTTGGGTAGATGGACACCTGAGCCGAGTGACGTCAGCTGCCCGTACCAGGATATACACACCATGGCGATAGCAAGTGTTCACATCCTGGCCATTCACAGCAATGATATTACTCAGTCTCTCTATATATGGCCAGACGCCTGTCCCAGAGGAGCCAGCCACAAACTCATCACCTCCATGTCATCTTGTTCTCCGCCGTCTTGCTGCCTTCCCTACAATTCACTGGAGTTTCTTTCGGTAACCTCTTCACGCCATACCTCCATTTCGTTCTCGGTTTTCTTCTTCCTATCTTCCCCTCAACGTCACTCGAATGTACTCCTCTAGTCATTCTGTCAGTCTCCATTCTCTCCATATGGCCAATTTATCTCTAGGTTATAAATGGACTCCTAACGCACACAAACACAGACATTGCAACAAACTCACTTTGACATGCATTGCTCTCACTACAAACCCTCTGTGATTTGTTCTTCTGACTGACATTCTCCCTCCGAGGAGGATATCCAGTCCCGCAGCAGATCTGACACAGACTGATACAGATATAGACACCTGTCATCTCTCCCTCCTTCATCCCCAGAATTCTCTCTCTCTCTCTCCTTCCCAAACACCACCTACCTGCTGTCCTACATTTTCTCAGCTTTCTTCACTTCAGTCTTCATTAGTCTCTCCACATCCCCCCCTTCCTCACCCAACATAAACTAGTCTTTGATCCGTACCTCCTATCCCTTTTATTGATCTTTCTTCATCACCTCTCTCTCGGCTTCCTCCCTTCTATCTTATCTCCTCTCTCTATTTCCCTCTGCCCCTCTCCCACAACAGAAAATAAATAAATCTTTGTTCCGTACCCCTCTATCACTCTCCTAACCTCCCTTAACATTCCTCCCTCCAGTCATCCTTCATCTTCCCACCTCCCTCCCCCTCTCGCACATATATTATTGACCACTCTTGCGAACTACCTCCTCTGCTGTTACCTTCCCTTAGTATTCGTCTTTCCAGTTCTCCCAGTCTCCTCTTTTTTCTCCACTTCCATCCCTCTCTCCCTCCTATGCTGTCTACCATCCTTTGCTCCATACTTCCATTAACTTTCCCTCAACATCCTTCCCCTCAAGTCAGTTTTCTTTCTACTCTTTCCTTCCCAACACTTTCCTTTCCCCCCTACAACTCTTATTCCTTTTTTCCTAACTTTCTTCAGCTTTCCTTCCTCGTGTCTGCACTCTCCTTTATTTCTCTTTCTCTCTCCCAGACATATCCCCATCATCAGCCTTTGCTTTGAACCTCCTCTTCCCTCATGTTTCCTCGACCTTCCTTCCTTCAGTCTTTCCTCTCCCTCCCCCCTCTGTCTGTTTTCTGTCTGTCTGTCTGTCTGTCTCTGTCTGTCTGTCTGTCTGTCTGTCTCTCTCTCTCTCTCTCTCTCTCTCTCTCTCCAATAATCACCAACAATGGCTCAGTTTCACAACTTATAAGCTTTCCTCAGCTTTCCTCCCTCCAGTACTCAACCTTCTCTCCACTTTCCTCCCTCCCTCCACACCTCCTTCTCTCCTTCCACTTTTTTTCAGTCTTTCTCCAGCTTTCCTCCCTCCAGTCTTCTCTCTTTTCTCCTCCGCTATCTCTCCCTCCCTTTTTCCTTTCTGACCTTACTTCGTCTCTCCTCTTGCCGTTCTCCCCCTCCCTCTCTCCCCTTCTTCTAACCTCTCCTCCACTTTTCTTCCCCCACTATAGCGTTACCTCTGCACTCCGTCCTCCCCCACCAAGCGAGGATGGCTGGTACTCACAGACTATATGGATGCGACGGGCAGGTGCTGGGACTCACCTGTGGATGAGAAAGGAAGATTGATTAGACAGGTGATGGAGTAGAGTGGAGGCAAGTGTGTGGATCAAGTGGAGAGACGGTGGAGGGAGAGAAGTGGAGGAATGGAGGAGGACCAAAGAGGTGGGAGAGAAAAAGAGGATGTCCAAAGCGATGCAGTACAAATGACTATTAACAAGAACAAGCAACAACATAATGGTCTTTTCGAGGCTGTACGCTTCCGAAAAGACTGACTTTTGTGTGTGTGTGTGTGTGTGTGTGTATATATATATATATATAATCCAAAGATAATAGTAAAGCAAGAAGGCTCTTCCCTCCAGCTGAAGTAGACAAGAAAAAGTGAGAAGGTCCATCACACAGCATACAAAAACTGTCACTGAAATGTCAAAGGCAAGAATGAACAACAAACTGTATTCTGCATCGGGTTACTCTGTCAAGGAAAAATGCCGTTATTTGCAAAACGATGTTGTGCAGGTGTTTTTTTTTTTTTTTTTTTTCCGAGATCTGGATGAAATGATTTCATTTTTTTTTTCTATTCAGCTATGACTGTGCATGGGTGGAAATTAGAAACCAGACTATTAACAAAGAGACTTTCAGATATTGGAACCGAATCACAGTCCTGTACTGATCAGCTGCCATGATATCAAGCCCTTGTAAAGATTGTACATACTTGGATCAGATACTCTTGTACAGTAGTCTACCCATGACGGGTTAAAGTGATTTAGTTACAGTATTACAAACGTTACTCGTATAATTTGTTCTTCACTCCTTGCATAGTATTATTTTATCATCCTATGCTGTCTGCCTCAAAGATCCCCCTTTTCTATTGTTAATTATGGTGACCAAAACTGAACACAGTACTCAAGGCGTAGGTGAACTAAGGAGGTGGATACAGGAGGGGGGCGGGGTGAGAGGTGGGGTGGAGATAGGGGAGATGAAGTAAGGAGGAAAAGAGGACAAGAGGAAGGAAAAAGAATGGGAAAATGGAAACAGGATGAGAAACAGAAAAACAGATGATGAAAGAAATGGAAGTGCAAGGGAAGATGAGAGGCAAGGAAGAAAAAAAGAAAAAGCCGGAGAGATGAGAAAGGCAAAAAAGGAGGCAAGAGAATGGATATCGTAAACTGGCATGAGGGAAGAGAAGCAGTGGAAGGAAGGGAGAATGAGGCAGGATAGACTGAAGGAGGAAGGAGAGTGGACTGAAGACAGGAACTGACAAATGAGAAAGAGGGAAGAGGGTGGCAGGGGAAAGGCAAGGGAGAGAAAGGGCAACGAGAGGATAGTGAGAGAATTGGGACAGTGAAAAGAACGGGAGGAGAAATGAATGAGAGAGAGAGAGAGAGAGAGAGAGAGAGAGAGAGAGAGAGAGAGAGAGAGAGAGAGAGAGAGAGGAAAAAAGAAATGTGATAATGTTGGGACAGTAGAATCAAATAACAGATGAAAATGGTTAGTATGTGGGACGGAAGAGACGGGAGAGAGAGGCTGGTAATGAGTGTCAGGTGTGTGAGTGTACTAACTTGAAGGGGAACCACTATAAATGCTGTGTGGTGATTCAGTTATGGTGCCTTTTTTTTTTCTAGCCCAACGAAGATCCTTAACCTTATTCGCCTCAGTAGATGGCGAAATGTAGTTAGATTGGAAGGTAGATTTGAGCAGTAATCAATGTAACTCATTTCTACTTAAAGTTAAGGCTCTTCCACTTTCATGCAACCAAGACTTCATAATCAAGGCAGATGTAGTCAGACTGGAAGGTCGATTTGAGCAGTAATCAAGGTAACTCACCGACCTTCATGCAACTAGGACTTCATAATCAAGTTCTATCAGGTAAAAGTAAACTGACCACAACCACCAGAGGCCGGGCACACAGACGCGATGATAGGCCACAGTAATCCTGATGACGTGAGGCCTCGTCACACTGAGGTCTGAGTTTGAGATATTCTAGTCCATGGTGTCCGATGGTGTAGGTCGGTGTATAAGTTGGAATAAGAAGCTCCAACGTCACCAGGTGCCTGTCCCCTACATCGTGTCTGTCACTGAGCAACGGAATGCCCAAACGTGACCTAATCCAGCGGGGCGCTTCTGTTTGACAGTAATTATGGGTTGCATTTTAGGGGCCTTTGGAAATTTCGTAAACATGTTCCTTGGTGAGTTGTTTACCATACTACACCATAAGACTCTTATGTACGTTATTTATATCGCTTTAATATTGACGTGCTTTGCATCAAGAACACAATGGAGGATACTGAGATGTAATATGAAGAGTAAATCGCAAGAGGAAAAATGTTTTGATATCTCCAGAGTCACCCAGTATACGACCCTACACTCGATGCCGACCCCAGTGGCCAGAATTATCATTGGGTTAGGAAGCTGTCTGTTACGTCTCCCTAACCAGTTTATTTCTGAATGTGGCTCCATCATATTGTTTTCTTTTTTAATGTCATATAATTATGTTACCTATGTCTACTTAAAAAAAATATACACTACCACCAAAAGTCAATACTGAGGTGTAACTTTCAAGATAAATCGCTATGAGAGTTGCTGGAAACCCACACAAGCTGCCAAAATTGGTTCTACATCCTTTTCTGGCACACTTCTTGACTATAGTCCTCTTACTTTAGCCTGGCCCAGATTTTCATCCTTATCTAACGTGGTTCAGTGGCAGAATAAGGCAATACAATGACTCTGCATCCTTTTCACAGCACCTCATCATGACTAGCACCATAATATAGTATTACTTTATTGTTACAATTCAGTATTCAAGGTGGAGAGATGACAGTTTTAGGCCAAGTTAGAGTAAAAAGGGTATAGCATCATGTTCTGGTGTTAATCTGCTGTTATAGTTACAGTTCAACTTTCAAAATGGACAGACGGCAATTCTAGGCCACATTAAAGTAAAAAACGCAGAGGCCTCTACACTAACATCCAGCATCTCTCGTTGCTGGGCAAGGCGGTTTATCTTGCTGTCATTTCAATCTCCCTACGAGTATACACATAAAATCTAGTCTGCTCCTTATCCGGGTGTACCCTACAACCTTCTCACATTTGTCGCCTTAGCTGCTTAGCGCTCCACCAAGGACTGGGGCTGTTAGAATGGCTTTTAGGCAATCCAAGCACTTGATTATCCATTACGCTACGTGATATCGATGGTACCCTCCCTCTCTGTCCATCAACCCTCCCTGTCTATCCATCAACCCGCCTCTTTACTGATTTCTGTGTGTCCCCTCTGCTTGTATCTGTCTGTCTCTCCATCCATCTTCTGTGTATGTATCTGTCTGTTTATATTCACTGCAGCGAGTGATGCAAATGTAGCCTTGACTGTATGTAACCTATGTATATGGTATATGGGGAAGCATCTCCTGTTACAAGAAACATATCTATAGCAATAGCTGAAAGTGAAAGAAAAAAAATTGTCAAGTCCTACTGACACACATTTCCATTTTGTTTTTGTGCCCTGATGGTGAACATATTTGAAATGGCATAGGTGGCATCCTAACAACCTTTTCTTAGTAATACATTTTGCGTAATAGACATTGATTTTCTCTTTTATTTGGGTTACATATTTTTTACATCGACATAAATTTCTTCAGAGACAATAGAAAATAATAAATCGCTGAGGAAGGGCACTACGAAATTTCAAAAGCGGCTAGAATTACGACCTAAGGTGTTGGACTCGCGGCACAATTACCTAAAAAGAAAAAAAAATGTTGACTGTTGTTCACGGCTCTTCGGCATTTTGATATTTGACTTACATTTGAAGACATAAGATTACCGAGAACAATACTGAGAATTCTTTGGAACTTTACGATCTGAAGCACAGTAAGAGGGTAAAGAAGAGAAGAAACCAAAAGACGGTGTTAGACAGCAAAAGAGAGACGGAGGGCAAGAGAGATTAAGAGAGCAAAGGTGAGCAAGACAGCAGGAGACAGTGTTAAAGAGGAATAGAGAGATAGAGAATAAAAGTGAGTAAGACACCAAAAAAGCAAGACAGCAAAAGACTGCGCCAGACAGCAGAAGAGACTTACAGACCAAACGAAGGCGTACAAAAGTAGTACTAGAGTAAAAGACAAATCAAAAGAACGTAACATAGAATAAGAATGATCAAAAAAAGCAAAAGAAAATAAGAGAGCATAAGAGAGTAATGAGGAGATAAAGACAGGGATCAAAAGACAGAACAAACACAGCGTTAGAGGGCAGAAGATAGTCACTGAGTAAATGACAGAGTTTGAGAGCAAGAGACAGATACAGAGCAAAACAGAGAAAGAGTCAAAGAAGTACAGAGTATTAGTAGTAATGCAAACCCAATCTGTCTGGCCGAATAAACCCATCAACCGCAGGCAAGCAATTGCTCTGGAAGCCATCCCATGCAGTGAAGTCCCCTTGCGGTGGACAGCGCCTTGCCACACTGAAGCGCGAGGAAGAGTGTGAAGGCTAGGTTCCTGGATGGACGCCACATTTGCATTTCTCCAGTCAGTTAGCAGGGACACCATATTAGGCTCAACATCACTCCGTTATTTGGTTTTATGGTCACCAGCCACCGCAGTAAATGGTTCCCTGGGTTACAGGAAATCATTAGGTTTATCATTCATTGTAGAGCTACCTTAGGAGGATGTAGGCTGCACCACATTAAGTGCGTGGATAAGCTGAGAGGATCAGTTGGATCGCAAAAGAAAATAGAGCAAAACAGAGAGTAAAAGAGTAAGAAAAACAGAGACAATACAAGAGTGGGAAAACAAAAAGGAGTAGACGAGTAAGAGATAAAAACGACAGTAACGAGTCTGGGAGAGAGAGAGAGAGAGAGAGAGTAAAAAGAGTAAAAATGTAAGAAAGCAAAAGAGAACAGGTGTGAAAGTTCCCAGGCTGTCAGTGGACCCCTCTCCCCCTCCAACATCTCCCCAAATCGCCATCCTTCTCCCTTCCAGTCCTCCTTCTCCCTCCCCCTCCTCCTTCTCCCTCCTCCTCCCTCTCCCTTCCTCTCCCTACCCATTATTCTCCCTCTTCTCAATCACCCTGGCGGGACATAAGACTGTTAGGTAGGGTCCTCTTCGCTCCAGCCTGTTCGTACTAAGACTTGAAATAGGGACCTGAAAAGTTAATTCGACAGTTGGGTAGTGTACTGGGACTTTAATAACTTTGTGTAGCAGATAAGCAATATACAAAGCCTTATTCTCTGTTCCTTTCTTCCTCTTTCTTCCTCCATCCAGTTCCTCTCTTACTCTTAATTCCTCCATCCAATTCCTTCCTCCCTCTTCCTTCCTCCATCCACTTCCTCCCTCCCTCTTCCTTCTTCCATTCTCTTCCTCTCTCCCTCTTCCTTCATCCATCCACTTCCTCCCTCCCTTTTTCTTCCTTCATCCACACCTCATTCAATTCATCCACCTCCCACATCCGCTTCTCCATTCCTCCCATCCTACTCATTTTTCCTCCTTTCAAGCTACTTTCATCTCCTCCTGCTTCACCTTCCCTCTTTCCTAACCCCTCTCTTCGCCTCCCTAAGTCTCTCTCTCTCTCTCTCTCTCTCTCTCTCTCTTTCTTTCTTTCTCTCTCTCTCTCTCTCTCTCTCTCTCTCTCTCTCTCTCTCTCTCTCTCTCTCTCTCTCTCTCTCTCTCTCTCTCTCTCTCTCTCTCTCTCTCTCTCTCTCTCTCCTTTCTTTACCCTCACTGCCCTGTCGCTTAACCAACTCAGCCTTCCACTCACATCTGTCCACTGTCCCTCTCTATCGATCAACCCTCCCTCTCTATTTGTGCATCCTACGTCTTCATTTACCTTCTCTTCCTCTCTGTCTGTCTAATTCTTCCATCTGCCTATCTATCCGTCTATCTATCTATGTATCTCTGTATGTCTGCCTGTCTGTCTATCTACAGTATAATATGTCTACGTACAGCGTTTCCAGTGGTGTGAGTGTACTCCTGATTGTATTTATATATGTATTTACTGTATATCGTATAGTCGTCTGGTAGTGTATGATTATGTTTGAGAAAATATTTGTCATGAGGGGGATGCATTACGCTGCTTGCATTGCGTATTCGTGTCAGTGTATCTGAATTTCAGATGCTCTCTCTTTCTCTCTGTCTCTGTCTCTGTTTTTTTTTTCTCTCTCTCTCTAGTGTAGTTACTTATCATGTAGTTACTTAGTTTTCCAAACGCTCTCCATCCCCTTCCTGTTCTTCGTTTGCTTTCATTGCCATGGACTGGGTCTGCTTTAACAGTCTGCCCTAAGTACATTATGTATAATCCTCAACACCTTTCTGTTCTTTATCGAGTTTTACTGGGAGAGTACTAACGTGTTTGTTAAAAATAATTTTCGTCTTCTTCATACCAATTTTCCAGCCTACCTTCAGACTCTCTTTGTTCAGGTCACCTACCGTTACTTTAGTTCCTCCCCTGATTCACTGAAAAGGACCATGTCGTCTGCAGATTTAGGACTGGTCAGTCACTTATCATGTATGTTAATTTCTTTGTCCCAATCTAAATTTTGAAAACGTCCTCTGGGTATGACGTGAACAGCTTGAGCATATCGTGTCCCCTCGTCAAACACTTCTTAACCGGTATTTTCCGGCTGACCTTACGGAGCTTTGTGATGGCCGTGGTGTGCCTTTACTATCTTGTAGTACTTTAACATGTTTCTTCTACAACTTATCATCGAATTGCCGTCATTACTGCAGCTGTTTCAACTGAATCAAATGTCGACTGGGCTTTATTATTGCTTACAAAACCCCACTCGGGGGCGAGTGAGGCTACAGTACTTACCCTTGCCGTGAGTGTCGAGACTGGCCTAGCCCCGGGTGTCTAACGTTACGCTCTTGATGGGGCAAAGAAAGACTATGATAAATATATTGTATACTGTTGATTTATCATAAGAAAAACGAAAAAGACTCTTTCTTTAGCGATTTATTTCCCTCATTACGCCTTGATGATCCTCGTATATGTTCTTAATGCGAAGTACGTCGATATAAAAACGATGTAAACAACATATAAAAGAGTGTCAAGATGCAGTATGCAAAATATATCACTAAGGAAGAGCTGCTGCCAAACCTTCTATGCCAAAAAAAAAAAAAAAAAAAAAAAAAAAACCTAGTGTGAACCGGATGTCAGCCGTAAAGGAGTCACGCTGGTCTGGTGGAGTGAGTCAGGGATGCAACAGCCTACGCGGAGTGACGAGTTTCCGGTGTTGGTCGTATCTCATAAATACCGGAAGTATTATATGTTCCATAACAAAATTATCAGATGTCATGAATGCATCTGATACAACCACGGATTGTACGTCCAGGTTTTCTTAGTTCCGTGGCAGCCGCAACTAAGATTTGTATATAACGCAGTTCACATTATTTATCTCCGATTTTCAGTACACGAGTCACACGTCTCACGATAGGATGCAAACCGACAACAACAATAACAGTGAATCTATCAATATTTTACTTAGTAGCTATGCTTTGATATTATTGTTTAGCTCAGCTAATTTCCGACGTATAAAAGTATGAGAACACAGGTTTGCTCGTGCAAAGAAAATGTCGCACGCAGAAGTTTGTGTGTGTGTGTGTGTGTGTGTGTGTGTGTGTGTGTGTGTGTGTGTGTGTGTGTGTGTGTGTGTGTGTGTGTGTGTGTGTGTGTGTGTGTGTGTGTGTGTGTGTGTGTGTGTGTGTGTGTGTGTGTGTGTGTGTGTGTGTGTGTGTGTGTGTGTGTGTGTGTGTGTGTGTGTGTGTGTGTGTGTGTGTGTGTGTGTGTGTGTGTGTGTGTGTGTGTGTGTGTGTGTGTGTGTGTGTGTGTGTGTGTGTGTGTGTGTGTGTGTGTGTGTGTGTGTGTGTGTGTGTGTGTGTGTGTGTGTGTGTGTGTGTGTGTGTGTGTGTGTGTGTGTGTGTGTGTGTGTGTGTGTGTGTGTGTGTGTGTGTGTGTGTGTGTGTGTGTGTGTGTGTGTGTGTGTGTGTGTGTGTGTGTGTGTGTGTGTGTGTGTGTGTGTGTGTGTGTGTGTGTGTGTGTGTGTGTGTGTGTGTGTGTGTGTGTGTGTGTGTGTGTGTGTGTGTGTGTGTGTGTGTGCGCGAGAGAGAGAGAGAGAGAGAGAGAGAGAGAGAGAGAGAGAGAGAGAGAGAGAGAGAGAGAGAGAGAGAGTGCGCTAGGCAGAAAATGTATCGGGTGACTGGAGATGATCGCCTGAGGCGGCTGGTGGTGGTGGGGCAGGATGTGGGAAATACACCCTGTGAAGGTGGACGTTGTAGGTCAGCCAGCATGAACGTGGCTATTGTTTAATTCCAAACTTTCTCCACCACCACAACAACAACAGCAAAAACAACACTTCTGTTTAAGGATACCTCTGATGGGTGAATGTCAGAAGGTTGGTAGGAGAGAGGACTGGTAATACAGTGTTTTGGATCGAGGTGTTTTATTGCTCTGCACGTGAAATGAGTATAGTGTTTCTTCATTACTAGTGTTGGAATGTCTGGATGTTGTTAAAGAGGGTCTGGTAATGTTTTTGTGGTGGTTGTCGTATGTGCCTTGCTGTGTTGCGTGATTGCCATAACTAGGGTGTTGTGTGTTAGCGTAGAATGCCGCGTGGAACTGTTTGTTTCTCATGTCGATCTAACAGGGTTGGCTTTAGTTTCGAAGTGTAAATGAGCTGTTGTAATGGCACTTGTGCAACTCGTAATGATGCATAGATGCTGTCTTGACACTGAGGCAAAAATGGCATCCTCCTTGTGGACTCAAATGTAAGCAAACATAAAATTATAAGAGAAATAAAACTAAGTTGCCAGGGAAGTTAACAGGAAAAAACAGTGACAATTTTATTACACGAATACATTGCAAAATATAAATATCACGAAATTAATTACTGTATTGTCATAAAACTATTCCGAAGGTTTCATAGACTTCTTGCAATCCTCCGACTGAGTCAAGGCTCGTTTACACAATGAGAAATAGGGCGCGTATTCGAAGCGTGGTAACAATGCTGTGTTTGGAAAGGGACTGTGTAGACGGCAGCGCTGAACAACCACCTCTGCTCCAGTGATGCAGTGTGGGATCCTAATTACTGCATGACCACGTTTGTCTACCCCTGCCACACCACACCAACGCCCTAGCTAGAGCACAAATGGATGTTGCGCTGCCACCTTCACCTCCGTCTTGTCAGTAACCCTCGGAAGTAAAGGTCACTATTTGTGTGGAAAAAGACACTAACTTTTGCAACTTACTGATATGCATAAGGACGGGCAGTGCCTATGGCAGGATGCAAGTCACGGATACGCAAAAAGCGAAACGAAAACTTACCTGCGTGGGGAAAGGTACAATTATGTAAAAAAAATGTAAATCTTGTGAGTATATTTGGTATTGTCAGGAATAAAATATACACTTTGTGCAGTCGGTTCAAAAACCTAAAACTGACAGCCACATCTAAAAATCCATGTCAGTACATAGTCAAGTGAACCTAGTGTGTACCTTGGTGTCCATGCCTCGCCACTGGTCTGATGAGTGTCCGAACACCTTACTGATAAACCGCTCCAGCAAACCTGCTCTTAGGCATCTCTTTGCTGAATGAAATCGACTGTAGTTGGTGAGACGAAACTGTCTGACTGAGACTGAAATACACGTGCCTCTTGCCAGATTCTTAAACAGGTCTTGCCTTAAAAATTAACAGAAAACAAAGCATATAAATAGTAAGAAGAGAATAGTATTATTGATAGTAATAATTCATAATAGCAATGACTATGACAATAACAATAATAATGATTGTACTACTACTACTACTTCTACTACTGCGACTACGGTACTAATACTACTGGTACTACTAATAATATATAATAATAATAAAACATAGTAACAATGACAGTAAAAATAGAATAGTAACAACACTAATAGTTGTAATAACAACAACATCAACAATAATCATCATCATCATCATTAAAACCATATTTTATCACTCTTAGGATACCACATGGTGGAGAATACAAACCACTCCTAGCAATGAAAAAGACGAAAATTCACGATGAAAAGTAAAAAAAAAAAAATAATAAAGTCACACCATAAATGTTAAATCCCCTTATAAATAGATCACAGTTATAAAGTTCAAGAGCATGGAGTAGCCTGCCAGCTTTACATCAGCGTTTTGACAATTGTTTACACTCAGGCACCTTTGACTCCATGCCAGGTAACTAGTCTTCTGGCATGGGCTGGAACAGAACACTAGAGTTATCTCGACCGTGAGAGGATTAATGGTGGCAGTATTAGCACTCTCAGGCTCCACTGCTTACTCAGGTGAATTAAACCATGTATACTACCGCTGCTAGAACTGCCACCAACACCATCACCACTTATTATTACCACCACCACCACCACCAAACCACATCTCCAATACTCCGACTTATTCCACTCTGTTAAACTTCTTCCACTTATTTTAGCTTGCCTGGTACGCTTCACATAATTTAGCTATTTCCACATTATCGTGTTTCATGTAGTCCACTTACCTAATGCATTTTATTTCTTCCACTTTACTAATTACTTTCCTTCAAGGTTATCATGTTACATTCCACCACATCGTGTTAGGCTCATTATTTTTAAAAATCTATATGACTTCATCGTCTTCAGTTCAGTTTATCATGTTATGTTTACTCCACTAATCTGGCAGTGTACAGTATAATCAAGTTTTCTCTTCAGCGAACGACGACGAAAGTGGAGCACAGAGTCTCTTCAATTTTCTTGAGCTTCTTGCATATATATATATATATATATATATATATATATATATATATATATATATATATATATATATATATATATATATATATATATATACCTGGCTGTTACCACAATATCTCAAAATTAAGTAGGCAAATTGCATCCAAACTGTGTGAGCAGTATCCCGAGACATATGGTTTGGTTGTTAATAATTTTGGAGAAGCTGCAATAATATACCTCTGATAGCCTGAGGATTTTGCAAGAAAATATATCATCCAACTTTTTCTTATAGCTTGCCAATATTCACTTTTTCTATCATGCCCTCAATGAACAGACATGCTATTTAAATGGTACCTATTAGAAATTCTTCAAAGGCCTGTTATACTCAATGACCTTCACCAACATGACAGCCTTGACTTGAAGCATCTGAATGCTAGCATAATAATTAACATTTAGGAGTAAACAGCGAAACCCTAAGACTTTTATTTGATTTTGGCAAAGCTGCGATGGTATGCCTTCGATTGCTAGAGGATTCCTGATCTAATTTATTTATGATAGCTGGCGATATGCATTCGTGGGTGAATGCTTTGGCTTTTATTGCGACAGAGACCTGACCGTACGTGTGTTGATGAATTTGGTTCCTAGATTCTATTTCTTATCATTTGTTGATCAATATATTTTTGACATTTTTTTCGCAGTCTTGTGCATATAATGTCACAATTTTTTCTCCTCCTCCCTTTTCCGTTTTCTTTTCTTTCTTTTTCTTTTGTTTTTTTAAATCAGGGTTCAGTGTTTTATTGATTATTTATTTATTTTCGCCGTATTTTTTAATGTGTCTGACTCTGGGCCTTGATATGATGGTCTGTCTCATGCAATTCAGTAGCCATCTTATGCGTCACACACCATCATGGATCACCTCTTCTGCACTAAAACCCACCAATCATAAGCTAGGGCTATCTTCTTCAAGACTAGCGTGATGGTGTTAGCGAGGGTATTTTCAAGACATGTCGGTAGATTTCGTGGAAGATAACCAGATTGTTTTACCAATTTCAAACAATCAAACTGTTCCCTGCCGCAGCCTGGGTCGTACCCGTGAGAGCTGATTACATCTCTATCCACCGCCACCTTGATCCCCACCGTACTTGTTTCTCTGTTCCTCCATTTCACTATCTACTAACTGATTCTGTTCCTTCAGTTACTGCATTCTCATTATTTTTATCGCTTACTTTCCCCCAATATATCCTGCATTACCAATCACTACCTTGATTACTTGCCTTTCCTTTGATTTATTTTTCAAAGATTTTAGTTCCTATAAATGTTCTTTTTTGTATTTATTTTCTATGCATTATTTTTTTCTGTTTTCTCAGCATTCTTTTCCCCCAGTTTGTCGCCCCAGTCTAAATTCTTTATTTTTCGCTATTATCTTTTTACTGCTCTCCTCATATTCCGCGTCCTGTTCCTGTTTTTAGTACTGGTTTCTCCTTCATTCTAGTCTCTCCTTTTTTCCCCCAACTGTTTTATTAACCTTGCCATTCCAGACAGATTCAATGAAATTTCCCCTAATTTTCTTCCCTCTCTTCTCTCTCTCTTGTTATATGTTTCCTCCAGTTTTCAATATTTTTGTTTTCATTTCCTCCGTTTTCTCCTTTCTTTCGTTTTCTTTTCTCTCGTTCTTCTCTCTTTCACTATTCTTTCCGCTATTTCATTCCTTGTTATTTATCTTTCTGTTTTCCCATTTCCTAACTTCCTTTTTCTCATTCTGTTTCCTGGTCTTCCATTTTCCCTTCTTATTACTTTCTTATTTCTTCATCTTTCTCTTTCGTTTCTTTCCTTCCTTCCTTTTCCCTTTCCTTTCCTCCTCCCTTTTCGGGTGTATTTACCCTCTCCCTGGTTCCAGGCAATTACGTCTCTCCCTGTTTCTTATGGCCTACAGTACTCGGGGCAGGCTCATAGTCCCCCCTCCCCCCCCTCTCTCTCTCTCTCTCTCTCTCTCTCCGGCAGCGATTAAGGAGGACCGGTGAGGGGTGACTAGGAGGAATAGTAGGAAAGGAGGGAAAAGGTGGAGGAGATAGATAGATAGATAGATAGATAGATAGAGAGAGAGAGAGAGAGAGAGAGAGAGAGAGAGGATTAGGGCTAGTATGGAGGTAGGAGAGAGTAACTAGGAGAGAGCAAGTCTGTGAGGGGAGAGTATGTGTGAATAGGACAGTAAGTATGCAAGGAAAGTAGACATAAGAGAGCCTAAACATGTAAGTAGGAGAGACTAAATATGTAAGTAGAAGAGTAAATATGAAAGTAGGAGAGAGTAAATATGTAAGTAGGAGAGAGTAAATATGCAAGTAGGAGAGAGTAAATATGCAAGTAGGAGAGAGTAAATATGTAAGTAGGAGAGAGTAAATACTTAAGCAGGAGGGAGTAAATATGTAAGTAGGAGTAAATATATAAGTAAGAGAGAATAAACATGAGAAGATACGAGAGAATCTCTACAGTATGTGTGTACGCAAGAGTAGGTAGGTGAGTAGAAGAGAGTAGGTGAGTATGAATGAAAGTATGTGAGCAAGGGAGAAAGTGTGTAACTAGAAGAGAATAAATATGAAAGCCGGAGAAAGTAATTATGTGAGTTAGAGAAAGTGAGTATGTGAGTAAGAGGACAAGTATTTGAGTAGGAGAGAGAAAGTATGTAATAGAGGATAAGTATGGGAGTTAACGAGTGAGTAGAAGTGTAAGTATGTGAGTATGAGAGAGAAGTATATGAGTAGGACACTAACTAGGAGAGTATGTAAGAAAAAGCATATCTGTAGGAGAAAGGATGTGAATAGGTGGGGGTAAGTGTGCGCGTGAGTAAGAGTAAGAATGTGAGTATGGGAGGGTATGTACCGGTATGTGACTATGAAAGGATAAGTATGTGAGTATGAGAGAGTAAGTATGTGAGGATGAGAGGGTTGGTGTGTGAATATGAGAGGGTAAGTATGTGAGGATGAGTGGGTAAGTATGTGAGTATGAGAGAGTACCGGTAAGTATGTGAGTATGAGAGGGTATGTGACTTTGAGAGTATGTATGTGAATATGAAAGAGTAAGTATGTGAGTATGAGATGGTAAGTATGTAAGTTTGAGAGAGTAAGTATGTGAGTATGAGAGGGTTAGTATGTGAGTATGAGGGTGTGTGAGTATGAGAGAGTATGTAGGTATGAATAAGTATGTGAGTATGAGAGGATAAGTATGTGAGTATGACAGTAAGTGTGTGAGTATGAGAGAGGAAGTATGACAGTAAGTGTGTGAGTATGAGAGAGTAAATATGAGAGTAAGTGTGTGAGTATGAGAGAGTAAGTATGTGAGTATGAGAGAGTATGTGAGTAGGAGATAATACTGTAAGTGTGTGAGTATGAGAGGGTAAGTATGTGTGTAAGAGAGAGTATGTGAGTATGAAAGACGGAGTGTGTGAGTGTGAGAGATTTAGTATGTGAGTATGAGAGGGCATGTATGTAAGTATGAGACGGTATGCATGTGAGGAGAAGAAATTTAGTGTGTGAATACTGTAGGAGAGAGTAAAAATGTGAGAGAATGTGTGCAAGCAGAAGAGGGTAGGTATATATGTACTGTAAGTTGGAGAAACTAAGTATGAAAGAGAATAAATAT
This sequence comes from Coenobita brevimanus, assembly GCF_032717465.1. Lineage (NCBI taxonomy): Eukaryota > Metazoa > Arthropoda > Malacostraca > Decapoda > Coenobitidae > Coenobita > Coenobita brevimanus. The sequence goes on from NC_136978.1 coordinate 21,723,996, forward strand.
ATGAGTAGAAGAGAGCAAAAAACTCTCGTAGGTTATCTCCTTGAGGCGAAGACGTCATTTCTATATTAATAGTGTTCTCTTTGGACGATTTTACTCAGCTCTGATGCGACTTTTCGAACTTGGGGAGTTAGATGTGGCCTTCATTTATCCATTCACTTCCTAGGGCCTTTCCTAAGCTGAATAAAATCGTCCGCTAGTAACAAGAGTAAACTATAACTAGAGGCCCCTCCAAGGGGGGAATCACACCAGCCGTGAGCCGATACATATCTAGCGCGGCTCGGAATATGACCTTGACCTTGACCTGCTTTCACCAATTTCGAACTCGTAGAAGATTTCCATCCCTACTACACACCTGTAAAATTTTGTGAGGATATTTTGAACGGCTGCGAAGTTATCGTTGTAACAGACACACAGACCTTGACCTACTTTCACCAGTTTCGAACTCGCAGGAGATTTTCATCCCTACTACACACCTGTAAAATTTTGTGATGATAATCTTGAGCGGTTGCGAAATTATCGTGCTAACAGACACACAGGGACAGACAGACAGACAAATTGAAACCAATACCAGCTTCGCTGTCGCAGCTGGTAAATACGAGTACACCTAATCGTGTTCAAGGGTTTAAAGGCGTAAGGCAGAGAGGGCCAGTTTAAGGATGCCGCCACACCAAGGCCGGAACTAGACATATTCTGACGCAAATTGTCCCAGGTGTAGGTTTAGGATAACAGTTGGACTAAGATCACTCCGTTTCACTGGGTTAATATCACGGCATCATGTATCTCACTGTGGCGTGCATCATGTCTGTCACTGAGGAACGGAATGTCCCCAGAACGTGGCCAGATGATATGTAGTGTTCATTTAATTCCGACCTTCATGGACAGCTTACTTCAGAATATGGACCGTACTAACCGTAACATAGGAGGCTTTATAGCATTTCTTCCTTAATTTTTTACTTCAGCATCTCTTCCTTAATTTTTTACTTTTTACATCGCACTTAAAAATCTTTTGTACGTTGTTTTTAGCGTTTTTATATCGACACAGTTTGCACCGATAACATTCGAGGATATGTTGAGGCGTAATGCGCAAAATACAATCGCTGTGAAAAACGTGCTTAGCCATTATCAAAGCCACTTCCAATACTACCCTTGATCCGATTGATGTGGCGGGTTAATGAGATGAGATCGGGCGAGTGAATAGGCTGTAAGAGTGAGCGGGAAGGGGGAGGATACCAAACGTGAGTAAAAAGGGCGAGTAAAACATTAGAGAGCGAGGAGGTAGGCTGAAAGTAATTTGGAAAGCCCGAGACAGAGGCTGAGATCAAAACCGAGACAGAGATTCGTGGGGCAAGGAAACGAAGAGGGCCGAAGATAGAAGAAAGGAAGAGAGAGAGAAAGAAAGAAGGAAGACGAAGAAGAAGAAAGAAAGAAGGAAAGAAAGAAGGAAAGGAAGAAGGAGAAAAAAAGAAGAGGCTTAGGATTTATGTTTATCGACTACACGAGGGGCATTTAGACAATCATATATATTGGACGACATATTTTGCTACAAGAAGAGCTGACTTAGAGAGACTGAGTGTCGTGAGGTGAAGGGAAGGCTGCTAGTAGGAATAGAGATACATTATGGCAGTGAGTGAGTGAGTGAGTGAATCAGTCAGTCAGTGAGCGGATGATTGAGTAGGGATGGTCGTGTCGGTGGGTAAATGAGTGACTGAGTGAAAATGGTGGTGTCCGTGAGTGAGTGAGTGGCGTGGGTGAGCGGGTGATGATTTCCTGAGCCAGTGAGTGTGTAGGAGTAAAGGAGAAAATGTTATATCCAGCTCCAGGAGAAAATGTGAGAGTGAGCAGCCGTAAATGAGAGTGGCGCTGTAAATAGCGTGATGCTGTAAATAGCGCCAAGGATTGTGAAATACACCTGAATAACACGGGAGTCATACACGGATCTCTGTCTGTCTGTATGTGTGTGTGTGTGTGTGTGTGTGTGTGTGTGTGTGTGTGTGTGTGTGTGTGTGTGTGTGTGTGTGTGTGTGTCTGTCTGTCTGTATGTGTCTGTGTGTGTCTGTGTCTGTTTCTGTCTGTATGTCTGTATGTGTGTGTGTGTGTGTGTGTGTGTGTGTGTGTGTGTGTGTGTGTGTGTGTGTGTGTGTGTGTGTGTGTGTGTGTGCCTGTCTGCCTGTCTGTCTGTCTGTCTGCCTGCCTGTCTGTCTGTCTGTCTGTCTGTCTCTCTCTCTCTCTCTCTCTCTCTCTCTCTCTCTCTCTCTCTCTCTCTCTCTCTCTCTCTCTCTCTCTCTCTCTTTCTTTCTCTCTCTCTCTCTCTTTCTCTCTCTCTCTCTCTCTCTCTCTCTCTCTCTCTCTCTCTCTCTCTCTCTCTCTCTCTCTCTCTCTCTCTCTCTCTCTCTCTCTCTCTCTCTCTCTCTCTCTCTCCACGCATTATACCATTACACTGTTTTTATTGCTTGGCCTTCACGGTCTGTATAATCTGTGTAACTTCCGTATTCTTAAAAACTATTAGCCAAATGTACAAGTATATATACAGGTAAGCCTGTAATTTCTGACGCTCATAATGTAAAGCTTATGAATATTAGATGAAGATAGTCTGCATGCCACAGTACACAGCACATACAGCACCAGATTACATACAGGACACGCCATATCGTTTGTGATCACCCCATTTTTGTAGTTTATTATGCTGCCTGCAGAGTATGTCTGTTTGTCTGTCTGTCTGTCTGTCTGTCTGTCTGTCTGTCTCTCTCTCTCTCTCTCTCTCTCTCTCTCAGGGAGGATGCTCGTGGTGAGTGGATCAGTGAAGACTATCTGACCCATCCAGTTCGAAGCGTGTCTTAAGCAGAGTAAAATCATCTGGTGACGGCATGAATATATTAATGACGCCATCGTACTGTACTTGTTCAAAATTTCCCTAACCTCTGTTGATGGATGCCGAGATAGGAGTCTGGGTATCAACACTGATGAATTTATGTAATCGACATAACCCCAATGGTGCGGTACAGTTAAGGACAAAAGTTCACCCACTATTTCACCATTTACTCCTACGCTTTTCACTTTGCTGCCTAATATTCATAAGCCTGATACTGTTTTCTCTGTCCATAAATCTTTCTCTCTGATATGTTGTGTCTGGGAAGAAAGTGAAAGACTGTCGTAAGTCTGAAGTGAAAGCAATGAAATAGTAGGCATTGTTTTTTTGTTTTTTTTTTTGTCTGTCTGTGTTTCTCAAGAGTACTAGTAAAACGTTCTCAGTGCCTCAGTAATGCCCGTCTTTCCACACAGCGATGATAAACTCCTTCACTACCAGACGTCTCCCAGAGATGATTAAAGGAGCATTTTGGTCTCTGTGTGAATGGCTCGTGCAATATGCACGGCACTTCATTTAGGTGAAAATAAACTTTCATCTGAGCGAGCAAAATAACTTCATTTGCACGAAAATTTATGCTTTTGCCATGAAAAACCATACTTTTCATCTGGCCAAAAAACTCCCTGACTAATACTGTTGACCGTTTAAATAAATGAATGGAAAACAAAATTTCAGAAAATGAGTGTTGAACAACTCATTACACATTTAAAAACTTTGCAACATGTAAAACAAACTGATACGATTAATAGAAAGTGAGGGCAAGAAAATTTTAACAATATAAAATCAGAGTGCAACGCAAAAAGCTCTAGTTTTGTAATGTCAGTTAAATGTAAAGTTGTTCAGAGTTCCTCCCCATATATCTGGAACAACATCTTTCCTAAATGAGATAAGACAGCCAGGTGTTAATCAAGTGTTTAGAGAGGTGGTTAGTTGTCAGAAAAGGAAGCGAGTTGAGTTCGAGCCTAGTCTGAGGCAGGGAAGAGACTAATGATTTGAGTTTTGTTAAAAGAGGCTTAACTGATCATCAACAAGATCCACTGACATGAGATAAAAACACCCCCTCTAATTTATCATCACATCGATCCTGCATGAGACAGCATGTGGTTAATGTGGTCGGTGAATATCAGTGTCGAAGTGGTGACACATGAAGGTGTGTTACACCTGGGGGGACTGCTCGGCCCAAGGAAAAGAATAATCGAATCAACGCCAAGATTACAAAAAAAGAAAAAAAAGTCAGAGGGCCACATTAGAGGTTCATTAAACTGTTTCGAAGTTCTCATGCCGGCACCTGCACAGTATCCTGATAATCAAGTTTGCAGACCAACAACAGTCATGGAGTGACAAGATATAAAATGATATAAGAGACTTGCGGCCCTATCGGGATGCTCAGAAATTCGCCAAATTAAAGCCGTCTCTGAGCCACGTTTTGGAGCAGTGGTTTCCAACCTTTTCTAATTCTGTCCCCCCCTCACTGAATGACACGTTCCTTGCGCCCCCCTTCCTCAAATACTGTATTTTACTGGCATAGTTGGCACATGTCAGTAAATATCATAGATTCTTAATCTCTGAAATTGTTTATATACTCTGATAACTTGATTTCTTATTCATATCTGAAATATTTTCTCCATATTTAGAAATTACTGAATTCCATCATAACTCACAGTTTTCAAATATAATTACTCTCTTTATCAAGCCTTCGCGCCCCCCCAAGCAGCCCTTCGTGCCCCCCTAGGGGGGCGCGCCCCACTGGTTGGAAACCACTGTTTTGGAGTATGGGCCGCAAAGTACTTGCCCAAATGAGAGCCGTTTCTGAACAGTTACCACTCCACCACCACGACCATTATCATCATCACAGCTACCACCATCACACCACCACCACCGGCGCTGCTGCCACCATTACCATCAGCATTACCAATACCAGCACCAGCACCACCACCACCACCACCACCACCACAGCTACTACCACCACCACCACTACCACCACCACGACCACTACCACCACCACACCACACATACCACAATTACGATCATCATCACAGTTACCATCAACACCACTGCCACCACCACCACCACAATCATCATAACAGCTACCACCACCATCACCACCACAACCACCATCATCAAAACTACCAGCACCACCATCATCATCACAGCTACCAGCACCACCATCATCATCACCACTACCACCACCACCATCAAAGCTACCACCACCATTATCATCATCACAGCTACCACCACCACCACCGTGGCTAGGCTACAACCATTTTTATATGAATAAAATCATCTGTTTGTAGCATCAATGAAGTATGAGGCACCGGAGTGTACATGTAGTCCCTCTCTCTCTCTCTCTCTCTCTCTCTGGAAACATGTGTGAAACTCCATGGGAATGACTCATTGTGACTCATTGTGTATTATAATATACGCACATGGAAGAGGCACCAATGGAGACACTTATTAGAGGGCCAGTACACCCCTTCAGATAATATAAATCGATATGAAGTTAAACTGACTCGTCTGAGACCCATTTCCAACTATCCTGACAAGTTTCATCAAAAATCCTTTTTCCATTTTTGGCTGCACCCCCTCCCCCAGACACACACGCACGCGCACACGCGCGCCAAGGATTATAGTATATTAGAAACAAAGCATCTAAAAACTGGATTGTCATGTAGTCTCATTATATACACTTGCTTTGTATATATCGAACCTTCGTAGAAATTTGCATCCTACTGACCGAATTGTACTAAGGTCAAGTGATACCATCATGTTTATGTTTTGGAAACTGCTCTGGCAGAAAGTGCATCTTGTCTTTGTCAACATGTTTACAGTTGCAGGACTACTGATTTATCACATATGGATATAAGTGATCGCCCATACTTCCTGCAGAATATCGAGCAGAATGAACACTGAGGGAAATGAGGAGTATAATTCCTCTGCAAAATGAGCCCGAAAAGCCTCCATTGTTCGTTGTATTGCCCTCAATTAATGATGTAACTATACACCTGACTGACAGTAATATGACTCTTGTGACATACCTGTCTGCCTATATAGATAGATAGATAGATAGATAAACAGGCAGATAGAAATACTGAACCATGAGAACATGATAAATGCTTCTCTCTCTCTCTCTCTCTCTCTCTCTCTCTCTCTCTCTCTCTCTCTCTCTCTCTCTCTCTCTCTCTCTCTCTAACGCCGAAAATAAATTGCTCATTTAAACATGTATCTATTGTACGCAAACTTCGCTACCATCTCGATAATTTCGTAACAGTATAAACCAATTTCCCTTCCACACAGTACATAAAATACATAAGCTCCTCCATAAGCCTTCCCTGCTCACTCCGTCGCATGCATTTTCTGATTCACGGAGCTATATATATCTTTCTGTCCATTTCCCATGATTCCTCCACTATCTGCCTTACTATACTTGCCGGTATTTGACCTACACTTGTACTACCACTCCGAAATCCGCCTTATCCATCCCACACCAGATAGTGGGTCATCTGTTTTTACTATCATCATTCTTCTATAACCTTAGCCACAGCACTCGCCACACTATTCATCATTAATATTTGGCCTCCCACTCCCGGCCTGGGGAGGTAGTGACGAAAAATAACGATGTGAGACTCATCCGAGGCCTTACAATCGGAATGAGTACACTTTAAATCCTTTAACGAGGATCTATTGGAGGGCAAGTCTGTTGCCAGCAGCCGCGGTAATTCCAGCTCCATTAACGTTTATTAAAGTTGTTGCGGCTAAAAAGCTCGTAGTTGGACTACAGTTCCGGACTGACGGTACACCTCCCAGTGTCTACTGTCGCGCTCCGAACAGCCTGGTATTTAACAGTCGGGCCCCGCTGGCTCGCCCGGGGTGCTCTGCATGGAGTGTCCCGAGTGGCTGGCAAGTTTACTTTGAAAAAATTAGAGTGCTTAGAGCAGGCTACATGAATGGCCTAAATGTCTATGCATGGAATAATGGAATAGGACCTAAGTTCTATTTTGTCGATTTTCCTCGGAACCCGAGGTAATGAGTAATAGAAACAGGCTGGGGTATTCGTTTTGCGACGCTAGAGGTGAAATTCTTGGACCGTCGTAGGACGAACTACTGCAAAAGCATTTGCCAAGAATGTTTTCATTAAAACCATTTCCAACGCTGGGTGGTAACCATTTACCCAAACCATACGTGCTCCCTACGTGTCAACAAGTGGATTGGTGGAGGGTTAGTGCCCCTCCCCGTAAAACAAGTAACTCAGAGTCAAATGGCCACCCCTCACGGGATTATGAGTCTGGCGATAGATAGAGAGATTTTGGTACATATACTATTATACCAAGGTAGAGCCACCGCCTTCTGCAGCTCCATCAGTACAGCTCCACTCTTCCAGGCTTTTTGACATTCCCTCACAAACGGTTCATTAAAACTTTCTGCCCTGAGCTTGTCATGTTTGTATCAACCGTATCTCATCAACATCTGCTGCCGTTCCACTACTCAACCTCTAAACATCATTTTTCATTTCTACCACTGACCCATTCTCGGCCAGATAATTTCTTTCTTGTCTTTCATACTCGTACGTCAGACTCTGGGTATAGACTTGACGGCGTGTTCACTGAGGCCTATCAATCCCTCTTACATGCAGTACACGTTCACATGTCAACATATTGGTGATAATACCATCCGTCCATACTGAATACACACTAGAGGTGTCTTACTCAGGGCTGGTGTGGTGGTATTAGCAGGGGTGTTTTTATAAAATGTCGGTGGGTCTAGTGGAAGATCAGTAACGTCTACTTTAGCAAAATTCCAATAATTAAACTATTCTCTGCCTCGGTCTGGGGTCGAACTTGCGTCCTTTCAGGTCGCACGGAACTTCTCTAACCAGTTGTAAACATCTACACCATTTTTACTCATATGAAGGATACTGTTCTACTAGTGTACTTGCAGGACGGCTCCGGAGGAATAATGTCTTAAACTGTGGTCGACGGGCCTACTCCGCCAGACAGACCAGGATTAAGCAACAACAACTAATGCACATAATCACCAATACGTTGTCATACAAATGAAAGGACACCAGACTGATTTTTTTTTTTCGGTAATGAAAAACACTGATGGTCTCCATATAGGAGTTAACTCCTTCAGTATGATAATGCTCTTTCATATTTATTCTTGCTGATACCAAGCAATTTTATGCAGTTTCGAGGAGTTATCATGTTGTAAAGGGATTAATGGCGGTTAAATGGGGCCTTCCATCCCCGATCTAAAGCTTTGAAGAGCTGGATAAATCGTTTAGAAAACATTACTAAAGAAAAAACTACTTAAATGTAAGTTGTTTCTAATCACTTCCTACGAGACACCTTTGCTGAGCTGAATAAAATCGCTGGACATTAAGAAGAGTATATGCGAAAAACACGTCATTTTAGATATTCAGTGCACAGTTACTACACAAAAATATTATCACATACTACTTTTATGTTTTTTAAGTAACGCCGGGTATATGAGAGCAACTCGAATTTGTTTTTTTCTTGTTGCTGAAAAAATAAAAAAGAAATTAATCTTCACTGCACGCAGACCAATAATCCCACAGCACCCATTTTCACGCCCTCCATCACAGTTTTAGTTCATTTTACCCATTTCTTTGTCCCCTACACCCATTTCTTTACCTCTCCCCCAAAGCTTTCTTTCTTGGAGTAAAATTTGAAACAAGTCTTCACTGTACCTAAACCACTGATAACACACCATTCATTTTTACAACTTACACTTTCTTACCCCAGCCCAATTGTCCACCAAATTTCCAGTCATTCCTTTGCTCATTATATCCATTTTCTAACCCTACTTTTTGACGATTTTAAGGCACGGTTCAGGCCTTGCTGTCGACAAACGCGCTAATTACAAGAGAGAGAGAGAGAGAGAGAGAGAGAGAGAGAGAGAGAGAGAATACAAGGGTTAGGTTCATGTGAGGCAGGCATCTAGTTGGTGTGCATGTTGTGTGGATAATTGTGAGTTCGATTTCACTGGGTATGCTGCTGACAGTTCTCATTTTTGTCCTTTCCTTTCCATGTTTTAGGGTCCCACCTCACCTCTTTAGACGGGAATGATGATGATGATGATGATGATGATGATGATGATGATGATGTTCATGAATGCGGTTTAATAATGTAAGTGCTTTCTAACAGTTTATAACGCTTGTTGAGACGGGGTTCTTTTGTTACTGGACCCTGGGAGTCCTAAGTCTTGCTTTACCATGACAACCAGCCAGCAGGTAGGGATGAGAGAGAGAGAGGGGGAGAGAGAGAGAGAGAGAGAGAGAGAGAGTCATGCAGGCGAGGGAACTGGCACAGCTACAGGAAGAGAAAACAAGTTACTGATAACGTCATAAAAACTGTCTCATCCTACCTTTGTATTTGCGGTGTGTGTGTGTGTGTGTGTGTGTGTGTGTGTGTGTGTGTGTGTGTGTGTGTGTGTGTGTGTGTGTGTGTGTGTGTGTGTGTGTGTGTGTGTGTGTGTGTGTGTGTGTGTGTGTGTGTGTGTGTGTGTGTGTGTGTGTGTGTGTGTGTGTGTGTGTGTGTGTGTGTGTGTGTGTGTGTGTGTGTGTGTGTGTGTGTGTGTGTGTGTGTGTGTGTGTGTGTGTGTGTGTTGTTGAGTATTACTGTTAGTGTGTAAGTAAATGAACACTTTTTTTGTGTCTGTACTATCATCCCACGCAAAATAATCACATCTCCCACTCATCACTCACTACACATCACAAGAATCATCATCATCAACACACACACACACACACACACACACACACACACACACACACACACACACACACACACACACACACCAAGCCCATCACCATCCATCCACACACCCGAGTCACCTAGCACATCCCCACATTTGCATCCTGAAGCACTCAGTACACTGCCATACATAACAGCCAAACGAGCATCACTATTCATTCGCACATCTGCATGGCATTATACAGCACGAAGTTTGCCTACTAACCACATGCATACTAACCCAAAGCACATCACTCTTCATCCACACATTTGCATCAGATGGCACACTAAGCTGTTTTGCATGATAACCCAACGAACATCATTATTTATTCACACATCCGCATATTATACACTGCGCATTATTGAACACTTATTATGATCATGACGTCACGAATATTCACGATTAAATCCACTGGTGTGTTAGTCGTTTGTTAAATATTTCTTTATGTTGTGAATTCTCTCAACCCTTGCCTAGTCTGACCCCTGCCTGTATTTTTCACTTTTCATTGAGAATCCCTTGGAACAAATCTGGACCAACACACACACACACACACACACACACACACACACACACACACACACACAATAGTATAAAATAGGTATGTGATGTTGAATAAGAGAGGGAGAGAGAGAGAGAGAGAGAGAGAGAGAGAGAGAGAGAGAGAGAGAGAGAAAGAATGAAAGAAAATGGATGGGGAAGAAGGCAAGAGGGAGAGGGAGGGAAAGAGGACAGAAAGAAAGGAATGTTGAGGGGGAGAGAAAGAAGGAGGGAGAGAGGGTCAGGAAGTAGAACCAGCTTAAAATAACCGGATCTGGCAGCACCTAATCTGCAATAACCCCGCTGAAAACACTTCCCAGGCATTACACGATCACAGCATTTTTCTCGCCTGGGAGGTAAAGGGGTAATCTTGGAGAGAGAGAGAGAGAGAGAGAGAGAGAGAGAGAGAGAGAGAGAGACTTACAAAGGATTGTAAGGGCATGTATTACCTGTAAAGGTCTTACGATTAATACCGAGAAGTTAACATGAAGAAAACAGAACAGAGATGAAGGCTCCCCCTAACCTCCTCTGCCACACAAAACACGGGGAGGAAAAGACCAGGATAGGAGGGTTTATGGAAAGGAATGAAACATTGAACCTTCCACCATATTATGCCGAACAAAGCTTTGTCTAGTCGTGTCTTGAACTGTTGTGTCAAGGATCTGCCAACTGCCTCTGCTGGTGGCTGATTTCAGGTATTGCAGGTCTTGTACTGTACATGAATAGATTACCTGATGCATCATGGCGATAACTCCTTAAGTAAAGCCTCCACCCGTGATTTGTCGTCGTTTTGGTATTTCAGCTATATACTCGTATGTACTGGTAATCGATCATTTTAGTTCCATGAAGGATTCTGAAAACCTAAACTAGCTGCCCAGCTAGTGCCCTACGAAATGAGACCCAGTGCCTGCAGCCTTCTCTGGTATCCCATGTGCCTGATGGATGGGATCAGTTTAGTAGCACGAGCCCAGATCCTCTCAAGTCTCATAATGTCCGTCTTCAGAGTCGGCGACTAGAACTTCACAGCACATGACAGATGAGACTGTACAAGAAAACTGTACCTAGGGAAGATTATCTCCTTGTTTCTGTACATAAACTGCCCCTTTATATAACATAGAAGCCTTTGCGCTTGTATCCCTAATTCAGTGCACTGTCTGGAGAACCTGAGGCCAATACTGATTGGTACATTTATGTTTTTCTCCAAGTAAGTACTTCTGATTCCACTTCCTAGCAAAGAGCAGAAGGTTATTGGATTTGCAGGACCTGTGTACGTCACACTGCACTTGCCTATTATGAACAGTATTTTTCACTGGTAAGATCAACCCTTAGTCTCTGCATAGCGCTTTTATCTTCTTGAGTGAAGAGGAATTACCTCGTAACTTTGTGTCGTTCACAAATTTTACAGCTCAGCTAAGGGTGCCCTAAATGACTAGCCTATCACCGATGTACATGATAAATATCAGTGGATCCATAACTGAACCCTGCGATTTGCAACAACGTAACTGATGTCCAGTCTGAGGTTTCCCCCACTCATTACTAGTCCCAGGCAATGGTCGGTCAATCAAATTTCAATCCATCCAGCTAGTTCACCCTGGATTTGTTTTCCATGAGGTGTTTGGCATTAGCTTTAATAAGGTACTTTATGGAAGTCCAGGAAAGAATGTCAACCGGCCAGCACTGGTCATATTCAGAAGGCATACAGTGGAAGAATTTAGTCAAACTGGTCTGTTGACTAAAGCCATCTTGTGAGTCACACAATAAGTTATTTGATTCAAGGTGATTCACAGTTCTATCTACAACGATACTTTCCAATACCTTCCCTACCACAGACGCAAGGCTGATGGGGCGGACATTTCCCGGACAATGATGATCTCCTTCCAGACTGATGAAACTTCAGTCGCCAACAATTCATCGCAACAGCCAGTGCGAGCCACCTGGTCACGTACTTCTCACAGTACCCTAGAAAAAAACTCATCAGAATCTGGAGATTGTTGGCCTTTAACTTGGCTAGTTTGTCGGATATTTGCCTCCATGCACTGAACATTCTCTAAAGCCACACCCTTATGAGTAATGCCTGGCTCAGGGATGTCACCTCCAACCTCTCGAGTGAACATTGAGGAGAAGTGGGTAATTTAGACTATTTGCTATCTCATTATCAGTTTCGCAATGCCCTGATTTCATCAGGCAATGTAACGGTCTTGTTCCTACTCGGTTTTGTATTGTCTGCCACGTTTATCTCTGTATACAAGTGGCTTCACGCTGCTATACAGGCGAATGTTGTCTGTCTGGACTGCATGACTACCAGAGTCTTTGAACTGTTGCATGCTGCCTTTCGCCTCCTAATTGTTGACAGTATCTCATGTGTGAACCCTTTGAAAAAGAGAGAGAGAGAGAGAGAGAGAGAGAGAGTATGCCAGCCAGAAAAGATTAGTGGGGCAGTGACAGAGGTAGGGAGGGGGGAGTGAGGGGGCGGGAGAGAGAGAGAAAGAGAGAGAGAGAGAGAGAGAGAGAGAACTACTTGAAAACCAATTAATTTCTAAGCAAACAAGTCTGGAGCATCAAACCCAGGCCATTACCACACGCCATCAATCCCTAACAACTCCCCCCCCCCTCCCCCATATTCCTTTTTCTGTCTCACGCATTTATTATTCCTTTTCCAGTTGTGCTCTCTCATTCTCTCTCTCTCTCTCACTTCTCTCTCAGACCCACCCCACCCCACCCCACCCCAGTCTGGTTGAGCCACGCTGCCTCAATAGAGTACAATCAGTATGCAGGCAGGACTCATATCCGTGGTGGACTGTATACACACCAACTTCATCCACCTCACTCATACCCACACCATTATCTCACTCGTTCCCTCTCTCTCACTTCCTCACCCATTTCTTTTTTGGTCTGTATCTTGTTATTTATCCATTATCACTCTCCCACTCTATCATCTGCGCACTTTGACGTCATCTATCTCTTAATACTCAGTGAACTCTCACTTTCGTATGTTCGTTTGTGTATCGGTCATCTATAATCCCTTCCTCACTTAAATTTTCTCTAAGTCACCCCCTGATTTCGCTTGTCATTTTCTTATCGGTTATCTAGTCTCATTATCTTTCTCGCTTGCTCACCTATTGATTTTAGTTGTGATATTTGTATCGGGTGTCACCTAGTATCACCCACTCAGCTCTCGGTTCTACTTGCTCACACCTTGCTTTGTTTGCCTTTATCGTGTTTGTTATGTATTCTTATGTAACTCTTACTTTCACCCTCTCACCTCTGGACTTCACTTATAATTTTCGTGTCAGTTACTTATTTATTTTTTTCACACACTTTCCTCTGCTTAACCATTGATTTTATGCCACTTTCATATAAGATTTGTTTATGAATTCTACCATTGCATGTCGTAGTTTGAAAGAAGATTGGGGTTTGGCAAAAAGTGAAAGTATGTGTTATGACTCGCGTTATAGTCCTTAAGCTAAGTCTCCTATTTCGTCGATCATCAGTCAATCAATTCTAACATTTGCCCTCTCATTCCTTCCTTTCGTTTTCCATGTTTGTGTCAGTTGATATCACTCATTCAGCTTTCACTTTCGCTTGCGTGCCCTCTGATTTTGCCTCTATCATATCAGTTATCTGTTACAAGGAAAGTGCAGTTTGTGAATGCGTGGCGAGCGAGCGAGCGCCTTGTTATCAGAGTTTCCCTCAGATATATTATTTTGTCATGATGGTAACTGAACAATGAAAAATATACTGCAATGAAAGACATTCTCAAACATACATCCACACAGACAAACACACACACACACACACACACACACACACACTCCGACACAGATAAAGACACACACACCCACTCCAACACAAACACAGAAACACACCTTTGGAGAACCCGAGATTCAAAGGGATTCCTACGCTTTTATGGGCGAGTTACTAGTTGATAACAACATTTACTGAATGAATGTATGACATGCAGAGAGAATTTCAAATCTGTTTCACATAGGAGTCAAGTTATTAGCTTCTGCTTAACATGACAGTCGGGGCGGGCCGGGTCGGGTCTGGCTACTCATTTCAAAGCTTAACAGAGCAAACATTTGCTCGCTCGCTCGTTCTTAATCAGTCACGCTGTTATCACTTTTGCCTGCTCACCACAGTCACCTTTGTATAAATTATCTTTAGCCATCGTCACCCGTTATTTTCATCCAATCGCTTTCACTGTCAGTCTTCATTTTCACCCGTCAGCTTACGTCCACCTCAATTACGTCACTCCCACCTAGACACCCGCGATCTTAACCCACCACCACCACTATCCACCATCACCACCACCACTATCCACCACCACCATCATTATCTTCATTCATCGTCCCATCACCAACCGCATCACCCACTATTGTCATCAGTCACCATATTACTAGTTATCATCACCATCACCATCACCACAATCGCCACCACCATTTTCCACCATCAGTACCCTTACTAAAACACCACCCTCCGTGACTATCACACCATCACCAACATTTATCACCACCAATACAACCACCCATAATGACCCACAGCCACCATCACTATCACTGCCAACTACCATCACCACCCAAGAGCCCCATCACGCAGTCTCCTTCACTGTAAACCTCCCGTCAGATAGGTATTTTCCCCACAGAGGTGTTCACTGCAAGGTTGGAATGGCATAGTGAAGACACCCATCAGCACAGAGAGAGAGAGAGAGAGAGAGAGAGAGAGAGAGAGAGAGAGAGAGAGAGAGAGAGAGAGAGAGAGTTAATACCTTCAATTCGGTAACGTCTTTTAAATACTCGCGGAATGAAGGAATAAGAAGGAAGCTCCATTAACCCCGTCTGAGAGAGAGAGAGAGAGAGAGAGAGAGAGACTGCAGTTAAAAGTAAGATTACAGTTGTTGCCAGATATGTAGACATTGCAATTCCCAAGGCCTTGACGGGGAAGGTGGGGCTCTAACCTTGTCCCCCTTTCCCGTTTTCTGTGACCGTATGCTTCACCCTCAATCCACTTACGAAGATTGTCGTTTTATTCTTGCCATTTCTAGATTATTTTATTAAACTCTGGAGGGAGTTTTCTAGCTGAAGGGGCTATATGCAGTAAAAAAAAAAATCAACACCGATGGGCTCTACGAAGCTGAATGTAATCGAATGAAAAAGATTGAACCCCAAAAACACGTCCGTGAAGGCATTAAAACTAAGAGGGAAAGTGTACACATCCCCACAACATTATATGGAGAACTATGGATTTGTTTAGCCTGCATCCCATCCTTGAGAATGTAGTCAACAATGGCACATAGGTTTGAATTGTCTCATCCATAAGTGCATCAGAGTTTATCAAATATCAATTTTATGTTAATGCAGATGGCTACAGGGATGGGATTTACAGACTAACGACAAATTCCCTGTTCCATTCGTGATTTTTACGTGCCAGAGGGACAAGAAAACCAGATTGCAGAGTCTTGCCATGTCATGCAGAATCTTCCAGTGTCTCTTGTTCATCCTCCAGAAACTAACTTTAAAATTTCCAGGTAACTCACGACTTATTTTTGCAGTAAGGATACGAGACAAGGGAAGACTACACTGGCTTTTCCTTGTCCCTCCCAGCAAATATAGATGCACATTACGACACAGAGATGGATAGCGAGAATGCTGGCGAATCCCGGCCCAGGCAATGCACTCCAGCCCTGGGTGACATCTCTACATTTCTTTGTATCCCCACACGATTCTGTTCACTTTACAACAAACTTTTCGTTGTGGGCGTGAGTTATAGCCGCCATTATCTCATTCAAAACGAGACAACAAACTGGAATAACATAGTCTGGTAAATTACAAACATCGCCGTATGGAAAAGGTTAACCTCTAATATACGCATGACGTCTTTTTATCATTTATTCTGGCTATACCGAGTTCATTTTATTTAGCTTTGAGCAGACTTTTCAGTACAGTGGTAGGTATACATTTGATTAACGCCTACACTACAAGAAATCCTCCCTAAGCTGAATGGACTCGTCTAGGAGCAAAAACAAATGAAATGAAAAGAACATTCTTGGGCTGAAGGGACAAACTCATCTTCACCAAGTATTCAGGTGCAGAAGGAAAAAAAAAAAACTGCGGGGGAGGAAAGTAGCTTAGGACAAATCAGTGTAATAAATGCCTATTATGCTAGAGACAGGCAGGGAAACGTTTTTGTCAAATTCACGTCTTCCACATGAACATGACCCACATTTATCGTTTTAGGTCCAGGTCCATTTGTAATGCTCGATGAACAGGAACGAATGGGAACAAGCTGAGTCTACAGGTCTGATTGGCCCGAGAACTGAACTTCGGTGGAGAGGGAAGCAGCGGAAGGAAGGTGTATTGAGGGGCTGAGCCGTGGCCGCAGAGTCTCGGACAGACACGCAGACAGTCAGGCAGCTACAGCTACTTCCTATTAATCCTTCCATTAAGAATGCATCTTATTCGCTCGCTCAAACACCATCTGACATGCAGTTGGGTGGCAGAGCACAGCACCAAAACGCGGCCGTCTCGGAAACTATTAAGGCTACAGAGGACCTACACACAATGTTGGCAAGTTTATGGAATAGTATTAAGTGTTATTCACGTGGCTTTTGTCAAAATTCGCCACGCATTGCTGGAACAAGCCGAAAAGCACCAAGCAGAGCACCATGGCTTGGTTATCTCAGAAATTATTAAAGGTACAGCCGACCTACGCACAGCACTGGGAAAATAAAATAACAAAAGCTACCACTGTTGCTCGATCACGTTCCACACTTACTAGTATGGATACCTACAACTTTATTTATTACTATTTTTACTGCCACATGAATCCCTCCCCCCCTCTCGCTTTTTTATTGTCCTCTTCCTCCGGCCTCCTTTTAGTTGTAAATTTTAGGATCCTTTTTATTCTTAATATTATTTTCATTCTTGATTTTTATTGCTTTTTTTACTTCCTTTCGCCTCCTGCACTTTATTTTCTCTTTGGTTTCTTGCGTTTTCTCCACTTTCTCGTACATCTCTTTCGTCTGTAGCTCCTTCTCTCTTCTTACCTTCCAGTTCCTACTTTTATCGTTTCCTGACGAAGGTTAGGAAAGTGAAAGTGAAGTTGTGTAAAAAAGTGAGTGAGTGAATGGAGGTGGGTGACTGTGTGAGTGAATGAATGGGTGAATGGGTGAGTAAGGAAATGAGTGAGTGAGTGAGTGAGTGGGTATGTAACTGACATAGTGAGAGTATCAGTGGATGAGTTGGTGGGTTGGTGGGTGAGTGAGGGAGGGAGGGAGTGGGTGACTGATCGAGCGTAAGTGTGTGAGTGTCCTGTACGGGTATAAGTTGAGTGCAAGATGACTTGATTCTTCAGTCAGTCTCACAGGAAAGTGGGAAAAAGTGAGAGTAGACAAACACAAACACTCACGCACACACTGCTGTACACACACCCATACATACACAAGCTTGTATACATTTACTTCAGCACACAGAGGAGCAATTTTCCATTCAATCATTCATTCACACACACACACACACACACACACACACACACACACACACACACACACACACACACACACACACACACACACACACACACACACAGTAAAATTCTACGGACTGGACCGGCCTAGTTCTAAAACTAAGAAATATTTAATAATACTGATGCTCTTACTGCCAACAGCAACAAAAACAGGAAAAACACACACACACACACACACACACACACACACAGAAAAGAGCACGAACAACTAGAACAACAAGAATCAGAACCAAAGCAACAAAAACAACAAAATAATAATTTAAAAAACAACAACAATAACACCACCATTACCACCACCACCACCACCACCACCAACAACAACAACAACAACAACAACAACAACAACAACAACAACAATAATAATAATAATAATAATAATAATAATAAATCCAACAATAAAAATGATAATATAATACCCAGACAGGGTAAGACAATGCCCTCACTAACTCCCTCGACCTTCATTACGTACCACACAGATTCCCATTAAAAAGAGGTGATGATGAAAAAAAATCTATATGCAAGGGTTTTGGGAATCTGTAAGGTCCACATTGCTTGGAAGATTGGTGGGAGTTCCGGCCTTAAGGGTGTGTGTGGCTTGTGACCTTATTGCCCTTGATCTCTACCCCTTCCCAGCTTCCCCCTGCTTCTCTCCCTCTCCTCTTCCTCCATTCCAACCCCCTCCTCCCGTCAACTTCACCCTTTCCTTCTCCTCCACGTTTCTGCTCCCCTTCTCCTCTTCCTTTCTTGCACTCGTCTTTCTCTTCTTCTTCCTCCTCCTTCTCCTTCTCCTCGATTTCCCTTTCCCTCCTCCTCCTCCCTAACATCCCACCCTCTCTTCCTCTTCCTTTTCCTCATCTCTCCATCCAGTCCCCTTCCATCTCCTCCTCATCTTTCTCTCCGGTTCCAACTCTCCCCCTTTCCCTCCTCTTTCTCCCTCCACCCAACCCTCTTCTCCTCTTCTTCCTCCTCCTCCTCCTCTTCCTCCCGTGTCCCTGCCTCCTCCTCTTCCCCCTCCTTCTCCCCAGGGAAGAGAAGGGAATCCTATCTTCTGTTGTATTAGGAATTTTTGAGTGCTGGTAGTAGGAGGGGGACCAGAGGAGGAGGAGGAGGAGGAGGAGGAGGAGGTGGAAAAGGGAAAGGAGGAGGAGGAGGAGGAGGAAAATGAGGAGGAAGAGGTAAGATGAGGAAGGAAGAACAGGAATGACTGAAGATAAGAGGAAAGGGCAAAATGTGGAGGAAGAAGGGGGGAGGGAAGAAGGAAGGAAGGACGGGACTGGAAAGAAACGGTGAGAAAAGAGTGGGAAGAGAAGGAAGCACAGAGGGGTGAGAAAGGAAAAAACGAAGTAAAGGACAAGCAAAGGCAAAAGAACGATTGAAGAAGTGGAAGGAAAGGAACGATGAAGGAAAAGAGTTAGAAATGAAAACAGGAGGAGGAGAAAAGGAGGAAAAGAAAACAAATAGAAGTAATGACGAAGAAATAAAAGAAGGAAAGAAAGAAGTGAATGAAAAATAGTGGAGGGAAAGAGGTACAAAGGAAATGGAAGAAGGAAGAAAGGGAGAAGGAAGAAGAAAAAGAAAAAGGGAAGAAAGACGAAGAAAAGAACGATGAGAGGCGGAGGTAAGAAGAACGAGACGAGTTAAGATGAGGTAGGCGAGGAGAAAGGGAGGGGAAGGAAAGGAGAGAGGAGGGAAATGGGAAGGGAGTAAGAAGGAACTGGGATAATATATGAAATGAAGATGGAATGGAAAGGGAAACAGAGAGAAGATCAAAGGAGAAAGAAGAGACTAGGAAGCAAAGAGTGGAAGAGGAAGAGAGAAAATTAAATGAAAGAGACAGATACAGAAGAACAGAGAGAGAGAGAGAGAGAGAGGCAGCGTCAGAGATAGAGGAAGAAAAGGGAAAAATGAAAGAACAAAGACTAGAGGATGTCGAAAAACGAAAAATTATGTGTAAGAGGATTAAATGAAGAAGAAAAGGAAGAAAAATGAGCAAAAGCGATGAAAGTGAAAACGAGAAAAATATGATGAAAAGAAGAGGACGCAGGAAAAAAAAAATGAACGAGTAGATGAGTGAGGGACAAAGGAAGAGAAAATGGAGGGAATCTATTCGTTGAAA
Organism: Coenobita brevimanus; assembly: GCF_032717465.1. Lineage (NCBI taxonomy): Eukaryota > Metazoa > Arthropoda > Malacostraca > Decapoda > Coenobitidae > Coenobita > Coenobita brevimanus. The sequence goes on from NC_136978.1 coordinate 21,743,786, forward strand.
GACGCCGCACCCTGTGAGTGGTTGCCTCGACGAATGGACCTTCAGGCTCTTCTGTTCCTACTCAGTAACGACCCCACTTCCCCCGGCATACCAGCCCCCATTGTATATTCTCCCCCCCCCCTCTCTCTCTCTCTCTCTCTCTCTCCCGCTAATCACCTCACTCTCATACACTTTTCTAGAAATATGATAAAATAGGGATGAATTTGTTATATTTGTGGTATTCTTTTTTCTGTTTCAACCCCAGATCAGGATTACTTAGTTGCATTTAGCACACTCTGGCTCCCGGCGTCTGGCGGTAGAGGGAATACAAAAACCAAGAGCTCTTCCGACAATGAAAGTTAATGATACCAGTTGATAAACTCTCAGGCTCCAATGTCTCACTCTCAGCTGCCTCAAATCCCCTGGTATTGGCCGGAATAAAATACCAGAGTTGTCCAAACTACGAAAATTTTGACTTATTTCAGGTCTCTTCACGACGCTTCAGGGGCTTCAGGTCCATGTAGGTGAGATGAAGCTGAATCGAGTCAAGGCAAGAAATCTGTGTATAAAATTCAGCTGTATCCAGACAATGCTTTCACAGATGTATATGTGTAAAAAGCTTTCTTCAAAGGTGGGTGGGAGATGTGTGTAGCAGAGGGTGGAGTGGGTGGAAGAAGTGTCTAGACGAGGGAGGAGTGGGAGGGATGGGCTTGGGTGGTGGGCATGACGAGAAGAATATGTCCTGCAATGATGGACGTTGTAAGTCGGTCGATAAAGCTTAAACCAGACATTTCTTCTTGATATTCGAACTGAGGAAGGCGTGATGATATGGATGGAGTGGGTAGAGAGGAGGAAGTGGGTACAGGCTGGGATGGTAATGGGCTCGGTAGTGAAGCAGGGCGGGGGTGACAACCTGCAAAGATAGATGCAGTAGGTTGGGTATAGAAGAAGATGAAGAAAAAGAAGAGAAGAAAACAAGCACGCGACACACTCGTTTACCTGGCGTCGTTCGGTGGCAAAAAGACTAAGAGGAATGCTAATGGAGGGGAAGGGGGTCGGGTAAATGGCTGGGAGTCAGGGAGTTGTGAGGCTGGTTTTTAGTGGTGATAAAATTTATAAAGGGGACATGGACGGTAGAGAAGGCGGGGCGCTGGTCCATATATTAGAATATTTCTGGATACGAGTTTGGTGTGGAGTGACTATAATATATGGGGAAACTAAAGATTAGATAATGATGTTGATTTGCCTTCCATTTTTATAGATCTTATCAGCAAAGCCTTTTACTAAGATTGAACGTTGCTGCTTGTAACTGTAAAGAGGTATATACTACTCGTATTTTTTACATTAAACTTTCCTCCCTGTGCCGGAGACTATGCTGGATTTGCTAACTTGCTTCCTTCTTCTTTCTTTTAGTCACTTGTTAAGATGCCATTCCTTCTTATCTTTACCAGTTCATATCAAAACTAGTACACTCGAAACCAGTATCGGTATCCCCCCTTCCCCCCTGGAGGCCAAAACCACATGCCCTTAACTGCTGGCGGGCAATGGAACAAACCAGTCAGACGCCATTGCTTCAGGGCTACCCACTCCTTTGCCTTGCATCATCCATAGATGGCTCTGCCCAACACACGCAAGTAGGGATGTTGTGGGATTGGAAATGTGACATTATTGTTTTCTTACTGTGTATGAATTACAGTATAGCTGTCACATGCATTGCCATTGTTCAGTCTGATTCAGAGAAAATTATTTACAGAGATTCTATATGAAAACAATACTTGGGCTAACGAGATTGTCTATTCATATTGATATTTTTGACGAAAAACTAAGAATTTGAACTGAGTTAAAAAACTCTGAAGCTTCTTTTTGAAACAGTTTCACAAATTATGATGATCATTTGCCAAACGCATGCATTTCTGTAGGGTGAGTTAAACTGTCCTGCGATAGAGAGAACTAAAACCTACAGCAGAACTGTGGCGCTAGAGGGTTGTAGGATTGTGGAGGGAAAGGGTGGGTGGGTGGGGGTCGGGATGGCGATTGCTAATAGTAGTGATGAAGAAAATGGTGATGGAGTGCTTGGGAGCAAGCGCGCACAAGTGTGTCTGTATACATAATTGTTTTCTGTCTCTGAATCTGTTACAGCCTCTTCTTGTGTGTGTGTGTGTGTGTGTGTTTCTTTCCTCTTTGTGTGTGAGTGCGTTTAGTTATTTCTATGTTTGCATGCTTGTGTGCGTGCGTGTGTGCGCCCTTGTTTGCTGTGATTTGTGTCTAACCTAATCGTGATCATTAGTATTTCCTCGTAACTGAGCGAATCAAATAACATATAATGCAAATATTAATCAGTATTTGTCGGTGGTCAATAAGTATGATGGCCTTTCATTGACAGTATAATGAAAATTAAATCAGTGCGTCAGACATTAAGAGGTCACTGGGCACTGCTGGCGTGGAAGACAGTGCCCTTGCCAGCCTTCAACATTCATACCAATATAACACTAAGCCAGTGACTTAGCATTGCCACCAGGCCCCCGTTCCATGACGTGAGGCAAAGTTTCAGTTAGTAACATCGCATGGGATAAAGGGCGGAGTTTTCCAACTCTCCTCCTTATCTTCCTATTTCTCCACCCTTCATCCAACCCTCTCCTCCTCCTCTTCCTCCTGTGTTCCTACCTCCTCCTCCCCCTGCTCCTCCCCAGGGAAGAGAAAGGAACACACACACACACACACACACACACACACACACACACACACACACACACACACACACACACACACACACACACACACACACACACACACACACACACACACACACACACACACACACACAGTGTTACATGAAACAGGGCAACACGCATGCACAGAGTTTACTGACCCAACCTTGGGGTGCGGGCAAGGAGATCTGCATGATGCTAATGATTATACCGTGACCATCCCCTGTTCTCTTTGGAATGGCTGTTTTTATTGTTCAACCAGTTATTGTGCTTAGAAGTAAGAGCATGGCTGTAATATTTTCATGCATCTATGATTTGCCCTCAGTGTTATATAGCCGTTTGTAGCAAGCTGGAGAGAACACCAGAGTTGGTCCAACCATGAAAGGATTTATGGAACCAGAATTAAAACTCTCAGAGTCCCGTGTTATTATTAACAGAATAAAATCGTCTGACGTTCGCAACGATAGATTACTAGAATTGTTTCGACAATTAGAGGGTAAATCATTACTGACATGGTGCAAGTATGCTGAACAGGGAGTGTGAACATTAAGTAATTTCATTCATTCATTCATTGCCAGATGCCATGTATCCCAAACGGGGTGGCCAAGGGCTTAGAGTTAATTGTTTTACAGGGAGGGGCACTAATCCTCCACCAACCCCACTTGACACGTAGGGATGCCAACAGCATCTGGTGTTTCCAGGCGGTCACCCATCCAAGTATTAACCAGACCCAACGTTGCTTAACTTCGCTGATCGGATGGGAAGCGGTGTACTCAACGTGGCATGGCCAGTTCCTATCACCGATTCATTATAATATTATCACACTCTAGCAAAGCGAGGTATTCCGACTGAAACTTCTCAATATCGTCTTCTGTTTTCCTGATGTCAAAAATGTTGATGTTAAAATGTTGTAAAATGATGTATACACAGTACAAGACAAAATGAAGGTATAACATGCAGAAGAAATCGCTGAAGAATTACTGCCAAGTCTCCTACGCCAACTACAGCAGTCTGGGTGTCTAGGGCATAGGTACCTCTGCCTACGAAGTTGGATGAGGTTATGTATTCACCCACGTGTGAATGTTTGTTTATTTATTTGCCAACACAATATCTCCAAAAGTTCTCGATGAATTTCGATGAAATTTTGTGGAATGATGGGCCACGGACAAAGAAAGAGTTGATTAAACTTTGGAACAGATCCGGATCCGGATCCGGATCCTATGTATCCCGCACAATATCTCCAAAAGTTCTCAGTAAATTTCAATATAATACTGTGATGAGTGGGCCATGGATCAAGGAACAAACTGATTAAATTTGGGGGCGGATCAGGATCCTATGTATTCCACACAATATCTAAACGGATTAGGATCAGAATCCTTTTTAGTGGCACTGGCACTGGTGGAGGTATGCGCTCTCTGAGTGCTTTCTAGTTGTTACTTGTAATCTGTAAGGGAAAATGTAATTACAGCTATCTATCTATATCTATATCTATCTATATGTCTATCTATCTATACACACTGTTCTCTTAGTTTTTGCCTTTAGTTAATAGTAAGAACAAGCCTATTATTCGTGAGTGCTAGTCCGTGTGTGTGTGTGTGTGTGTGTGTGTGTGTGTGTGTGTGTATGTGTGTGTTCGGCCAGTGAGGGAGGGGGAGGGAGGTGTTTGGACCAAGAGGGAGGCCGGTATGGACTGGGAAGGTGACTGGTGTGGACAGGAAGGGTGGCTATTATAGACTGGGAGAGTGACTGGTATTGACCAGGGGAGGGGATTAGTATGGACCAAGAGAGGTACTGGGATGGACCGAGATGAGGGACTGGTATGGACTGGGAAAGGGACTGGTGCGGGCCGGGAGGAAGGACTGGTGTAGACTGGGAGAGGACAACAAAGAGGAGTGACACAAGTGGCTTAGGCCTAATTAGTTAGAGACAGAGAGAGAGAGAGAGAGAGAGAGAGAGTCACACAGATACACAGAACACACAGTCCTTGCGATTCCAGCGAGGCGTCCTGACCTTAACATCAATAGTCATACTTATGGCTTAGAGATAGATGCATAGGAAAAGGTTAACATAGCAGGAGGAGGGGAACAAGGGGTTAACATCGAGGAGAAGAAGTAGGAGAAGGAGGAGAGAAAGGAGGAGGAGAGAAAAGGTGAAGAGAGAAAGGAGGAGGAGGAGGAGCAAGAGGAGGAGGAGGAGTGAAAGAAGGAGAGGGAGGAGGAGAGAAAGGAGGAGTGAAAGGAGGACGAGGAGGAGGATTAGAAGAGGAGAGGGAAGACGAAGAGCTAATGGGCGATTAAAATGGAAAGTGGAGGAGTGGAAGGAGGAACAAGAGTGGCAGGAGGAGTAGAAGGAGTGGAAGGAGGAGCAGGAGGAGAGGGAAGTGACGGAGGAAGAGAAAGAGAAGGGAATGTGAAACGAAGAAGCGGGAGAAAGAGATGGAATAAGTCATGTGCCTCTCATAAAGAAGAGGAAGAGAGGGAAGAGGACGGAGATGGAAAGGAAGAAGAGGTGGAGGAAGGTATGGAGTAGGAGGAGAGAAGAGAGAGGGGCATGAAAGGAAAAGAAAAGGAAGATATAAAGGCATGAGAACGAGAAAGAAAAGGAGGAGACGGAGCAGGAAATGAGGAAAATAAAACGGGAGGAGGTAAGAAAGGAGGAGGAGGAGAAGAGAAAGGAAAAGAAAGAGAAGGAGGTGGAGAGAAAGGAGGAGGAGGAGGAGGAGGAGGAGAGAAAGGAGGAAAAGAAGAAGAAGAAGAAGAAGACGACGACGGGAAAGGGCGAGGAAGAGGGGAGAAGGATGAGAGAGAAAGGTAGAGGGAAAAAAAATAGGTGAAGGAAAGGTGGAGGAAGAGGAAGGGGGGGGGGCAGTAGGAGGACGATGTGATCAAGGAGAAGAAAAGGAAAGGAGAGGAATGAAAATGAAGAAAGAGAAGAAGCTAAAGGAGAGGGAAAAAAGAGGGAGAGCAGAAGAAGGAAGAGGTTAGTAAGAGCAGGAGGAGAGGGCAGGAGAGGAAGAAGGAAGAAAGAGGAAGAGGATGAGGGGAGGGAGCACGAGTGGGACTAAGTTATTCTGATCTCATAATTCCCTGGAAAAATGAGTGTGGTTGTAAAATATTCTCCGTCGTTGAATACTAAGCAGAGGGGAGACTAGTTCACGCGAAATTACACCGAAAAACACTAAGGTGGGTTTAACATACGTGGTGTAGCCTGAGAGAGAGAGAGAGAGAGAGAGAGAGAGAGAGAGAGAGAGGGGGGTGGGGGGACGCTTGCGCGCGTGCACTTATTTGCTTGCATGCATGAGTGCATGTGTCTGTCAGTGTGTGTGTGTGTGTGTGTGTGTGTGTGTGTGTAATGTGAGAGAACGAAAGGATGAGAGAGTGTGAATAATAGAAAGAGAAAGAGTTAGCTTGAGAGACAGAGAGTGTTAGTCAAGGTGTACCACATCAGGAGTATACGGCGCACAGAGGAGGCAGTGAGAGGCCGAGGGTGGGTATGGCAAGGTGCGGTAGAAGACCTGAAGGGATACACTAATACGTAGTTTCTCTAAAAATCTATTGATGAAGCTACTGGTTGGAAGTGTGAGCTGGGGTATATCGGGTGACCCTCGTGTAGATCTGTGTGAAGATTTTGGGTAGTTACACATATTCGGATGAGCAGGCTTCCCAGATTTTTATGTTTTGCAGTTTACTTCACGTAGTTCAGTGGCAGGAAAAGACTGCTACGGGGTTACATACTTTCTCTAGTCCTAAATGACTAGCATCGTATTCATGTTGCAATTTACCATTCAAGATGGATCGATGGCAATTTTTGGCCAAGTTATAGCAAACGGGGGGAGGCGGTGCTTGAATCGGTAGAGAGGCGGCCTGCAGTCCTAATGGACCCAGGTTCGAATCCCGACTGGGGCAGGTGACAGTTTAAGGATATGAATTTCATAAAAAGCTGACTTTCCTGATCTACCAGTTGACCGGCCGATATGTCGTAAAAATACCCCCGCTAATACCAGTACACCAGTCCTGTATGAGACAGCCCTAGCATGTATTCAATATGGACGGTGGGTGTTAGCGCCGAAGTGGTGACATGTGGAGGTGTAGGAGGACTACTGGGCCTTGCGGTAGGCTACTGCCCCCGAGATATAGGCCCTGAAGCCTTTGTCCAGAGTTGAACACACGAAAAAATAAAAAATAAAACACGTATACTACTCCTTCCTTGCCAGTTATTTCTACACATGACACGTTAATACTCTCAAGCTCCAGTGGCTTCCTCTCACCTGAACATTTTCATCTACCGTTAGTGAGCATAGAATACCAGAGTTGTCCCGACCATGTGAAGGTGTGAAAGCCATGCACGACAGTATTAACTGTTTCAGGTTCCTAAGGCTCCCTCTCAGATGATAGTGGTTGGTGGTGGCGACCATCATCCACCCACTTTATGTCTTGCTACTTACTTCTTCCGCTGCTTTTATCATTCTGTTTTTGTGTCTGCCCTCCTCTCTCCCTACTTATCACTTTCCTCCCTGTCACTTTTATTACTCCTCTTTCCACTTCAGGTGGCTCTACACTGACAAACTTAACTGATTCCTGTAACCCACGAAACTATTGAGAAAGCCTGGGTAATAACCATATACACAAGATTACGGAATGAAATGGAGCCTGTTATGGTGCCCGTTAAATAAGTGGAGACAGGCAAATGCAGCATCCACCCACGGACCAAACCTCCACACTTTTCCTCGCACCTCGCTGTGGGAGGTGGCTGTCAGTCGCATCGGAACATTGGTTCACTGCACCAGACGGCCCTGCAGGGGCTGTTGCTTGCCTGCGGTTGATGCGTCTGCTCGATCAGACAGACTGGGGTAGCAAAACAGTAACACCACCACCAACAACAACTCTCAGATGAATAAAAAGTCGTCTGGCATTAACAAGAATCAAATGGTGGACAAGGTTCTCATACTCTATATTATTTTTGTAGGCTATTTCCACATTAAAAAAGTACGAAAGCGTACAAGATGTTAAGATGTAGTGTGCAAAATAAAAAGTATAGCAAGAAGTGCGAGAGAGCCCCCGAGTCACACGAGGATACAACCCCTAGAACCAGATGTACAGGCTATTCAGTTAGAAAATGCATAGATCGCGGTAGATGCGTTGATAAACAATAATTCCTATACAGATGGACAGACTTGAGACACACAGAGGATCATATTCTTGTCTGCTTAGCAGACTTTCTTGCACCTCTTTCTTGACGATTTGTTTTTCATATTTCACTTAATTATTCTCGCGTATGTTATTTGTGTCCTAGTAATATCGGCTTAGATTAAAAACTTATGGTAATGTATTAAGGTGGTAGATGCAGATATCATTTGTTTAGAATAAGGTGCTATGGAGCCTTGTTAATAAACGGGAGTACGGGCTATACACATACGGTGACAGACAGACAGGCAGACTGACGGCCAAGTAATAAAGTTTATGTAAAGAGCTTCCCACAGCACAGCACCACAAAGCCAGCCACTACCAACTGAACACTCCACTTCACATCTCCACAAACTTCACACGACAGACAGACAGAGCCACGAGGCGGGATACTGGCCGAGTTCCAAAGACGGACAGGCAAACGGGCAGAAGCGATTTATTACTTTCTCCCCGGCTCTTTCTGTGAAGAGGGAGGGGAAACAAGACCAATAAAGAGAAAGAGGAGTAAGAAAGTCAGACATAAGATCCTTTGCACAAGATATATGTAACACTTTAAGTAGAAGATATGGCATGACATTTTCATTTTTTTTCCTTATTTATACGCTCGCTGTTATCCCAAAACAACACAAAGTATCTTCACTCACTCACCTTCAGTTTCTCAGCTGTCGTATGCATTGGTCTTCGCCAAAGCAATTTCAAACCATCCACAACCAGGTCCCGCTGGTTACGGTATACCCCAATCACTTCACCTTTTGCCTTTTATAAAACACTGACAGTGAGTCATCTCTCCATAAATAACGTCATTCCAATTTGCTCTATTCCATAAACGCCACTCAGCCTCACTGATGCGGGGTCTTCCATGCATCCAGGCGTGTGTGGAGTAGTACAAATTAAAATAAAATCGTTTATGGAAGATGACTCGATGGCAGTGATCTATAACAAGCAGCAGATAAGGAAAGTTAGAAAAAAAAGCCACCTAAGTCACCCTATTAGGCCAGACAAAATATCCGAAAGGTGGTAATAAGAAAAACTAGACATCACTCACAGCGCGCATACCTCCACCAGTGCCACTGCCATTAAAAGTGTCCGGATCCGGATCCGTGGAGATATTGTATGGAACACATAAGATCCAGATCCTCCCCTAAATTTAATCAATTGTTCCTTATCCCATGACCCACTATTCCACAAAATTTTATTGAAATTCTTTGAGAACTTTTGGAGATATCGTCTGGACACACAGACAGACAAACATAGGTGAATACATAACCTCCGCCAACTAAAAGATGCCATTGTTTTGTTAGAGGTTCAGGTATTTAGTACACCTTCCACATAAACCTGTCTCTGGCTACACCCCCAGGTGTCAGCACTCCAACACCTATTTTTCTCCCACTGAATCCTTTCTCCCATAAACTTGTAGTCCACCTGCATCTATTTTCTCATATGGACTTTTCTTCTTTGGACATACTTTCTCTGTGGACCTGTTCTCACTCACGAGGATATATTTCCATTTGAACCTTTTTTATTCCATGGGCCTGTTCTTCACATGGAACTATTTTTCTCCATGGATCTAGTTTCCCTATCGACATATCTCCCCCATGGACTTACTTTCCCCATGAAACTATTCCCCAATAGATCTATTTTCCACCATAGACCTATTTTCCCCATCAACTTTTCCCCCCATCGATGAACCTTTTTTCCCCCTTCCATCTATATTTCTCTATGGATCCATTTTCTACCTTGGACTTATTTCTCCCATGAATCTAATTGCTCCCAGTGGGAAAATGCTGAACCTGCACATGGGCTTCTTTCTGCCATGATCTTCGTTACTCTATGGACCTACTCTTGTACACTGGATCTATGGAGAGAGTGAGAAAGAGTGAGAGAGAGAGAAAGAGAGAGGGAGAGAGAGGCACAGCTGCTTTTAAAGTACAAATTCATCGTTCCTGCAGTCTCAAAAATCGACCAATATGTCTGATGAGAAAAATTAATCTTGCCCGTTCCAATTTCACCCGCCATCTGGTATGACATATTCAGCCACAGACTTTATCCCATCACCATCACTCCCACTTGCATCACCACCACCACTACCTCCACAGCCACTACCACTACCACTACCACCAAGACCACCACGATCACCACCACCATCACGAATACCACTATCACCACCACCACCACTTCCACAGCCGCCACCACCAAGACACTATCACCACCACCGCCACCACATCACACCATACTACCACCAGAACACCATTTCCACAGCAGCACCACCACCAACACCACCATCACCACTACCACCACCACATTATCACCACTACCGACACCATACCACACCACCATACAGTCACCACAACACCATATCCACAGCCACCATCATCACTACCACCACCACACCACACCACCATAGTCACCACAACACCACTTCCACCACCACCACCACAACCAAAGCCTCCTCAGCCACCATCACCACAGACAGAGACTCCACCACCTTCACCACAGTAACCATAGCCTCCACCACCACCACCACACCACACCACCAGAGCAGCGTGTCAGCCTTCACCACAGCCAATGAGGCGGCAGCGCTGTCAAAGCCGAGGGGTAAAAAGTGTGAGATTGGAGCTGTTAGGGGGGTGGGGGGATTACCCTCTGGCGGCACTGTCGTGGTGTGGCGCGGAGTGGCTTGGTGGTGTGGTAAGGTGGCATGGAGGTGTGTTGCTGTGGTGTGGTCTTATGGTGTGGGCCTATGGTGTGGTGTGGTGTGGTGTGGTGTGGTGTGATGTGGTGGTTTGGTGTGGTATGGTGGTGTGGTATGGTGTGATGCTGTGGTGTTTGGTGTGGTGTGGGGGTGTGATGTTTTGGTGTGGTGTAGTGTTGTGGTGGGATGGTTTGGTGTGGTGTGGTGTGGTGTGGTGGTGTGATGGTTTGGTGTGGTGTGGTGTGGTGGTATGATGATTTGGTGTGGTGTGGTGGTGTGATGATTTGGTGTGGCGTGGTGTGGTGGTGTGATGATTTGGTGTGGTGTGGTGGTGTGATGATTTGGTGTGGCGTGGTGTGGTGGTGTGATGATTTGGTGTGGCGTGGTGTGGTGGTGTGATGATTTGGTGTGGCGTGGTGTGGTGGTGTGATGATTTGGTGTGGCGTGGTGTGGTGGTGTGATGATTTGGTGTGGTGTGGTGGTGTGATGATTTGGTGTGGTGGGTGTGTAGCGTGGTGATGTGTTGTGGTGTGATGCTGAGGTGTGGTGGTGTGTGGTGTTGTGGTGTGATGCTGAGGTGTGGTGGTGTGTGGTGTTGTGGTGTGATGCTGAGGTGTGGTGGTGTGTGGTGTTGTGGTGTGATGCTGAGGTGTGGTGGTGTGTGGTGTTGTGGTGTGTGGTGTGGTAGTATGGTGTAGTGGTGTGGTTTGGTGGTGTGTGGTGTGCTGGTATAGAGGTGTGGAGGTGTGTTGCTATGGCGTGGCGCTGTGGTATGGGGCTATGGTGTGGTGGTGTGATGTTGAAGCGTGGTAGTGCAGTAGTATGTTGGTGTGGCGTGGTGTGGTGCTGTGATGTGATGTGGCACTGCGGCGTAGAAGCATGTATGGTGGTGTGGTGCGCTGTCACTTCACGGTGTGATGGTGCAGTGATGGTGTGGTGGTAAGGTGTGACGGTGTGGTGGTGCGGTTGTGTGGTAATGTGGTGCCACGGTGTCGGAGTGTGATGGCGTGCTGTGGTGTGGTGTGGTGGTGTGGCTGAGCGGTAATGTGGAGGCATTGTAGTGTGGTGTGGAGTTATGATGTGGTTGTGTGGTGGCGTTGTGGCGTGAGTGTGAGATGATTGTGTGGTGGTCTGTTAGTCTGTCTTTGGTATGATAAACGTCACTCTGATAGTTATACATGCATTCATATGCGGTACAGTATACTGTACATACATATATACATACATGTATATGTGCTCTCTGTCGTCTGTCTCTCTGGCATATATATATATATCAATCAATCAATCAATCATTTCCTGTGGCACCCCACGGGATGCATAGGGTCTCAATGAACTCTCTCCACCAATATTTGTCTCTTGCCATCTCCTTCAGGTCCCACCAACACTCCTCTCCTGCTTCCTTTTTCATTGTCCTCAACCAGGTTTCCCTCGGCCTACCTCTACCTCTTCTTCCTCTAGCAATCCACTCTGGCACATCCTGTATTAAACAACCTTCTTTTCTGTATATGTGCCCCAGCCACTTCCAGCGAGACAGTCTCACATATTCATTAACTGGTTCCACTCTCGTAATATCCCTTACTCTTTCATTTGTAACTCTGTCTTGCCACTTTACCCCAAGAATCCTTCTCAGTATTTTATTCTCAAATCCTAATACTTTCTGATCTGTTGCAATTGTACTGTACCATGACTCATGCCCGTAAATTAAAATGGGTCTAACCATGGACTTGTAAATTTTCAATTTAGTATGTACCGAAAGCATATTATTATTCCAAACAGATTTCAACATTCCAACAGCTCGCCAAGCCTGTCTAATCCTCTCCTCAATTTCATTGTTTAGTGATCCATTAGATGATACAATCGTTCCCAGATATTTAAAGTTTTCTACATTCTTCACCACATTATTCCCAATTACACAATCGATTTGGTTCTCCACGTTCATATTAATAATTTCAGTCTTTCCACAATTTATTACCAATCCCACTTTTTCTCCTTCCTCCACCAGACAATCGAGCACCCTCTGCATCTCGTAAATACTTCCGTAAATCAGTACAATATCATCAGCATAGTCCAAATCCATCAGCTTCTTATTTTCTTTCCAGTTAATTCCTGCACCTGTTCTCCTTACAACCTTTTTCATAACATAATCCATAACCAAAACAAACAACAATGGCGAAAGAACTCCTCCTTGAATCACTCCTGACCTAACTTGAAATGGATCACTCAAAGAACCACCCACCATTACCTTACAAAAAGTACCTTCATGCAGGCTTCTAATAATATTTACAAACTTTTCTGGTATACCATAGAATCTCATAATTTTCAACATAGCTCCACGTGAAACACTATCAAACGCCTTTTCAAAATCCACAAAACACATGTTAAGTGGCATTCTCATCTCATTAGCTTGTTGCATTAGATGCCTTACAATAAAAATCTGATCATTACAACCTCGACCCTTTCTAAATCCCGCTTGTTCTTCTCTTAAAATTTTATTAATTACTGGCTCTATTCTGTTCAACAAGATTTTGGAAAAGACTTTTGCAACTACAGGTGTCAAAGTTATCCCCCTCCAATTGCCACACACACTTAAATCTCCCTTTTTTGGTATTTTTATAATCACTCCATTTTTCCACTCTTCTGGAATTCCACCATTATCCCAAGCCACGTTAAAAAGTTTCAAAAGTGCATTCATCAACTCGTCATTTTCCACCTTAAGCATTTCAGGGAATATTCCATCCTCACCTGGAGCCTTAAAATTCTTTAACTCCTTTACAGATTTTGCTACCTCTTCCAAAGTTATATTCCCTGTTTCTATCTGCAAATCTCTCTCGGCTGGCAAAATGTCCTCTTCAGCTGGGATTGGTCTATTTAGAACAGATTCAAAGTGCTCTTTCCATCTTCCTTTTATATCCAAATCTTTAGTCATCAATTTACCATTTCTATCTCGTACAGGTATTTCCTTCCTTCTTTTTTCAGTCCCAGTTAACTCCTTTATGGCCTGATACGCTGCTCTTGTGCTCTGACCGTCATTTTTACTTAATTTATGTCTCTGTCGCCTTTTCATCATATAGTCTCCTCTTATCACGTCTAACGAGTCTTTTTACTTCAGAATGTAAACTCCAATACTTTGCTCTAAGTACTTCAACTACCTGGCCATCAACATGTTGTTCTTCACTTCTTAACTTAGCCTCTTTCCTTTTCTGAATTACATTCCATGTTTCATCTGACATCCACTTTTTCCTTCTCGCTTTTCCCTTTTTCTTAATAGTAACCTTAGCACTCTCATGCAAAACCTCTTTTACCTCTCTCCACATTTGATTAATATATATATATATATATATATATATATATATATATATATATATATATATATATATATATATATATATATATATATACACACACACACAGTATATGTGTGTGTGTGTGTGTGTGTGTTTATACAACAGTAACAGCTAAGCGGGGAGACGTTATCTGTTAAATGTTTTAGTGTATTTAACATACATCTAACTGGGTGCCTGAATGTAGGTTATCTAAATAAATCCAAGATCAAAGAATGTTTATGTGAGTTTATGTTGAATGCAAAAGATTTCCTGAATGTTTAAATGAGTCAGCACTGAATTCGTATATAAAATAAACCGACGACAAACTTGTAATCATTTACACAAGTTTAAGTAATTGTTATTGTATTAGTAACGGAATACTGAAAATAAACAATAATTGTGATCTGCTGTTCAAATTTAATCCCGTTTCAATTACATCATGAAACTAGGAGACTGCCGTATGAAATGTGAAAAACTACCTAGATAATGATAAAACTATAATAGGCAGATACCAATATACTTTCATTATACACCTTACAATACTTTCGTTCGGGAAGTGGAAGTAATAGTGATCGACCCGTCCAATAGTCTTACGTGTTCAGAAGCAGAGTGGACGAGGGTGGGGCACACAAGGCAGCTCGGTATGGACGGCTCCACGTCTAGGACTAACAATGTTGGTATTAAAACTGAGTGCGAACTGTAATGTAATGTGGGATGCAGGCTCATCACACCAATCACAGGTGCTCCATAAGCCGACCTTTTGTATCACTGCTGACAATTGCTGAGTAGCCTAATATGAGAAGGGATGCATCCTAAAAAGAAATACAGCTTTTCTTATAAATAACTAAAAAGCATGGTCTCTTAGCGCATTAAGTGTTAACAATATAAGCGCTCTCATTTATAAAAGTTTCTGTGATAACTTGTCTATCTATCTATCTATCTATTGCCAGACGCCTCAATCCCATACGGGGTGGCCACAAACAAATCGCCTCCACGTTGCACTGTCTCCTGCCATTTCACTGCCCTGCTCCCAACTCACACCCCCCTCTCATATACCTCTCCACTCCATCTCTCCATCTCATCCTCGGCCTCCTCTCCATCTCATCCTCGGCCTCCCCCCTCCACCTCACTCACACTCTTCTCGTCAGTCTCTCACCCTCCATCCTCTTTACATGGCCAAACCACCTCAGTAAGTTCCTCCAAACGCTTCTTATCACATCCACTTCCACACCACAACGCTTCTTTATATCCTCATTTTTCAGCCTGAGTCGTGTATAACTTGTATCTCGCTATTTTAATTGTTAAATATTTATCTTTAATATCTGTATATGCTGTTGTAAATAAAAGTAATGTAGTATTTGACATTTTTTACTAAATGTCCTCAGTAGCAGCAGCAGCAGCAGCAACAGCAGCAGCAGTGGTGGCAGTTATTGTGTAGGCGGGGACGATGTACCACATTGCACACATTAAGTAAACCGATATTTCAGATTGGAGCCCAAGGGTCTGACTGGGAGAGCCATGTCCTCCAGTGTCCCCGCACCTTCCTGGGCTACATCACTGAAAAGCAGCAGCAGCAGTAGTAGTAGCAGTAGCGGATGCTAATTATGTGAAAACAAATCTTTAATGAAGTATTACTAAGCCATATTAAGTTAAAATACATATGTCATACTTGTGGCACTGTATGAAGAAAGTATTTAATGAATTAGACACTAACGATATTAGCTTCATAAAACCAAACAGTCGTCAAAATAAGTTTGTTTCGCTAAATCTTATCACGGCATTTTAGCGTAAAATTCTAAATGTAAATCGGGAAGAAATCTAGGTATAATAAGCTGTTTACCCCTTTTAGCTGTGTTCTGGAGATTTTAGCACTGTTTATCACGATTTTTTTGGAAGTTCATGTATTTAGCAAGTCTAGCAATTTTATAGCAAGCGATATATGCGACTTTGGCAACGCTACAACGCAAAGGATTGTGGGATCAGTAGGCTGTAGCTACATGTCTGAGGTTGTGCTCGTAGGGAGGAGTTATTTGCCATCTTACGGCGTTATTGCGAGCTTAATGAAGGTACGTTTGCTCTGTGTATTTGTATAAATATATGAAGCTAATTCTGAGAACGAGAAATTGTAGTTAAACGTTATGAATACTGTGCTATGAGGAGAGATGATAGTACGGTATTGGTGATCCAATAAGGCTCCCTGATTGAAAATTATACGGCAGTTACTTGGGTTGCTGTAAATGATGACAGTTAGGGTAAGTTCCATTATTAAAGTTTGGTGCAATTATGGATGTTGAGATAGTACAGTCAAGGTGTATTGTTATTGTTACGAGAAGAGATGGTGACGGTGTTGATGGTGGGCTGATTGAAAGGTCATAGGGTATTTATAATTTTTACGGCTCCAGTATGATGCCAATCAGAGTAAGTTGTCTAGCTGTACCACTACACATACCTGGAGCAAATTTTGAAAGGGAGGACGTGTTAGCAAAGGATGTGATTATTGTACTATGAGAAGAGTTTTGGAGACGGTGGTGATGGTGATCCAAGATGCCAGGCCGTTTGAAACGTTTTATTTATTTTTCGATGCTATTGTGGTGGCAGCTAAGAAAGTTTTTCCAGCATTTACCTTGATATACGTCTTTGCGAGTTTTTTTATGAGGAAAAATTTTAGTTTGTGTATAAATATTGTGATATGAGAGCCATGGGATGGCTTTTGATAGTGATCTAACTCAGCACAGGAGAGATAGTATATCTACCGGTATGCATGTGTACAGACATACATAGCCTACATATTCAGAATTATATATGCAAGCATATATAAAAGAGGCTAACATCAGGGCAAAGGTAGCCATTATGTATCTATATAAACGTATATAAACATATGAATATGATGGGGTGCTTTCAAAGCTAGTATTCCGGTAGATGTCACCACCCTTTGAGACAAACATCCCTGCGCTATTTAAAATGCATATTTTTCTTTATTATATATCTACACTGTTGTGTGAAACTGTGAATCATTATAATGTTATATACCGTAATATAAATAATACAAATAGAACATGTATATATAACGTAGCGTGAGTTGTTTATATTTATCATAAAAAGGACATTAAAATATAATTGATGGCACGTGATGGCAACTCGCCATTTCAGTGGTCCTATATTATTTAATTTCTGCTGTGTTTAGTGCAAGTTAGGTTCTTAATGCATAGTTTGTTCAGACTAAATTACGCCTAGTGGGTATCTTGACTCATTCAGTCTTGATGTGGGCAGAAATTTAATGTTGAGTAAATACTGGGACTCAACATTTTGCTCACTCCCTTAACCCATACACACCACAAGACCCGTGTTGCCACGGTTTGAAAAGGCCGTGGTGTTGCCCCCTCAGACCCTCCTTACTTTAACCCAACTAGACCACAAGTAGTCTAAATTGCTTAAAATTAAACAATTTAGACTACTTGTGGTCTAGTTGGGCTAGATAAAGTAAGGAGGGTCTGAGGGGGCAACACCACGGCCTTTTCAAACCGTGGCAACAAGGGTCTTGTGGTGTGTATGGGTTAAGGGAGTGAGCAAAATGTTGAGTCCCAGTATTTACTCAACATTAAATTTCTGCCCACATCGAGACTGAATGAGTCAAGATACCTACCAGGCGTAATTTAGTCTGAACAAACTATGCATTAAGAACCTAACTTGCACGAAATGTAGCAGAAGTTAAATAATATAGGACCACTGAAATGGCGAGTTGCCATCACGTGCCATCAATTATATTTTAATGTCCTTTTTATGATAAATATAAACATTTCACGCTACGTCATATATACGTGTTCTATTTGTATTGTTTATATTACGGTATATAACATTATAATGATTCACAGTTTCACACAACAGTGTAGATATTTAACAAAGAAAAATATGCTGTTTAAACAGCGCAGGGATGTGTTAGTCTCAAAGGGTGATGACATCTACCGGAATACTAGGCTTTTCAGAGGCACCCCATTAATCACTTGATACATAAGCTGTCAGAGCACGAATGAAAAGCGTATCATGTCTCATAACGAACACACATATATCTAAGAAAACAATACGCATAACATGATATACGGTACAAACAAGAAACAATCTGCATACGGTACACAATGCGTCAGTAATTGATTTTAACTTTTATGCATTTTAAGTTAAAGTTGTAATTTGAATAATATGAACAATGCGAATTAAATTGTAATTAAAACTTTAGTTAAATAATTATAATTGAAACTAATTAACCTTAAGCTGCGAAATTAACCCATGCCTGTCTAGGAACACTGAATGCTTAAAACTGCGAATAATGAGTAACTAAATGAACACCAGAACACTGATATCTTTAAGTAAGGGAATATGTAACATATAAATGAACACAAGAATACTGAATGGTAAATTGGACGAATGTGGAATGCCCAAATGAACACTGAAACACTGAATGTTTAAGTGGATCAGTGTTCAGTACGTAAATAAGATCACCGAACGTTTAAATGTGAGACTGTTGTGCGCGCCTAAATGTAGCGTATTGTATGTATGTAAATGGCCAGCAGTGGAGTTATGCACGACGGCTGTTAAATCATTCGCCAAGACAGCATCTAAATTAACTTACAGTGTTGCTCGTCACGGTGAAATGGCTGGCCTGCGTAAAGCTAAAGGCAGAGAAATAGGAGAACCAAGATAGGAAATATAAAAGGTGAGAGTCTGGAAGTGCAAGAGTAAGAGCTAAGAGTGAGAACATGTGAGAGCTAAGAGAGATAAAATGTAAGAGTTAAAGATGAAGCCCTTAAAACTAAAAGACATACAAACGGGAATGACGAAGGTAAGAAAGATGTTTGAGTTGGAAGTTAGGAAATGTTAGGAGACGAAATGAAACAGCTGAGAGTAAAGAAATGTAAGAGTCAAGGGGTCAAGCATACAGTATGAAGCTAAAAGGCAGAGCTAGAGGAGTGATGAAGCTAATGGAGCAAATGTTAAGAGGTGAGACCTAGAGATAAAATATAAGAGTGAGAGCTGAGGGAGAGGAAATGTAAGAGCTGAAACAGAGCCCAAATGGAAGAGTTAAGAGAGACCAAATACAAGAGCTGAGTGAGGAAGCGTAATCGCTAAGAGAATTGTATGTGATGAGACAGGGAGCTAAGAAGATAAGTGAAGTGAAATGTGATAGTCAAAGACCAAATATAAGAGTCAAGATAAAAGCAGTTACAAGAACTGAGGGTGAGGAAATGTATGAGTCAAGAGGTGAACTGTAAGTGAGAGATACAGTAACAATGAGTGAAAAAATATAATTGTTACGAGTGAGACTAAATGTTACGTGCTGAGAGTTGAAATATAAGAAGCTAGAGAAGAAGTATATGAAGTGAGAGTAAATATAAGAGTTAGCAGAAAAAAAAGATTGCCAAGCAGTACAGCAGCAACATGTGAACATAAACTTTCAAAAACAGTGAGAGACAAATATAAGAGATGGGAGAAACAATATGAGGGAAAGAAAAATGCCATTTGGGAGCTGAGAAAGAAACAGCATGATTTTAACAACAACAACAATAATAATAATAATAATAATAACAGCAGCATCAACAACACGAATAACTAGAATTGTGAAAATGCTGAAACAATATTCAAAGAACACATTCCAGATGAAAATACTTTTGTTATCACTGTAGACCTAATATTAAGGGACAGTCGGTATGACTCAAAGTTTTGTACGGATTTTGACCCGTGACCTTGAGATCAAGGTCATTCATACTATGTAAATTATGTTCACCCATGACCCACTACATTTCCACTGAGGTTGGTCAGACTCAGCCAAATACTTTCTGATTTAGCATTGTTAGGCATGAGGCGGTCATTTTGATTTTTCCCAATATCACAAAAAGCATTTGTTGGATCTCAGTATCAGTGCCCAGGTGCACTTGTGTATGTTGACGACTACCTACTGCAACATTTGCAAAGCAATAGATTCTGTAGTTTTTGTTTGCGCAGGAGAGCAAATTTTGAAAATATAATATTGAGGACGCTAGTGCGGCACTAGTACTGGGAAAATATGTTTTGTGCCAGAAGAAGCCAGCAACCAGGGTACATCACTCCTGAAAATGTCAAGTCTTCATTTCGAACGGTCTTGGAATGCCAGCCTAGAACTCTCCCCCCCCCCAATAAAAAAAAGAATAAAGGAAAAAAAATATTTACAATATCACTAAGAACTCCAAATGTGGAGTTCTTAACCAGAAAAGTCGAACGTAAATGAAAAGAACTACAAATGTGGAGTTCTCAACAAAGTCGAAAGTAGAAGAAAAGAATGAAACTGAAGAGAGATTCAAGAGGAATAAAGAATAATTGAAGAGATAATAGGAGATAGGAATTTAAGAGCTGGGAAGGAGATGCATTTATGAGAATTAAAAATAACTGATATGCTAAAAGCAAGGAAGAGGCAAATTAAAAATCAAAATAGCCAACTAATTTATGAACTTGAATAGACAGATAGACAGACGGATGAATGTACCGGTATGTATATGAGAGAGAGAGAGAGAGAGAGACTGTTAGGGCATAATTAAATTTTATCGGATACAGAGAAATACGCATGATTTACCAGCACAAGGATAATTATTATTAGCAAGAAAATAGATTTATGACTTAATTCATGAATAACTAAGGAAATAAACAATTTAATAAAAAAATGAATACTGAAAAGTAAATACTGTTGATAGAAAAGTACATGAATAGGCACGTATATCTCTACAGGCAGTTAACCCCTTCAGTATGATGACCTTTTATATTTTGATAGCCTTCAGTCACTATCATTAGTATTATCATTATCACTTATTATTGTTGGCATTAATATGTAATATGTAACTATGTAACTATATACCTATAGGCATCGGTATATGAAATGTAGGTGCGTATGTCCAGTTCAGGAAAAATCATAATTCGAGACAGGAATGTTAGACCATCCGATGTATCACAAACCCGGTTAGCCAGACAATACAAATATTTCATGAACACGCAGTATAACCAACTTAAGCCAGTTATCTGACGTCATAGAAAACTACCTATGGATAGGTACCAGACATACTGTAGACACCTCTGTGCACTGGTCGGTATATAATCCTAGGTAAAGCAGTTGTAAGGGCAGAGAAGTATGAGAGGGTAGTTAGGTGGTTTGCCGTCACGTTGCGTTACCCTCTTTAATTAGATATCAATATAACTGTGTACATTAAAATTCTGTAACCCAAGAAGTGATTATAACTCACTTCCCTGACGATAACAGAATACACAGAGAGGGAAAGTGAGATTGAGAGAGACCTACCTATTAACTCTACTCGACGCCTCACCATTTTACTGGCAGTAGCCCACGTCACATTCCACTGGTGATAGAGTGGCAGCCATTAATCTGCGATACACCAACAATATCTCTCTCCATCTAATTAAACCCCTCGACTACGTCTATCAGCATTATGAAGAGCGTGTATCAGTCCACTGCAGGATGGATTGTCTCTTTCTTCACTTTGGCCTATTATCTGTCAGCCTGCTCCACCCATTCCTAACACATCACGGGCTTGCATCTCCTGGTCCTCTGTTCTTCTCACCACATCTCTGGGTTGCCACTAAACTACCGTTGTTGTTTTGTTATATAAAATACGTGTCGTGCCCACGTCCATTTGTGCTTTTCGAATGGCTTGATTAGTAATCTCTTACTTTTGCACATTGGTATACCTCAGCATGTGACAGTAGAACCCTTCCTGTTCATCCCTGAGCACTCTTAAGTTTATGTTTCTAGAATTCGTTAGACTCCACGTTTCCGATCCATAAAGCAGAACAGGACACATCTTATCTAATCGTCTCCTTAACATACAAAGGCGATTGCATGTCTTCATATAGTTATTTTGTTTACCAAACCCCCTCCATCCAATTCCTGTTCTTCGGTTGAGTTCGTTGTCGTGAACCGGAACTGTCTGAGGTGCCAGCCCGAGATAAATGTATTCAACACATAATAGTTCTTCCTCTCGTATTTTTACTGGACGGAATTGAACATGTCTGTTAAACATAACTTTGATCGCCGTCTTATTCATTTTTCAAGCCAGCCTTCAGACTCACCTTGTTTAGTCAGCTATAGTTTCTCGCAGTTCTTTCCCTGATTCCTTGAAGACTATAACGGCAGCAGTCTGAAGGCCATCTAATCACTAAGAGATCATATTAATTCCTCTGCCAAGCCAGTCTGAATTCCTTAACAGGTCTTCTAAGCATGTAATGAGTAACTTGAATGAACCTGTCTCCCTGTCTGGCACTTCTCTATACTGGTATTACTTGACCATCGTTATGTAGTTTTGTGATGACCGTGCAATCTTCATTGATATATTCTTGTGATTTAACATAAGTTTCATTTATACCTTGTCTTCGAAGTGCAGAAATCACTGCAGCTGTTTCAGTTGAATCAAATGCTTTATCATAACAAATGCCATTCACGGAAGTCTCACTGAAGTTTTCTCTATTACTTGGTTAATAACATAAAGATGGTCTGTTGTATGGTAACAACATGGAAATCTACTTGTTCTCATGGCTGGTTTGCCCCTACTGTTTGACTTACCGATTCTTACCAATTTTCTAAGAGTTCTGTGAAAAGTCTGTACATAACATGGACGAAACCTATTGGACAGCAGTTCTTCAGGTGTTCATCGATTGTGTGTGTGTGTGTGTGTGTGTGTGTGTGTGTGTGTGTGTGTGTGTGTGTGTGTGTGAAATAAGAGACGCATTTGTCATGATTTGGTTATTACTTTAACTACTAAGAATTTAGTAAATATTTCTGTTAAGTCGTTTAATACAACAACACAAAAGTTACCTTCGTCCATAATGAGATTGGTGGTGAGACTGTCATCACCTGCTTAACCCCTTTTACTTCCTCTTAAGGCCCTCTTTACTTCTTTTAATGTAATGCTGGGAATCTCTGTTTACCACATCCTAACCCTTAACTGACTTTTCGATCATCCTCACTTTAGTTGTGTATAAAATTCTTTTATTATGTTGTTTGTTCTTCTCTTTTCGAGTCCACCTGAACAAACATTTGGTTTCTTATTATACCAACCTTCACTTGCATGCCTTCAGGCTTCACTTGTTCTTCAATGGTCCTTAGGTTCAACTCATGTTAAACTTTTATTTATTTCCACAATTCATCTTGTTAAAAGTTTTCTTTAGCTGTTTCATGTTGTTCTTACAGCCATGTTCCTTCTTTTGCTTAAAGTTCTTTCATTTTCTCTAATAATTTGCTGTTGTTTTCGAGTTTCCTGCATCCCATATCGAGAGCTGCTTCATTTACTTACTATCCTTTCAAAAGATGTCATTTATTTGTTCTGTGTCGACAAATACTTTATCCATCAACTACGAATCTTAATTATGACAAAGCAATGTAAACCCTACTGTCTTCTCTCTCACTGCTACAAGGTTTAACTGTTTTCCTAGTATAAGTCTCTCCCTGTCTCTTCTGAATTCGCGTATTACCAGGCTCCTCACCATTCTGTGGTCGCCCCCTTCAATTACTCCCTCGAATGAAGTTACCGGTACTTCTTTCGCTGTACCGGCTTGTGTTGTGACAGTGTGACTGATTGCTTTTTTCTTTTCTTTCCTCATTTTGTTGTTTTCATGGCACGCTTTTTACTTTCTTTTGAAAGAAGTTGTTCATCACTCTGTGATGATCATCCTTCAACGTTAGGATTATTTCAGTGGATATAAATGATGGTGGTAATGAGTAAAAACATAGAATAAGAGAGAAGGTTATCTGCACTTCGTGTCAAAAGTATGTAAAAATACCCATGAACATTCTGCTGACGTGTGTTTAGCTTGTGCTTGGATCGTGATACATCAGTGGGAGTGGAATGAGGTTCATCTCGCCTTTGAAAAGTACATGAATAATAGTTTGTGGATCGTAGTGACTGAAGTTTCTTTAAACAGTAATGGGAAGTATCCAGTACAATGCACTGCATTGCACATGGTGAGCAGGATATCAGATCCGTTTCTTGGTTACCTTTTCACCTGTAGATTGTCTGTTCTTTTTTTTTCTGGTGCTGTGTCTTTTGTTTTCGTAACTGTCATGCGTAGTTCCGCCGCCATGGTTTATCTTGAAAATGCATGTGTTTGTGAGAGCCAGCTCGAGTTGAGGGCGTGGTGCGAAGTTGTCCAGAGGTAATTTGCTACTGATCCCTCCCCCCTCTCTCTTTTAAGGCAAAAGATAATCTGACGTTGGAGCTTAACCTCGGATGATTATCTTCAGCTTGCCTAACTTATTCATTTTTTTTAAGGACTACGTTCTCATTTATACTAAGAGTTCTGCGATTAGAAATCTCACTCCGTGTTTGCCCTCGTAGTACAGTACGTGACGAACCGACTATTCTGTGAATGCCTCACCAGGTGTTCCGACGTCAAGAAGACCTATCATATCTCAGTTTACGTAATTCAGTTTTTCAATACGACCAGCCAAGATGTCTTCACTAGCAGTAGTGACGAAGTTGTATATACCGATATTAGCTTCTACAGGCGAGTAGCTTGTGATATCCAGAGGTTCTTAGTGTACTCCTTGGTGTGAAGCTGCTGTGACCTCGCTCAGGGAACATTTCGTATGATCCCCAATAGTGAACCAGCCCAGTGTGACTGCACTTGACTAGTATGGCCTTACTAATCAATGAGATGCATTAGGGCCTTCGCCACGGCAAGGCAGTTTTCCTTCGACAGAAGTAAAAGTAAAGTCATCGGACTGAAGTAGCTAAAAAAAAGAAGAAGAAACTACATAGGGAAAGTAATAGAGTACCGGTATGCCCAGTGCTACAAGTGAATAGCCTATCATCCTAAACATTAAAGAGTAAGAACGGAGGAGGCCAGGGATAGCAAAGAAAACTAGAGAGGAAGGGCAAGGAAAAGAATATGAAAATAAATGCCAGTGACAGATTGTTGTTGCTTCAAGACCAGGCGCATCTGAATGTGAACCCAGTAGATTGCAGGCTGAAGTTACCTGCCGCAAAGGATAGAGAAGGAGCTGAAGGATAACCGGACTACAGAGCCTCTCGGATATATGGGTGCCACCACGGGAAGGCGTTCCTTACTACCACCGCCAGAAACATAAAAGCTACTGTAGATGTAAAAGGAAAGAATAACGAAAGAGTAAAAACGAAATAGAAATACGAGCAAGAGGAGAATAGGAAAAGCAGAAAGTGCAGGGCGTGAAAGGAAATATATGAGACTAAAAATCAGAGATCGAAATAAATGTAAAGAAATAAAAAAGATTTAAAATTTGTAGTCAAAAAAGGGGAAGGGAAGAGGACGGTAAAAAGATGTCAGGAGAGAGAGAGAGAGAGAGAGAGAGAGAGAGAGTCATAAAATGCCAAAGGATGAGGGAGGTGAAGAGGAACCGGCCAGACTTCTGCCGCCTTTACCTCCCTTACTTCCTGCGGTCAACGCATGGGGTCAAATCGGGTCATCTGAGCGTCAGCGTGAGTTGTCAGGGGTCCCGCTGGGCTGTCTGGGGTCAGGGTGAGCCATGGTTACAAGACTGGTCATTTGGGGTAAAAGTGGGTCATGTGGGGCGACGACAGGTTATCGGGTAATGGCTGATCATCTAGGGTCAAGGTAGGTCATCTGGGGTCAAGATCGGTCATCTGCAGTCAAGGTTGGTTACCAAGGTGGGTCATCTGAGGTCAAAGCAGATCGAAGTCTGGTCATCTGGGGTCAGTCTGAATCTCTTGGTCAAAGGTCATATTTTGGTTAAGAAGACAATGTTTGGGTAGTCTGGGGTCAGTACAGGTCGAGCTGGGTCATACTGTATCAAAGAGGGCCATATTTTAAAGTCACTGGAGCCAACTTTGGCGTTACATAGGTTCACATTCTAGGGTTGTGTTTACAATCAAACGTTGAGCTTGGTATCTAAGATTGACCACTGTCTTGGGTCAAAAGGGATTATCCTGGGTAGCAGGAGTCAGCTGGGGCCAAAAGGGTCATTGTGGGGTTAAATGGGGTCATACTGAGATTTTCTTTGTGTCAAGGTAAGTCCTCTTCGGCCAAAAAGACTTATATTCAGGGGTCAAACTGAATTGTGTATTGAGGTTACCTGTGTATGCAATCTACAGTAAGCACTAGTTAAGTAACCATGGCGTCAGAAGGGGTTAAAATCTGGAGTCAGAATAAGTCAGATTAAGGTTACATTTGATTCAAGTGTAATATCAAGAAGAGTCACTGTCTGGGGTCGAAAGAGGGTTATATTATGGGGGTAAATGGTGTCTCATAATAAGGGTAATTCTGTTCCCCCTCCATGGTCAAGGAGAGTCACTGCTGGAAGTCAGTCGGCTCAAATTTCGTGGTCAGCTAGTTGTGTTAATTCCTGATTTCAGTGGGATCTTTGGGGTTATCATCTGGTGTCATCTGGGTCTGTATTTTGGGGTCACGTGGTCATTATCGAAGGTCATTATGGGCTTATATTAAGTGTCACAGTAGCTCTTAATCTGGGGTTAACTGGAGTCACAATCTAAGGTCATCTGTGGTAACTGTCTGGGGTCATATTGAAAGATTTGGAAAGAGTACGTATTTGAAGACTTAAGTGGAGTCATATTGTCAAGAAAACTGCCGGTAGTTTTCTGAGGGTCATTTCTAGGATAAGCTGAGGTTACTTTATGAGTCATAGAAAGTAAAATTAGTGAGTCAGTTAAGATCACTTTCTTGGGGTTATGGGTTAGATTCTAGGGCCAACTGAGGGGTTATGAAACGTCAAATTCTGGGATCAACTGGAGTAAAATTTTTGGGGGTCAGGAAGGGTCATTGTCTGAGGTCATGAGGGATCAAATTCTGGAGTTTGCCGACGTCGATCTTGGAAGTCATGTGGGGTTATTTTCGGAGGCCATGATTGGACAAATTCTGGAGTCATAAAGGATCAAATTATGGGGATAAGAGGGGTCAAATATGGGGTGAAATAAGGCTGTTTCCAGAGGTCAAAAATATTATATTCTGGAGTCAAGGGGGGGGGGGTACTTTAGGGGATGATGAGGGGGCATAGTCTGGGGTCAGCTGGGAAAGTTTACTAGGGTCAGAAAGTGTTAACCACGTCTCTTCGATGATCTGTTATAATATTCTTGCAACCATCAGACGAATTTATGTTCGTATACTGGAGGAAGTAGATGCACAGTCCATTAACCCAGTCATTATGAGAGATCTTCCCAGAGTTCGATAAAATCGTCTGATAGTAGCGGTAGTAGCTACAACCACAGGCTCATCTGGACCTGAACCCTGTGGACTGCAGGTTGAGGATATTCTGTGGTTATTCTCCTGCAGTCCACCATTCTCCTTTCAAGGGACAGAGAGGGGATTCAGGGACGTTTGTATAAGAGGGACGCTCCACTGTCCGGCTAAATCGATGCCACCACGTGAAGGCGTCCCTCTCCAGCAAGCATAGAATCAGAAATACGTCATCGCACTGAAGGAATAAATTCATGGTCAACCGGAGTCATATTGGGGTCAGAAAAGGTTATATTTTGGGGTCGTATACTGAGATTGCGAGGAGTCAAATTAGGTCAGTGTTCAGAAATGACACCTGTATGGCCTCCTTCCCTCTAGTATGAGGCTACAAAGGAGCCTGATCGTTAATACTGGTACAATCAACTCTTTCATGGAAGGGAAAACTCTAGTATTCTACAAGTATTAAAAGCAATAAAATATATGAAGATGTAATGATGGCAGTGTACTCAAAACAACACGTAATCCCATCGCTACATCTTTTATTCTTGTGGCATGCTTTTGTGCACTGCATGGTTGGTTAACAATTATACCATGACACTTTTCGAGTGCACTTATGTGTAGCATAATGGCACGTACTGGAGGAAAAAGAAAGATGTAGGGCTGGGATTACTCTTTGTCTTGCTGCCTCGGCCATGTTCCGTGTTTTGGACGCACAGACATCCGTACATCTTCATATATCCTGTTAAATGGTGTTCTCAGTACTTGTATTACTTATTTTAAAGATTGTGTAAGAAAGCTTGAAAGGTTTTTGTAAATGTTTCAACTTGTAAAGGGATCAGTGAAGGTTCTGACTGACCCACTATAGTTCGGAAAGTCAGTCTTGAACAGAATAAAATTTTCTGGAGAAAATAACGATAAGGAACAGTGAGTGAGTGCAACATACACGGCTTGCAATCGGTCTGTGACCAAACTTTTGGCCTAGCACTGTGACCTTGACCTTTGATCGATTGTTTTCAGACTTGAAGTACTTCATCCTTGCATGACCATGAGCCCCTCTACCAAATTTGGGTCAAATTGGATCAGAGGTGTTGAAGTTGACCTTGCCCAGTGACCTTGGCCTTTGGTCTATTGTTCATAAAATTGACCATTTTAATACCGGTATATGTTTAACCCAAAACCGTCACATCGAGTTTAATCCAAATTAAACAAAGACCTTTTGAGTTAGGGCAGAAAGTTTGGAACCGTTCAGTGACCTTCAGTTTTGACCACTTGCTCTCAAATTTTAAACACTTCCCTCTTTGCTCATCCTTTGTCATTTTACTATGGTTTGTTAAACAGGATCAAAACTGTAAAGGTGGCCTACTTCCGACCTACTCTCATCTTTTGCGAGTAGTATCTACCGTGTTTCCGGCCCAGTGGAGAATGAAACCCCTCTGTGAACAAACCAAGGTGACAGGATTAGCGATTTAAGAGCTATAGCGGTCTAAGAAAGAAAAAGAAGAAAAAGAAGAAGCAGAATATGAAGAGGAGGAGAAGGAGGGGGAGGAAGAGGAGGAAGAGGAAGAAAGAAAATGGAAAATCTTTCTTTTTTAGCGTGTTAACGTTATGTTTTAGCCACTTGAGGAAATGTTTGGGTATAGGCAGGCATAAAGATTAAGGCTTGATACATTAAAAAAAAATTAATACCTCCATGTTTGGGAGTTACGAAGAATTGTATGTGTTAGGCTTATGGGGTGGTCGGCGCCATCCCTGCATAGTGTGTTTACAAGCACTGATGCCCGCTGACACCGGACGATTATATTGAACTGAAGGTGAATCACAGGAGCCTAAGAGTATCAGTACGTCTACCGTCAACCCTGTGATGGCTGGGGAAATATCTGTGTTCTATTCCTGCTAACACCACACGATTTCATTAAGCAGAACGAGCCACTGGAGCCTAAGAATGTTAAACTGGATCAAAATTTATGGCCACTGCTTCGAACGTAAGTGAAGGGGGGAAAGTAAAAGAAAATAATAAAAAGAAAACTGATTCAACTAGAGATAAAAAACAGGAGAAAGGGAAAAGCACAACCATGACCTACCACGGTTAATTGGCAGAGGCGGCGGAAAAAATAGTAGAAAAACAAAGTAGAATGGGCAGAAACAGAAATGGTCATAGTGACGTTAGATTGCTGGGTTAAAACGAGAGAGAAGGGGAGGAATGAGAAAGTGGTCAGTTTGGAGAAGGAGGAGGAGGAGAGAATAGAAGGAGCTTGATATGTTGATGTTGACGAGAAAATAAACCGAGAAGGAGGAAGAGAAGTTGACGAAGACGACAGGGAAGAAAAAAGAAAGAAAGAAAAAGAACAGGAGGGGGAGGAAAATGATGATGATGATGATGATGAAGATGACGACGACGATATTGAGTGAAAGGTGAATGAGGAGAAAATTTAGAGATGAGGATGAAGGGGAAAGTGAAAGAGGACGATGAGGGGAAAATAGTGCAAACAAGGGAGAGAGAGATAGAGCAGGATAATGAGAATGAAAAATGAGCAAAAGTTAACATAAACAAAACTGATAGCCTGTGTGCGTGTCAGGGAGAGAGAGAGAGAGAGAGAGAGAGAGAGAGAGAACAAAATACTTAAGAAAATGAAAGCTGATGATAAGGAAAAAGGTAAAGAAAAGAATGAGAGTGATGAAGATGTATAAGAGGAAAAGGAAGACAAACAAATGACGATGACAACAGAAAATAAAAAATGAGACGGAGGGTGAAATATGGAGAATGACTTAATGAAGATGCTGCTAATGAGTTCCATCACATCCATAGTGGCCTGTAGTTCTTTCACCTTAATTTGACCCAGATTTTCGTCCTTTTGTATCTCTTCACGTAGCTCAGGGGCAGAAAAAGACAGTACTACGG
Organism: Coenobita brevimanus; assembly: GCF_032717465.1. Lineage (NCBI taxonomy): Eukaryota > Metazoa > Arthropoda > Malacostraca > Decapoda > Coenobitidae > Coenobita > Coenobita brevimanus. The sequence goes on from NC_136978.1 coordinate 21,773,785, forward strand.
CTCTTGATGCTTTTCATAGCTCTTCTTCGTGACTAGTATTATAATCTAGTCCGAGTCGATTGTTACAGCTTAGCACTGAGGAGTGAGACGTTAATGTTATGCCTGGTTAGAGTAATATAAGTATAGTTATGTGATTTCAGGTTATTTCAGAGCCATCCATGTCAACTTGGTTAACTCAGATTCAGTATAGTAACATTCAGTGCTCTGAGGTCCATTAGGGTCGTTACCATCCATCCAGACTCAGGTCAGTTCAGGTCTGCTTCAGGTCAGTACAGCTTCAGTTAGGTCCATGCAGGTCCATTTAGTCCTAGTTAAGTTACAGTGGTCTCGTCAGGTCGTCCCATCACTTTAAATTTAGTCATCAATTCAGGTCTAGTCACAAGCATTCAGGATAGCTTAGGTCCATTCTAAGTCCATTCAGGTGAGTCAGGTCCATTCATATCATTTGCATCTGTTGAGGCTAAGTAAGGTAAAATCGGGTCTGTTGAGGTCGACTCAGGTCCAGTTAGGTCCATACACGGTCTTCACAGCCAGTAAAGCTATCTATCTATCTATCTATATACCTAGGCTGCTTCCCCCAAGGAAAGGGAGGTAGTCGAGACAGGACGACACACTCCCCATTTACTCATCGATTCAAACTCATTTATTCGCATCTTAGCCCCAAAGGGGAGGAGAGACAGATCCTCACCGCACCACACCGCACAAGGGTCAACTGCGCAGTGCAGTCAATGACATCCGCAGCAGGGCCCGACAGCAGATCTGGTTTACCCCTGCCACATCATAATAGACCCATCCCCTTACCCGCACCTGACAAACTTAAACAGTAAAGCTTAAACAGGTAAATTGAGGGTATCGCATCCATTGACGCTAACTTTGATTCATTCTAATCTTTTCATTTTATTTCAGTCCTGATCAGTAGGTAATATAAGTTCTTTAAGGTCACTCCAGGTTCACCAGGCCGATGTAAGTCAATAAGCATCAATCCAGGTGAAGCAAATTAAGGTGAGTGTGAAAGATCAGCCTTAGCAGTGTTGTGGTTTTGGGGTTATGGTATTCTGGATTGCAGGAGAGTGTGGGGTACCCTGTGAACAGTTTTTTTGGTGGGTTGTCGTCGAGGTATTCGTTTTTATATCATCATGTCAGAACAGAAATTAGATAAGGTGGGCAGAGGGTGGGGAGGATGGGCTTGGGTGGTGGTGGGTGGAGGGAGATGCTGGGGCGAAATGTATGTTGTGAAGATGGATGTTGTAGGGAGGCCAGCACGTGCAGGTGAGAGGTGTTGAAGGATCATGTGTGTGAGATGAGCAGAAAGGAGTCGATGGAATGGGTGGGATGGGGTGAGATGGTGGTGCGTATCAGGGCAGGGCAGGATCAGTGCGTCCTGTGAAGATGGGCACTGTTCGAGAGGCAGTGCTGGCAGTGGGAGCATATTTCTCCTAGACGTTCAATGTGTGAATGTAAGGGAAGGAGCAGAAGAAGGGAGGGAAGCGCGGGCAGGAGTGGGCGGTTGGTGCTGTGATGGTAGTGTTTCATGGAGCAGGGCGAAGATAACACACTACATGAAGATGAGCTTTGTAGGTTGACAGATATGGGCGTGACATTGGTGTATTTCAGACTTTTCTCGTACAACAACATAAGCAAGAAGAAAGTAAGCACGCTTCCCTCTCATATACCTGGCGTCTCACGATCCAGGTAAGGGAAAAAAGCGTAATAGAGCCTTAGGCAACTACGCCCAAGTTTGGTTTGCTTATTAAGAAAAGGAAAAATGCTGGTGATATAAAAAGCCCAAAATACTTACTGATAAAAATAGTTAATAACACATCCCTAAAATTAATGAGACGAGAATACAGGCGGTGAAAAATGCCTAACTATGGCGGTGTGACAAATGTGGCTGTGAGGCGGGTAATTATATGCTGACACCAGAACAAAAAGCTGGCATTTAATTGGCGCAAAAATAATGACGCCTGTTAAATAAAGGGTCTTCTGCTTTTATATTTACTCCCACACTCACCCGCTTTTGTGTCTACCTGTCTGTCCGTGTCTCTGCTTTTGTTTCTGTGTCTGTCTGTCTGTCAGTCAGTCAGTCAGTCAGTCAGTCAGTCAAGTCAGTCAGTCAATCAGTCAGTCTGTCAGTTTGTCTGTCTGTCTGTCCTTGTCTCTGTCTGTCTCTGTCTGCCTTTGTCTCTGTGTCTGTCTGTCTGTCTCTCTCTCTCTCTCTCTCTCTCTCTCTCTCTCTCTCTCTCTCTCTCTCTCCTGTATTTTAAATCGTTTTTTATTTCCAATCTTTCTATTCTAGGTTCTCATTCATTAATTCAATCACGTCTCTGTTATGCCAACGAGAATATGACCATTAATTAAGATCACTGTCATGATAATGATGACGCTCATGATCATCATAATTATTACCATCCTAACACCATTTGTATGCAGGATTCAGAAATAGGAGCAATAAACCACAGAAGTAGGTTATTAATCGTACTACTTAATTCTCAAGCTAACCTGACTTGATTGGATGTGATCTGATTGGACCTAACGCTGCTTGACACGGCCACGTCTGACCTCATTTCATATGCAGTCGTATTGTGGTCCTCACAGAAGACATCGTAGCTTCCCTGCTTGAGCGATTTGTTGTGTATGTTACAAGTTAACCTGGTGACGTCGTGTGGACTTTATGTGTGCCATGGAACAGATGGTTTTAATTAGTACCGGAAATGGATATTGAAGAAAATAATGACTGTTTGCAACCCCTCAGCTTCGAAAAGTATCCTAAAGTGAATACATATAATGATCTAGAGGTAACAAGCATCATATTACTTTATAGGACTGAAGAAGTTAATAACCACTTCCATCTTAATTGTATCTTTCATTTTTTTTTTTTTTTGCATCGATATCTTTCAATTGGCGACAGAGGTTAAAGGCACAAAATGAGGCGCCTGTGAAAAATGGTTGCGACATTAAAGTAAAATACAACTTGATCTGACATACAGAATACATAGGATCGTATTCTAAGTGGGTTTGGAGATTCTGAAACACCTTTGTAACAATTCGTCCTTGGTATTTTCTTTGCACATTACAGCTTTGTATTTTTTGTGTGCTACTGATGTAAACTATGTCAGTGATAAAACGGAAACAGTAAAGGCGTTTTGGGCAAAGTAAACCGGGGTACAGGTTTCGCGAAGCCTTACATGCCACGGACCTAAAGTGTAAAACGTAAACTAGGTCGCGAAGGAGATGTTAAATGGAAATCTCTTGAGTCAGCGAAAATACGACGCTAAGTTGGGCTTATTAAACTCGCTTCCGTTTACTTACGTGAAATGGGCTAATGATGTCAGGTGCAACAAAGTGGGAACAACTCGCGTCATTCGCTACCAGATCAGTCGGGGAAGGCGGCAAAGGTGGACTTACTGCTGAGAGTTTCATCCAAGGAGAGGGAATATCAAACAGTGGCAGATGAGGTGAAAGTCAATAGTTTGAGTTTACAATCTCTCTCTCTCTCTCTCTCTCTCTCTCTCTCCTGTACTTCTCATTCCTCCCAGAACGCAATGGAGTATTATTCCTTTCCACACCCTTTCACTCATTTGTTATGTTCTTCCGACGCCAAAGAGAAAGGTCGGCGAAAGTTTAATCGTGATAGTACTTCTCACGTATTCCCTGCGTAACGCCATAGATTAAAAAAGGAAAGAAAAGGCCTGGAGTGCGGGCTGGAAACTGCTGGTATTGGTGTTAGGGATGTAACCACCTGGCCCAGGCTATGATAAAAACATATCTATCCATCTGTCTATTTATCCATTTATGTGTCAGTCTGTCTATCTGTCTGTCTTGTGAGGGGTGGCCTAAAAAAATGACCTTCAGCTGTCTCTATCACTGCTCAGTAACAACCCCTCTTCTCACCATACGCCAGCCTCAATTACCCTCGCACCATGATCTCGACCTCACCGTCCTCTACCCAACCATCTCACTCATACGCTCTCCCACACTACATTCGTTCCATTTACTCCTTCACCTTGTTCCCGATCTCCCTCTGTTCTCCACCTAACCACCTCACTTTTATACACTCTCCTAGCCACTCCACATTCGCACCACATGCTCCACCGCCTTGATCTGTGTCTATTTCTACCAATCAGCTTTTTCTCACACACATTAAAGGTCAATCAGTATTCTGCATTTGGGCCATATTCGCTCATTAATTCTATTCTTAACTTCTATGGTAAACAATCATATTCTGGATGTTTACCCCACCCTGTGTAATTAGATGATGATGATGGTGGTGGTGATGATGATGATGATGGTGGTGGTGATGATGATGATGGTGGTGGTGGTGGTGGTGGTTGTGGTGGTGGTGATGATGGTGATGATGATGATGGTGGTGGTGGTGGTGGTGGTGGTGGTGATGATGATGATGGTGGTGGTGGTGGTTGTGGTGGTGGTGATGATGGTGATGATGATGATGGTGGTGGTGGTGGTGGTGGTGATAAAAATCTTGTCTCGCGGACCAAAGGAGATAGTTAGTGGACTTTAGGGAGCGGGACAGTGTAGAGAGAGTTAAAGAATCGGGGGAAAAGTGTGTGCAAGTTTACGAGAGTCGGGCTACATCGTGAAAGTCCATCACATTGGGATTATGAGCAGAGATTAAAAGGGATTAGAAAACGTGAGTGAGGAGGAGTGGAGGAGCGAGAGGGATGGAGAGAAGCAGAGGGGGAAGATGAGGAAAGAAGTGGATGTGAGGAGATGAGAGGAGAATAGGAAGGAAATTAAATGGGTCTGACAGGAGTGAGTGTGGAGCAGGATAGAGGGAGGTGGGAGAGGAGATAAGAGGAAAGGAGAGAGGAGAGGAGAGGGGAGAAGAGGAGAGGAGCAAGAGAACAAAGGGAAGGAAAGGAGATGAGAGAGGAGGATAAGGCCAGAGGATCGAAGAGGAGAGGGTAAAAAAGAGGACGGAGAAGAGAGGAAATAGGAGAGGGGGAAATGCGACGGGAGAGAAGAGGACCAGAGATAGGACAGAAAACTAGGGTCTGAAAGAGGAAAGAGAGAAGAGGCAAGAAGACACGAGAGGAAAGAGATGGAGATCGATAGACTGATAAGAAGAGAGGCGGGTATAGAAAAGTGAAAAGAAGAGGGAAGAAGAGAGGAGAGGAGAGGGGAAAGAGGGGAAGAGAAAAAAGGTAGGACAGAAAGATTGGGACCCTTTACCCCGAGGTCGCTTTATAGTTTTTATTTTAGCTACTGCCAGACGATTTTGTGTAACTTGAGAAACGTAAAAGGAATTAGAATCTAGTCAGTATAAGAGAAAAGGCGTCCCTGGGCCGAACAGACAAAACGTAGAATATAAATAGGTGATATAGGACGAAACGGTGGTGGGAGAAAAGGGGAAGAGCATGGAGAATGGTGGAGAAAGAAAACTGGAGCTAAAAATAGAGGAAGCGGGGGAAAAAGAGTTAAAAGGTCATAAGAGGAGGGAAAAATAGAAAGAGGATGAAAGAGAATGCTGGTTACAGGGAAAAAATGAGAGAATGAAGAGGAGGAAAATAGGAGAGAGAAAAGAAGGGAGTGGAGAGAGTAGAGGGGAAGGAGGAGGGGAAGCGATGGAAAAAAGAAAAACAGGATAAAGTTGAGATGATGATGACCGTGAGGAGAGAGAAAGAAAAAAAGAGAGGACGAGGAGGAAAAGAGGAAAGGGAAGGGAAGAGGGGAGTGGGGAGAGAAGAGGGGAAGGAGGAGAGGAAGAGAAGGAAAGAACGAAAGCTGAATAAAGCTGAGATGATGAGGGTGAAGAGAGAGGAAGAATGAGAGGAGGAAAAGAGGACAGGGAAGAGAAGAGGGGAGTGGGGAGAGAAGAGGGAAGGAGGAGAGAAGGAAAACAGGATAAAGCTGAGGTGATGATAAGGGTAAGAAGAGCGGGAGAAGGAGGAGAGGAAGAGGAAGAGAAAGAGAGGATGGAAAGACATAAAAGAGAGAGAAGATAAGAAAGGGAAGAAAAGAAGGAAGAAAAGGAAAAGAGGAGGGAAGGGAAAAGAACAAGAGGTGGAGAAAGGAGAGGATGAATGACGAGAATGAGATGAGAGTGAGGAAAGAAGAAAAGGAAAAGGAAGAGAGGAAGAATGATGGAAGAGGAAAAAAGAAAATGAAGGAAAAGAGGGGAAAACATTAAAAAGAAAAGAAAGAGAAATAAAGAAGAATGAAGAGAATAGAAAAATAATGAAGAGTAAAAAATAGTAAAAGAAGACACGAGGACAGAAGAGACAAGAATAAGGAAGAGTTGAAAAGGGAAGAAGCAGAAGAGGAAGAGGGGAGAAGAAAATGCAGAGAAGAGAAGAAGGAAAAGGAAGAAAAAGAGAAGAGATGATAAAGAAAAGGAAAAACAGAAGGCGGAAGAGAAGATGGAAGACATGAACGAGACGGAAAAAGAAGGAAAGAGCAGAATAGGAAGAAAGGATGAGAAGAGAGAGAAGAAGGGAAGAAGATGGAAGGAAAGTGACGAGAAGAAAAGAAAGAAGAGGAAGGAAGAGACGAGATGAAGAAGAAATAGAAGGGGAAAAAGACAAGAGGAAAAGATGGACGAAATGCATGAAAAAGAAAAGAACGGAGAAGGAAGAGGAAAGAGAAAATGAAAAGATGACGAAAAGAGAAAAAGAAACGAAGAAAAAAAAAAGAGGACAAAAAGAGAAGACGAAGAAGAAAAATAAAGCGAAGAAGAATGAGAAACGAGACATGGAAAAAAGTTCAAGGTAGAGTGAAAATAAACATCAAAGACTCTCTCTCACACACACACACACACACACACACACACACACACACACACACACACACACACACACACACACACACACACACACACACACACACACACACACACACACACACACACACACACACACACACACACACACACACACACACACACACACACACACACACACACACACACACACACACACACACACACACACACACACACACACACACACACACACACACACACACACACACACACACACACACTCTTTTGTCAATACTCCTGGCCTTCTGTCCAGGTCAGGGATCATCATCATCATCATCGTCATCATCATCATCGAACAGGGCAGAACTCCCATGGTGGATGGAAAGTTGATGATAATGAGAGCTGGAACTTCCATTTCATCAGCCCTCGGGACTAGCTTCTGACTATCCCCTCTTGCTAAACTGTTTCAGTGCTTCAGGAACACAGAGAGTAGGCCAGCATACCCTCCTGCACAGTTTCCACCAACTGTCAACACCAAACTACCTGCACATTGGACACCATACTTCCTTTTCTAAGAGAAAGAAAGAAAGAAAGAAAGAAAAAAAGGCAGCTCAACACCTAGTCTCGGAGTCCCGGGGTGGGGTGGGGGGAGCAGAAAAGCCCCCACGATTGGCCCTTTCCCCTGGCGACCAAGAGACGTGCCTGAAACCTTTATTTAGCTCATTTCTTCATTTCTGCAACTTTCGCGGCCTTTCCTCTAATTATCTCCCTGTTGAACATTACTTCTTCCTCTAAACCCCACCTTCTCTTCCTTACTGAGACTCAACTGTCTGAGGCAACTGATAGCAAGCCCTTCTCTGTATCCTCCTTTTTTTCTCAGTACTCACTTCAAAGCCAAAGGTGGCTGCTGTGTATATGTATGCAACGACGTATCTTGTTCTTGTGTTCCTGAACTTGAATCTTTTGAATTCTGTGTTCCGTGGCATCGGCTATCCTGTCATTCTCTGACTAAATATATCTATGCTGTTTACTTATCCCCTAGTTTTACTGACTATGAAAAATTCTTTGACAATCTCACATCTAAGATGGAATACATCCCATCAGTATCTGCTTTCTCAGAAATCTCCATTCTAGGTGATTTCAGTGTTACCACCACCTTTGGCTCTCCTATCTTTTCACTGATCCACCTGGTGAACAAGCCTACATCTTTTCTATCCTGAATGACGTAGAGCAATTTGCACAGCATCCTACATATCCATGACTGCTTTGGAGAGAGTTCCAACATACTCAACCTTTTCCATACACAAATCCTTCTTCTTGTACCGTTAATCTTTTCTCTCTGTTGGACTCCTTTACTCACAATCTTATCACTTTAACCTGTCCTATCACTCCAGTAAGGCCTGTGGTTTCTCCCAAGAAGCAGTGGCTGTGGCACGTTGGAACTGCTCATTGGGAGGCCCTCAGGCATTACTTCATTGATTTTCCCCTGGATGAATTGCTTGCATGGCCGAGAGCCATCTGAGTGCCTCACGCATTACGGAGGTTATTCTCTCGGGCATGGAAACACACATTCCTTTCTCTTATCTTGTGACTAATGCAGAAAACCTTGGTTTAATCACGCTTGTTCTAATGCTCTCCACAACAAGGAGAGGGCCATCAAAAGGTATCAGAGCCAGCCCACCCCTGAATCTCATCTAATTTATGTTTCTGCCCGGAATCATCAAAAGTCTGTCCTTCGCTCTGCTAAAAATAATTTGATAATTTCATTATTACTAAATGCCATGAACTCTCCGTCTCAAATTTACCCGATCCTACTGGCACCTTGTCAGAAACCGTTCTAACAACTTTACTTCATCCATCCCACCAGTTTTCCGCTCTGATGACTGTAGCTGTTTCTTTACTGATAAGCAGAACTCTTCACTCAGACTTTCTCTTCATTTCCACCTTAGACGATTCTTGTGCTGTTCCTCCATCACTTCCTTGCCATGACATCCTCATGGTTGACTTTAAAATTTCTTCAACTGATGTGTTTTCTGCCATCACTGGCCTCAGTACAAACAAGGCATATGGGCCTGATACAAACAAGGCATATCGGCCCTCCTGTTGTCCTCAAGAACTGGGTTCCTTTGCTTACTCTCTGCCTAGTTAAACTTTCGCCTTTGTCTGTCAACTTGTGCTTTTCCTTGAGGCTGGAAGTTTGCTCTACTTCAGCCTGTCCCAAAGAAGAGTGACCATTCCCAGGCCTCCAACTATCGCCCAGTTGCTTTGATATCCTGTATTTCTAAGGTTTTGCATCTATTCTTTAAAAAAAATTAAGCCACCTTTTCTATCATAACCTTCTTTCCGATCGTTAGTATGGTTTCCGCCAAGGAGATTGGCGATCTTCACACCCTCCTTTCAGACTCCTGGAAATCCTCCTTTCGGGACTTTGGCGAAAGCTTTGCCATTGCACATGACATCTCAGAGGCTTTCGATCGAGTCTGGCATAAATCTTTAATTTCCAAATAGCCCTCATACGGTTTCAATCCTTCTATCTGTGCCTTGATCTGTAGCTTCCTTTTTGGTCGTTCTCTAGCTGCTGTTGCAGACGGCCATCGTTCTTCTAGAGCTATCAATAGTGGTGTTCCTCAGGGTTCTGTCCCATCACCAGCTCTCTTCCCACTATTCATCAGTGACCTAAGTTGTACATCTAACCCTATCAACACATACGCTGATGACTCCACCCTTTACCTTTCCATCCGCTTCCCACAGCGTCCATCTCAGCAATGACTTAAACATACAGTGGATGAGGCTATGGCACACTTAATGTCTGACTTGGCTCATATCTCTGATTGGGGTAGAAATAACCTTGTTGTTTTAATGCATCGAAAACTCAGTTCTTACATCTTTTGTCCTGTCAAAATCTCCTGCAGGAGTAACCTCTAACATTAAACAATTTCCAGCTCAATCCTGCATCATCACTGAACGTACTTGAGGTTTGATTCTCACGGGATTTATCTTTAATAGTTAATATTACCTCTCGTAAAATCTGTTACCTAGGGATTAGGTGTGCTAAACCGACTCCGTGTCTTCTTTACCCGTGCACAGTTGTTAACTTTATACACTGGTTTTATTCGCCCCTGTGAAGAGTGAATCTCTCGTGCGTGGGGAGGCTCCCCACATACATCTCAGCAAGGTGGAGTCTAAGACATTTCGTCCTATTAACTCTTCTCTTATTGGCTCCCTTCATCTTCTGTCTCTTCGCTGCTCTTGTTGGATCTTTCTTTTCTGTCTCTACTTCAATGGTCACTGCTCCTCTGACCTGCCTGCTTGCATCCCTCCACCACTACAGCGGGCGCGTATTACCCGTCTAGCAACAAACTCCCATCCCTTTTCTGTCCAACTCTCTAATGCAAGAGTTAACCATTACTTCCAGTCCTTCATGTATGCAACAGGTCAATATTATTCTGGAACTGTCTTCCTCTGTTCGTATTCTGTACTGTCTATGACCTCCAGTCTTTTAAACGCGGTGTGTCCGGGCATATCAAAATGAACAGATCTTGAATTTGGCTCTCTGTTATCTTGTTTTTATTGATTCTTGTTGGAGCAATTACAATTGCGGGCTTCTAGCATTTGGTTCATTCTTCCATACTGTACATAAAAAAAATCATCATCATCATCATCATCATTATGAGAGTCATCGTCATCATCATCATGATCATCATGGCCATCATCATCATTATCACCATCATCATCATCCTTTTTATCATCATCACGATCATCATCAACAAGAGGTGATAGTTGGGAAGACCCGGGTTCGATCGTGCTGTGGTGGGGTTGGTCTACGAAACGCCAATTATGAACAAGGCAAGTGGAGGAAAGGAAGAAGAATGTGGAGAGGAAGAGATGGGAGGTGGTGGGGAGGAAGTGGGTAGGAAGACAAGGTATGTGGCGAGGAGGAATAGACAAATGGAGACGAAGAAGAGGAATGTGGAGCGGAAGAAGAGAGAAATGGAGAGGAATGAGTAGGAAGTGGAGAGGTAGAAGAGGAATGTGGAGTGGAAGAAGAGAGAACTGGAGAAGGAGAAGGAAGTGAGATTTAGATGAAGAATGTGGAAAGGAAGAAGAGAGAAGTGGAGAGGAAGAAGAATGGAAGGAAGTGGAGGAGATGAAGAAGGAACTG
>NC_136978.1:21789664-21792164 GCF_032717465.1 Coenobita brevimanus
TGGGCAAAGGAGTGAGTGAGTGGGTAAATGAGTTAGTGAATGAATACGTAACTGATTGGTTGATTAATTGATTGATGGAGTGAGTGAGTGAGCAAATGAGTGAGTGGGTGGAAAAAAGAGAAGGAAGGGAATAATGGGGTTCATTATGGAAAACAAAGCAAGTAGTAGAGAGGATATAGGAAGGTGGATGAAAAAAGAGATAAAAGTGAAGAACTGGAGGAAAAGAAAGGGAGGGAATGGAGTAAAAGAGAGAGAAAGAGTAGGAGTGAAGGAAAAAAGGAAAGAAAAGAAGATGAGGAGAGAAGGGAACGAGAGAGAGGAACTGGAGGAGTGGAGGAAATGAGAAATGGAGGGAATGGAGGAAGAGCCAGGGAGAGACGGAGGGGTTGGAGAACTTAATGAAAAGAGAAGAGGAGGGGGGGTGGAAGTAGAAGCAAAGAGAGTGAGGACGAAGGGAGTGGCCAGAAAGAGAGGGAGTGAAGGAAAAGAGAGGGAATGAAGAGTGGTAAAGAAGACAGGAAGATAGTGGTGGAGAAGAGAAGGTAGGAGAAGAAGAAAAAGAGCAAGGAGGCGAGAGGAAAGAAAAAAAAAAGGGAGATGCAGGGGAAGAGTGGGTGAGGAGGATGAGAGGGAGTACAGAAGAGAAGTAGGAAATGGAAAAAATTGGAAGAAGAGGAGGCGAAGGAGCAGAAGGGAAGAGTGTCTGTGAGAAAGCACAGTGTAAAAGAGTGAAAGCGAGCAAGAGAAAAAGTATAGAGGAGGTTGAGGAAGCGCAAGAAAGAGAGAGAGAGAGAGAGTGAAGGAGTAGCGTAAGGGAGAGTAAGAGAGAGGGAGGAAAACAACATAGGAAGCGGAGGGATTATAGGAGAGGGGAGTAGGGATTGAGGAAGTAGAGTTGCGGAAAGGAGAATGGGGATTATAGTGAAATAGAGAAAGGAAGCGGAAAGAAAGGGCAGGCGGGAGGGAGGGGGTAGATGTGAAGAGAGGTGGGGAGCAGAATACTCGTAAAAAGGGAGGGAGGTGAGACGAGAGGGATGCGGCAGAGATGAGAGAAGATGGAGTAGGAAGGAGAAGGAACTGAGAAGGGGTGGTAGTAGAGAAGAGAGGGGGGGGGGGGCAGAGAAGAGAGGGAGGGGCAGAGGTGGGAGAAGATGGAATAGGACAGAGAGGGAGTAGAAAAGAAAGAAAGATATCAAAGTAGAGAGAAAGGGAGCAGAGAAGAGACGACGGGGGCAGAGAAGAGAGAAAGGTACAACGGAACACAAAGGAAAGCAAACAGCAACAGACCTGTTAGTCCTCTCTTGGCTTTTTGGTATAGGAAAGGTTGTAACTAACAAAACTATTCTACCAGTTAAGGACAAGGAGAGAAAATCAGGAAGGCTCCCCTCCCCACCCACCAAATCCTCCAGCCGAAGCCGGCAGGAAATAGTAAGAAGGATCACCGTGCTGCACAGAAAAACTCTCATGGAAATTTCATAGGAAAGAAGGAGAGGAAATTTTGATCCAAACTATCCACTTGAAAAGGAAGTCAGCAATGTTTATCAGTGTTGTTCTGCGGGTTGCATCACCCGGGCTGAAAAAAATAAGTTTATATGTACAGAAGTGTATAATTCAGGAGTAAACATATTAAGCTGCGGGTTAGAAGGCAGATACTTGTCCAAACGACCTTTAAAGGTTAGTATTGTATCACAGTTTACTACATTGGAGGGCAGTTTACTCCATATAAAATGCTCATTCGACTGGAATCGTTTGCCAGTTATTTTATGCCCTTTGCCTCTAGTATAATTCGAGCAATCAGCTGTGAAGTAATTATCGACAGCCATGTTATCGTCACCTTTGAATATTTTAAGTACTTGAATTAAATCTCCTCGTAATCTGCGTTTGTTAGGGTAAAGATATTCAGGGCTTCTAAACACTCCTCGTATGGTTTGTTTCTCAATCTAGGTATCATTTTGGTCGCCCTTCGTTGTGCTCTTTCAAGTTACTCTATATCTTTTTTGTAATAAGGTGACCAGAACTGGACAAAATACTCTTGAGTGTGGGCGAACTAGAGAATTATATAAAGTAAGGATGATATTATATGTTTTATATTCGAACGCTTTACCAATGAATCCGATTAATTTGTTGGCTTTCTTAACTCCCTCAGTACACTGTTTGCTTGGTTTAAGGTTGTTTGTAATTATAATTCCTAAGACTTTTTCATGACTGACATTATCTAGCTGAATACTGTTCATGGTGTAACTGGCTTTTCCATTTCTATTTCCAACGTTTAGCACTTTACATTTACTAATAAAGTCCGTCAGCCAGGTTTGGGTCCAATTAAACAGTCGATCGAGGTCACTGTGGCAGAGGAGAGAGGGAAGGGGTAGAGAAAAGGGGAGCGAATAGAGACGTAGGGAGCAGAGGATATAAGGAGGTAGCAGAGGAGAGAGGGAGTAGGATGTAGAGAAGAAAGGAAGGGAGTAGTAGAGAGAAGAGAGGGAGTTAGAGTGTACAGGAG
>NC_136978.1:21794664-21871905 GCF_032717465.1 Coenobita brevimanus
ACATATAATAACATCAGATTTCATAATTTGCGTATTTATTTGGTTTGATAGGTGATCCCATAAAGCCCTTTAAAATGCTTAAAAGTGTCTGAGGCTACTGGCCTAAGGAACAGTGTGCCAAGTTTGAAGCGAATTGGTGAAGAAACAAAGGAATGGCGACAAGTTGAATAAGTATTTGGAAGAAAGAAGAAAGAAACGGAAGAAGTAAATGAATAAATGTTGCAGAGACATAATGATAATTAAAGGATGTACAAGGACCATAAATGCTTTTCACCAAGAAACAAAGGTACTCCAAGTCATGGGCCGCATAGGCATAAGAGGAGCAGTTTATCGCTCGGTAGAGAATTCATCATATCCTTATGATTTCTTTTTAAAACTTCCCAGCCCCACAAAGAATGTTTCATTCAGAGTTGGGATACTTTCAAAATCCATGTATTATATTTCATGAATGCAGCAGAAACTGTTTCTTCAACTGGTTGAAGAATTAATCGTTCTATTAGTCTTCAGTGGTAAGAAGGACTTACTGGCTTATATTAGGAAACCATTACTCGTATTATAATGAAGAATGTTAGATATGCACAAGGAATTCTGGGGTATATAATTATATTGCAGGGACAGCTGTCTTGGTATAAATCATAATGCATATGTAACAATCAATGGTTCTAAGCCAAAAACTGGCTTTGTGCTGGATAGGGCAATATTGCTCGAGGAGATATACACGTCAGCGATCATTCCGCCTACTGTACATTCTAAATGGAGTACTAACTGGCATCCGTTGCTGTTTCCCCGATACCCTCCCCCTTCACACATGTCTTCCTCCTGTCCTTGAGTAATCATTGGTATTCCTTTATTGACAGAAATCAGCTTGAAGTTATTTTCTTGTGGTTAAAGTACTGAAAATTCAAACTCCTATGGGCGGATATTGGAAAGGGCTAGTGTTGAGGGGTGTATGTTTTGGAGAGGGATAATTGCAGTGTTTGAGCATCTGTGTACACCAGTGGCTATTGAAAATATCGTGATGAAGGCTAATACACAACAGCCGTGTACGACTGGTGTAAGAGTAGCATGGACTGATAACTGAAGGACGAATAATTGTCGGTGATGATACAAATGTAATTAACCTCAACTCACGTAATCGTCACCCCACCTCATGTGTTACTGAGACTTATTCAATTACAGTTCCTTTGCATCATTACATACTGATGCCATGATAATAATACTAACAGTGTACTTAGTAAGAGAATAGTTTAATGTGCTGATGAAAGGGCTTCCTCCAAGAGAACATTGTTCTAATTTCAGCTCTCGCGATGATATCCCAACGGTGTCGTATGACAAAGACTTCTGGAATGCCCAGGTGAGTCTGTGATGATTATGTACACTTCTGTATGAAGAAACCAGAATTAACCCGCCGCGTCCCAGCAGATTTTTCACCAATGACCCCCCCCAATCCAGGCAGATTTTCGATTTTTTTTTTTTTTTTTTGGCTAAAACCTCCGCTGTTTATGAGAAACATTGAAAATTCAGAGAGAAATTGCTCACCTGGTACCAACTTCTATCGAACCACGCTCGATAGAAGACTTATTCTATGGGAGGGGTAACTGTTCCAAACCACTCAGAATAGGTAGATATTTATTTATTTGGTACGAATTTATATGTAGTGCAATAATATATTGCTTTTCACACAGTAATATAGGCGATATAAGCATTGTTTCACTCACCAAACACATCAGCATACCGCACCTTATTTGGCGATGTTACCTAGTCATCACTTAGGCTTGTTTCTTCCTCTGGAGCCACGTAACTTTGTCCTCCACATTGTCATTGATTGGGGAATCACTCTCGCCTTGAATTTCGTACTGTGGCGCTACATGTCTTTACTGGCCAGGTAACTGGTAACAGGTGAGTTGCCGAGGCAATGGCGTGCAGAGGGAGGGGAGGTCACGTGGGGTAAGGCATTCTCCCCACCTGGCCTAGGGTAGAGGAAGGTGTCCCGCGTATACGTACCAAAAATCACTCAGGAAATTTGAAAAATGTGCAAATGACGGTCCTCGCAGTTGCAAAATGTATGGGTACATTATCGGGTGTCACCATGACAAAACGTGGAGACGTACCCATACGTCAAAGGGACACAGCCTGTTAATGGCCGATACCCAAAGTTTCGATCTACAAGAAATCAATTAATAATGAGTGTTAACTGATTTATTTGACAACACTAGTTATGTTGAAACTTTCGTTTGTATTCCAGAAGTTTACGTTTAAGTTATTTAATCGTCTCATGTCTTATATATATATATATATATATATATATATATATATATATATATATAGAGAGAGAGAGAGAGAGAGAGAGAGAGAGAGTGTGAGTGTGCTTTGTGTGTTGCAAAAATGCGCATGGGCGCACGTTTAGGTATGTGTTTGTGAGTGTCTGTGTGAGTGCCTGCATGCACTCACTCGTGTGCATGAGTGTGTGTGTGTGTGTGTGTGTGTGTGTGTGTATATCTGTTAATGTATTTATGCATGTGCTTGTGTTCTTGTGTGTGTGTGTGTGTGTGTGTGTGTGTGTGTGTGTGTGTGTGTGTACCACCATGCTCACAACACACCACCCTGGAGACTTACATATCATTGTTCTTAATTAGCACAAAAATATTGGAAAACCCTCGGATGGTTCCACGTTCCTCGTTTGTTCTCTCTCTCTCTCTCTCTCTCTCTCTCTCTAAATCCTTCAACTCTCCCGGCCTTAATCTTTCATATTCCAGACTCTGGCTGTCTTCACAGTACACTGGATAATATTTACATTTTTGTCAAAGAACTGTCGTTGGAACATGACCTGGTTTAAGATTAGTGCCTAAATCTGCAGTGGAATTTTCAAGAAGTTAAAGCAGTTTACTGAAGTTGGATGTGGATATACTCGAACATCTCAAGTGAACGTGGAAATCCACAAATGCAAGTAACTGTATACAAAAGTCTTGAAGCTGAGTGACGTTGAATCCTGACACCTCCAGGGCTGCAGTACTAGTCACTGTTTCGTTGGTATTTGGATATCTCCTTTCGCAGTTTCTGCTTTGATTGTGGCGTCGGGAGAGTCATGCTTCTCTGCTGATCCTTGAACAGATGAAACAGCATCCCGAAACCTGCCGTGTCCCTCCTTTACTGAGGATCCCCTACACTTGCTCTTGTGCTCGATCCTGCTGTCTGGGAAATGAGTCTCATCATTCGTGGCTGAACATTATTTAGAGGAGTGAGTTGTGTCTGAGCTGCATCAGACCAAACCAGGCAGGTGTACTCAAGTTCTGACCGAGTCTGGTACATGTACAGTTGTAGGGCTCCGTCAGGTGTCAGCAGGTGTAGGACTCGTTACATTGCCATCACTTTGGGTGAAACTCCTCCTGCCAGATCTTCAATGTTTGTACTGAAGTAGAGTAGAAATTTACAAAGAACATTAGTTTTTTTTTTAATTTGTTTTCTGTAGCTTACGGCCATTCTACAGAGGCCGATTTCCTTCATCCCAGTTACTGTATTTGGTACTAGTGATTGAGACTTCAGCTATAGACTTGGAGCGTGGAAATCGCAGACGTAATAGGATCACCAGGCAGAACACAAACGTTGTGGCGAAGTTAAGGTCTTTATTTGCTGACTGTTTGGAAAATGCTTATTCCATCTTCAGAGCAAACTCTACAATCAAGAAATATACACAGTTAAGATTTTTATATCTTATAACGAGCAAACAAGATTAAAAACATGAAAGTACTTAAACGAAGTCCATTAAAATACCGCGGTCGTAAACCAATAAATAATTAAATCTAATATGAAGGGGGTAGGAGTAAGAAAGCAAAACATATCTGCAGTAAATCTGGCATCCTGTTTCCCAATTGGTTTTCGGAATTAATTATAAACTGCATTCGGTCAGCAGCGTTGTATTTCTCTTGGTGGGGTTAAATGGGGTTGCAGGTTAAATTCTCAGCATTGACAACTGCTTCTGATCAGTTATAAGAAGTAATCTAAACAGATGTTCCAAACAAGTTGACTACGTAAGCTGCCTTGGGGACATCTGTTCTGACTGGGCTGTAGTCTGACTCCTGGCTACTCAGCAACAAGGAGATGTATCTGTTCTCAAGATAGCTTTTGAAAAGTGTGTAAAGTTCTCCGTGATTCCTAGGTCTCATATCCTGGATAGGAGACCCTCATGCCACAGTGGTGAATGCTCCAGCCATGTTCAGGGCAGTTACATTACCTAAAGGATTTTTTTTTCTCTTTGTTTCTTCTTGATCTTATCATAGCCTGTTACTACGCCCTCAAGAGTATCCGTTAACATTCAGCAATATTCTGTACAGTCCTCATCTCTGAATGTTCTTTGGGTTTCATGCTCTCGAGATATATAATGGAAAGATCATAATTCTCTTGCAAAATCTGCCTCCAAGAGATTAGGTGTGCTAAGCCGATTCCGTGCCATCTTTACCACAGCACAGTTGTTGATTTTATACAGGGGTTTTATTCGCCCCTGTGTAGAGTACAACTCTCGTGTATGGGGGCTTTCGAAATATAGCTCTTCTCAACAGGGTGGAGTTAAAGGCTTTTCGTCTCAATAACTCTCTTCCTCTAACTGGATCCCTTCAGCCTCTCATTTCGCTGCACTGTTGCATCTTTATTTCTTTTCTGTCGCAGCTTCAGTGGTGACTGCTATTCTGAACTGTCTGCTTGCATCTCTTCATTACGGCGAGTGCGTAGCACCCTTTTAGCAGCGAACTTTCGTCTTTTTCTGTCCAGCACTCTAATGCAGGAGTTAACCCTATACTTCCAGTCCGCCACGTATGCAACAAGTTAACTCTGGATCTGTCTTCCTCTGTCTGTATTACTTTCTGCCTATGACGTTCAGTCTTTTAAACCCAATGTGTCCTGGCATCTGAAAAGAATTTGGCTCGCTTTTATTTGTTTTTTTAATTCTTGGCGGGAGCAAGCTTGCTGGCTTCCAGCATTTGGTTTCTTCAACTTGGTATAAAGAAAAATGAAAAATCTGCTCCGAATGACCTAAAATTTACTATGTTGGTTGTACATAGTACCTTGGCCAGGTATCACCAGATACCTTCCTCAGTTTCACGATTTTGGCTTTTATGATGAATATATAGCCGAAATTCTGTTAAAGGGTTTAAAACAAAACAGAGAGGCCGTTACAAGAAAGAGAAAGGGGGCTGCCACGGGTAAATCCACCCCATAACCAGGGAAGCAACAGCTTAAAAAAAAAAAGATAAGCAGATGTTTGGAAATGTAATGCACATCCTCGCAAATGCTGCGCCTCTAGTTACTCTTGTTTTCTTACTTCTGTCAGGGTGAACACTTCATTTCTGTGACAGTAAAAGCGGCTAGTCAAAGGATTATTTTTTTGTCAACCCAAGCTCTCTCTGTGTAAGCAGCCAGTTTTGTGTAAGGTAATTTTTTTTTCCCAGAGGGTCTGTGATAACATCTTCAAAAACTTTTGCCGTTATTGGAAGAAATGAACATTATTGATACTTTTTGTGATGTGGAGCCTTTTATGTGAACAGGGACAACTCGAGACTATTGTCATAGCTGTGATCATTTTTTTTCTTTTTTTTTTTTTTAGTGTCCGACTCTGGGCAATATTTTTATTATTATTATTTTTTTTAATATGTCAGACTCTGGGCAAAAGCGTCAGGGCCTATCTTAAGGCCCAGTAGTCCCCCTACACACTTCCACATGTCACACAATTCGGCTTTAACACCCCCCGCTCATATTGAATACATGCTAGGGCTATTTTTAGCGGGGGTATTTATACACGTCGGCGGGTCTTCTGGTGGATCAGTAAAGTCTGCTTTTATGATATTCAAGTCATTTAACTGTTCCCTGCCCCAGCCGGGATTCGATCCTGGGTCCATTAGGACTGCAAGCCCCCTCCCTACCGATTCAGCCACCACCACCTCCTTATTTGAAATACAGTATTTTGGTATACAGCATTTCGAACAGGAGCCAGTTCCTATGCACGTTGGTGGGTAAAATATCGGATTATTCCGTCTGATTCCATTGCTTTGTTGGTGTCCAGCTTTGTCAGAATTTTTTGTCCATCAGACTTAACAACATTGCTGGGAGGAGGGTTTTGGCGGTTTTGGCTGTTCTCAGTGGAAGTTCTGGTGCCGGCCTGTGCGGTTCTTCTACTGTCATTGTATTGGCAAAATGTTCGGCTTGAGTTTCTAGCTTAGCTTGTTATCAAAGATCTATCCTGCTGGTGAAGTAAAAGGTGGGATGACATCGTCTCTGGATAGGCCCTGCAAACATTCTGCTGTATAGAACAAACAACATATGGATCTCCTCAGAAGCTTCTGTCACAGGTCCGTGTTTTTACTTATTTATTCTTTTATTTACTTGTTTTTCCAGGCCACAGTTCATTTTATGTTTTGGCATGCCTCCTGATGTCAGGCTGTATTGCTTCTGATGGTTTCTTCGTCAGAGATTTCCATCCTGTGTGTGTATTTTGCAGCAACAGTTTGACGACAGTGGTATCCAGACAATGGCTGACATTGGGATTCGGACAGCTGTTGTTGCTGGGAAGAGTAGATGCCTTGAAGGATCAGTTATGTGTTAGTCAGACGTTTGATATGTATGTCTACACTGAAACATCACTGTCCAGTTCTATATGTGCTAGGTCCCATCTCATACCATACCAGTCTGCTGTGTTTCCTGGCCGTTGTTCTGATTTGTTCTTTGTAAGCATCACTGAAGAATTGGGGTGACGACAGCACATGCACAGATGCCCTGACAAAACTGAATGATTCCTATAACCTGAGTAGACTAGGAATATCTGAGATGACTATGTCCTTTGATGATCCTGATGGTTGTGCGTTCCTGAACTTAGGGAAATTCATCATAAGAGGTTTGTATGAAAGTAATACTGATTCTACATCTATAATTAAGATAACATTTGCATAGCCATGTTGTATCATACCGTTAAGTTGTTTAGGTTATCTGCAACGTGCCTCAGTGGTTGTGAACCTTATCGCTGAGATCCGTAAAGGGCACACAAGAGGATGGAGTGAAGGGGCATCAGGACTAATTTAAGGGACATTAGAATGGCAGGGATGCTTAGATCTAGAGATTATATGTGCAGTTCCTCTCTGAATCCGTGTATCCCGCCTTGGCTTTCCCACTGATTGTTTAAAGGCCTTTTGCACTCTCTTCTGGTCACGATGTCATCCAGAAAAGATTCTGTGCACACCACAATATCTGATGTAGTCGTGATGGTCAGTTAGTGAGGTTTCCCGTGTTGTGTTGGTTCTGAGGAGTGTGAGTACACACACTTGGTGAAAGGTGGAAGTGGTTACTGCTGCTGGGGGTTTGGGTACAGTGTTGTTGTAATACCAAATGGTCCTGATGATACTTGGAGTGCTGCTGGATGGTGTGCTGCTGCGCTGCAGCTGCGTTGTGTTGATGCTACAGTTGCTGGCGTCTGCGGGTGTGGTGGATAAGAACTGGGTTAGATCTTAACACTCAGGTTCTTGTGACACCCTCAGCTGAATAAAATTGTCTGGTATTTGCCATCTCCAGACGATTATTTGTAAGAAAGACTTTAGTGTGGAGTGATTAGAGATACGTTTCATTAACCTATTACGTACGAGAAGGCTTTCTTATGTTCAATGAAAATATCTAAAAATTAATTAAACTAAAAAATACCACCCGATTTTAGGAGCTAGTAAGTCAGACGAGATCTGTCACAACCAATGGTCATATTTCCCTCCATTAATTCCTCCCTCCTTCCCTCCTCCATCCTTACCCATTGTTCTTACCCGTCCCCTCTTATTTGCCCTTATTCACTACTTCAGGTATTCTAATTTAAAGTTTTCATTGTAACTAAAACTCAGATGTGTTTTTTACGTGAATACCTTTGCGTACCCACTGGGGTCCACGTACCCAAATATGAACCCTACCGATCTAATTAACACTGTCGTTGGGTTTGCTTGTTCGTTTAGGAGCGCTGTGATTTTTTTCTTTCAATAAGCAAATCGAGTTCCTTATTCATCCTGCAGGTGCCTTGTTTATTTTCAGTATTCACCCTTCTTTTTCAAAGAAACAGATGTCTTCTCCGTGACTCTGTTGTTTCAGACACTGCAGTCTGCAGGTGTGATATGGGTTGTTCGTTGATGTCCACTTTTAGAACTATTATTAATAAATTCAGGCTTTGCTTCTGGTTGGTTTTGCCTTGTTGACCGGTTTCGCGCAATTGTGTCACGAGAGGCTTGTCCTGAAAAAGTGCTGTAGCACCTTCCTTTGATGCAGTGTTTTGTGTGTTGCCTGCTTGTGAGGCACCAGCCAGAGAGACACCTCCCTGTGAACCACCCACATGGGAGGGCTCGTCTTCAGCGATATTTCTCTCAACAACAGTGTAATGGTAAGGGGGAGGGAGCCCAACACTCACTCACTAGATGTGATGCTACCTTCAGGTGACTGCACTGAGTGACAGGCCAAATGTTGTTCTGTAACCCTGGAAATCATTTAACACGTTGAGAAGTGACAATTTAACCAAAATTGGATGCTGAGCTGTCTCATGAGTTAATGAGTCCCAAATGAATGTGACCCATGTGTTTGAGTCCGAGAGATGGTAGAGGTTAATGGATCACACAGTGTCATGCAGGATTTGTGACTGGTCAATTTCGACTTTAAGCCTCAGCTGTGTAGGCTGGCCCAAGGACATTAAAATTCTGACGCGGCAGTAAAAATGTTACATAATGGATGGGCGAAGTACTCTTTTGAACAACACTACCGTCTGAGGCAGTATAGGATTGCATGTTTCAGTGATTCGGTTTGTGTATTGTTACATAGCCTATGATTTCATCATCCTTTGTGTAATTTTAACGCACAGTTGCTGCATGTTTGATCACGAGCGTGTTCTGCCTCAGTCCCCCCCTTCTACCGTTATAGTAGAGTAAGTCGTTCTCTCTGTTATTCAGAGCGGGATTTTCAGCTCTTTGTCCCCATGGCTTCATTTGCGCGTCCTTCTCACAAGTTGTATCAAGCTCTCCTGGCCCCTATATAATGAGCTCAGTCTCTGCATCATTGCCACTTAGATCTGCTCCTCATTTTGTTCACATCTCTGTCCTCCCCTGTACAGATATAATTATTGTGAGTGCTCAAGAAATCTCCAAACATCTAGCAGCTGTGTGTAATTTGAGTATAACTGTTGTATTTTTTCTTGTACTGTGTAGCATAAGGTTAATTCTTAGGCCCAGTGAGGTTTTTGATTAATGTTGGGTTTTATGTCAGTCATTTTTGATACTAGTTTGGATCTGTAATAATTTATCTTGCATTAACTGAGCATTACCCGGTGTATTTTCGTTTTATCAGGGCTGACTTAGGTAAATTTACCCTTGCTAATTTTGTGTTAATAGAGGCTATTGCAGTTAACCATATATTTAACCTGTTTTTTGCCATTACATTATCCTTATGAGTCCTGAATGTTTTGTTGTTAGTTTGAGCATTAAACTTTAACTTGTAATTTTACTTAACTCTTTTGTTTTGAACCTGGAACTTTACGGGACAGTAGTGACTCTTAGTATTCTCACTTAAAGTGTACGTTATCTTTCTCTGTTCCGTAACATAAATTTGGCGACCTCATATCAGGATATTCAGGATATTATCATAAGGATATTGCTTGATATTTTGTGACTGTTACTTATTCATGATGTCTACTATTACTACACTTGATGAAGCCAAAGATTTTTTGTCAAATGTGCAAACAGTGTGTGATGTAGAAAACAGAACAAAGAATGAACTTAAGCTTGTTGCTCAACAATTGGGAATTGCTGTTCGCTCTCATCATTCTAAAGATCAAATTGTTGACATGATTAATGAAAGCTTGTTTAATGTAACTCCTCCAAATAAGCAAACGCAGATTGAATTAGCTAAGTTACAGCTAGCCCTGCAGGAGGCTCAGGCTAAGGAGGCGGAGTCTCGTGTTAAGGAGGCTGAATTTCAAGCACGTGCTAAGGAGGCTGAGTCTCAGGCTAAGGAGGCGGAATTTCAGGCCCGTTCTAAGGAGGCTGAGGCACAAGTTGAAATTGCTAGGATACAGGCAGACCATGAGTATCGCATGAAACAAGGTGGAACTGGATCATCTAGCTCTGATGATTTTGATGTGGCTAAAAATGTTAAACTTGTCCCTCCTTTTAATGAATCTGATTTAACAAAGTATTTTCAGTTGTTTGAGAGGGTAGCTACAGGTTTTAATTGGCCTAAAAAGTATTGGCCAGTACTCCTTCAAACTGTTCTCACCGGTAAAGCTCAAGTAACTTAAGCATCTTTGCCTCAGGATCAATCTGATAATTATGATGTAGTTAAGAGCTTGATTCTTAAGGCCTATGAGCTTGTTCCTGAAGCCTATAGAGTAAAATTTAGGACAACTTACAAGCAAGATTAGCAATCCCATGTTGAGTATGCAAAAATCAAAGAAGATCTGTTAGATCAGTGGTTAAATTCAAAGAATGTGGAATCTGATTTTGACAAATTTAAGCAGATGATTTTGCTGGAGGACTTCAAAAGGTGTATTAGTAAAGATGTAAGCCTATATCTTGATGAGAAAAGAATAGATAATTTGTCTGATGCTGCAGTTTTAGCTGATGAATATGTTCTCACTCACAAGAGATATTCTAAAGAAAAAGGGAAAGCTGAGAGTAAGTACGTTGCCTCTACTCAGAGTACAGGTAACAGGAAAGAGAATAAGGATGATGTTTCTCAGGAAGTAAATACCAGCTTCACCTCTAGATTTCAGAAAAGTAAATGTACTTATTGTAGTAAGCTTGGTCATACTACGGAGAGATGTTTCAGGAGACAGCGTGATGTGAACAAAAAGGAGTCTTTAAATATTCAGTCAATTGGTCTAGTGTCCACTCTGGAGAGTTCCCAGAATTCTTTAACTGAGTTAACTGAACCTGCTTTGAGGGGTAACTTAAATTCTCATGATGGAGCTCCTCTTTTGAGCAGTAACGTGGGTGACACTCTCAAGAGTTCATGTGCTAATTTCCTGTCTGATGGTTTTGTTAGTCCTCTGGACAGTAATGACAGGAAATCAGTTAAAATATATCGTGATACAGGTGCTTGCCAATCCCTTATGCTGACCAGTGTTCTAGGCTCTAATGTTAATTCCTCTGATGAAACTGTAATCTTACAAGGTGTAGGGAATAATTACTTCTCTGTCCCTCTGTGCAGAGTGAATTTAGAGTCTGGTTTTGTTAATGGTTCCGTTATGGTTGGGTTGGTTGAGACACTCCCAATGTCAGGTGTAACTTTCTTACTTGGAAATGATATTGGTGGAAGTCAAGTGTGTCCAGCTCCTCAGTTGTCTAGTGAGCCAGTGGCTGCGTCCCAGGATTGTGATGTCCCTGATGTGTTCCCTGCATGTGCTGTCACTAGGGCTAAGTCTAAAGTTACTGGTGATTTAGAGGATAATGATGATGATGATGTTATCCTAGCTGACACTTTTCTTGCTAATTTGGACCACTTACCAGATGAGGCAGTACCCCGTAGTGTTGATAATTTGTCTCGTCAAGAGTTGGTTGAGTTGCAGGTTGCTGACCCTGAGTTGAAAGGTCTAGCTAACTCTGCTTACAGTGAAGAAGAGTCAGCCGGTGCTTCTACTTGTTATTATGTAAAGTCAGGAGTACTTATGAGGAAGTGGAGACCCCCAACAGCATCATCCGACTGTGAATGGGAGGTTGTACATCAAGTTGTCATCCCTCGTGTTTGTAGGCAGGATATCATTCGAGTGGCTCATGATACCAGTTTGGCAGGACACCTTGGAGTGAGGAAGTCTGTGGCACGCATTTTGAAACACTTCTACTGGCCAGGTATCTTCAGGGATGTTTCCTGGTATTGTAAGTCTTGTCACACCTGTCAAGTTGTGGGGAAGTGTAATCAGACCGAAAAGGTTGCACCTCTAGTTCCCATTCCTCCTTTTGAGGCGCCTTTCACCCGTGTGTTGGTGGATATTGTGGGCCCTCTTCCTAAGACTTCTTCAGGATTTTCTTATGTGTTGACCATGATTGATATGGCTACTCGTTATCCTGAAGCCATTCCACTTAGAAATATCTCAGCAAAGAACGTGGTTAAGGAAATGCTAGGGTTCTTCACAAAGTTTGGTCTGCCCAAGGAGGTACAGTCAGACCGAGGAAGTAATTTCATGTCAAATGTTTTCAAGCAGTCTCTGAAAGAGTTGGGCATCACCCAGATCACCTCTTCAGCTTACCATCCCCAGACCCAAGGAGCGTTGGAGAGATATCATCAAACACTCAAATCGATGCTCAAGAAATACTGTTTGGAACATCAGAAAGACTGGGATAAAGGTCTTCCATTCGTTGTATTTGTTGCAAGAGAATCTCCAAATGAATCACTGGGCTTCTCACCTTTTGAACTACTGTTTGGCCATGAAGTAAGAGGACCCCTTAAGTTACTCAAGGAATGCTGGCTGTCGGAGGAAGATGACGTCAACCTGCTGGAGTATGTGATGAAGTTCAAAGAACGGCTGTCCACTGCTTTACAGCTGGCGAGAGAGAATTTAGGAGCTGCTCAGGAGAAGATGAAGACTTGGTATGATAAGAAGTCCAGGTTACGCCACTTTCAGCCAGGAGATCAGGTTTTGATTCTGCTACCAGTTCATGGGCAACCTCTTCAAGCCAAGTTTAGTGGCCCTTATTTCGTGGAGAAGAAACTCAGTGATGTCAGCTATGTCATCGCCACACCAGATCGTAGAAAGAGCAAGCAACTGTGTCACATCAACATGCTAAAGTTATATCACAGGCGGGACGAAAATAATCCAGTCTGCACTGTAGCTGTTCCACCCGAGTCTGCAAGTGAAGCTCTCCCATGCAGTATGAGCCTGAGTGATAGTTTGGGGAAGAATCCTGATATCATGAATGATCTCCAGACTAAGCTTTCTCATCTACCTCCCAAGGAAAGGCAGGAGTTTTCGGCATTACTGCAGGAGTACCCGCAAGTGTTCCGTGCTACTCCAGGAAGAACCACTGTGTTGATGCATGATGTCGATGTTGGAGACGCAAAGCCTTAAATTGCCTCCTTACCGTGTGAACCCAGTGAAAGTTCCTCTCATCCAGAAGGAGCTTGGCTACCTGTTGGACCACAAGATGATTGAGCCCTGTCAGAGCGAGTGGAGTTCTCCTGTCACTCTAGTCCCTAAGCCAGGTGGGTCACAGCGGCTTTGCATTGACTACAGACGTGTTAATCAGATAACTAAAACAGACACCCTCTCCCTCGCTTGGAAGATTGCATAGACAAGATCGGAAAGGCTAGGTATATAAGCAAGTTTGATTTGTTAAAGGGATACTGGCAAGTACCTATGACTGAACGTGCTAGGGAGATCTCATGTTTTGTAACATTAGGAAACACTTTTGCATGTTCTGTAATGCCATATACAGATTGTTTTAGAGTAATAAGAAATTTCTTTTGTAAATTTCTTTTTTCTTTGTGGGGAGGTGTTACATAGCCTATGATTTCATCATCCTTTGTGTAATTTTAACGCACAGTTGCTGCATGTTTGATCACGAGCGTGTTCTGCCTCAGTCCCCCCCTTCTACCGTTATAGTAGAGTAAGTCGTTCTCTCTGTTATTCAGAGCGGGATTTTCAGCTCTTTGTCCCCATGGCTTCATTTGCACGTCCTTCTTACAAGTTGTATCAAGCTCTCCTGGCCCCTATATAATGAGCTCAGTCTCTGCATCATTGCCACTTAGATCTGCTCCTCATTTTGTTCACATCTCTGTCCTCCCCTGTACAGATATTATTATTGTGAGTGCTCAAGAAATCTCCAAACATCTAGCAGCTGTGTGTAATTTGAGTATAACTGTTGTATTTTTTTTGTACTGTGTAGCATAAGGTTAATTCTTAGGCCCAGTTAGGTTTTTGATTAATGTTGGGTTTTATGTCAGTCATTTTTGATACTAGTTTGGATCTGTAATAATTTATCTTGCATTAACTGAGCATTACCCGGTGTATTTTTGTTTTATCAGGGCTGACTTAGGTAAATTTACCCTTGCTAATTTTGTGTTAATAGAGGCTATTGCAGTTAACCATATATTTAACCTGTTTTTTGCCATTACATTATCCTTATGAGTCCTGAATGTTTTGTTGTTAGTTTGAGCATTAAACTTTAACTTGTAATTTTACCTAACTCTTTTGTTTTGAACCTGGAACTTTACGGGACAGTAGTGACTCTTAGTATTCTCACTTAAAGTGTACGTTATCTTTCTCTGTTCCGTAACAGTATTTTCCTTGCTTTGGTTTTATTGTCTCCTACCAGGATTTAGTATGGAAGCTGGTATGTACAGTGGTCTCCTATTCTTGATCAGTCCGGTGAGGAATGACACTGCAAGCCTGAGTTCTTCCTTTCTTGACCTAGATCTTGTTAACTGTGTTAGAAAGACTCTCACTAAACCCCAGGCACTCGTCAGTTGGCCATTTTTACTGAAAAATGTTTTGTAAACAGTACGAAAGTTTTCTGAAAAAGATTTTATTTTTAGACCTCTCGCCTGCTCTTCAGTACCTTTATTATGAGATCATTATTAAAATGAAGAAAATGTCACGCTTCTTTGGTTCATTCACAGTTGCATTTACTTTCACTTCTACTTTCACTTTCAGCTTTCCGTGTGGCCTGTGTGGCAGTTGTGTGTCACAGGACTGACAGTTGGCTGGGTGATGTGGAACTGCTAATCCTCAAAGAAAAAAATAATGTTATCCTTCCCTGTTTAGTAATCAGGTTGGCAGGAGTTAGGTCATTCAGCCCGGGTACAGGTGACAATTCTTCTTGATCAGTCTGTTAGCCTGTCAGTGCTTGACATGTTAGCAGAAGGGACGGTCGTTGTTGTTTTGTTACTTCGATCAGGAAGGGAGATAAATGCTTAAATACGATGGGAGTCAGGTTGGTGTCAGTTCCCCCTGGGTTGAGGGGACACGTTCTCCGAATGCTGAGAAGAGCAGTACCAAGATAGGAGAGGGGGACAGAATAACAAAAAAGGGCAGTACAGTATGTCACTGGTGTTGCGTCATCTTTTACTGACACATCAGGAGTAAAGGGACCAGGACTTGGCTACATATTATAGATATTAGTTGCTCGTCCATGATTAACATTATGTGCCTGATAGGCTAAACCCCAAATAACCCACGGGTTTCAAAGCTGATGGACCAGATCAGCTTGGACCGTCATAACCACCAGGCATCTATAAATTTTGTAGGCCATATGATCACCACTCTGCTTAACAGTGGCTTGTAGGCTTATAGGAAACAGTATGGCGTATCAGTAAATGCAGAGTTACTTAGAGAGCAAAGTTCTTAACATGTTCGTACGTTGTTTGGCTTCGGTGGTATTGTCACTATTTTATCTTCAGCTAATTTATTATTTTCATTTATTCCTTTGTCTGTCTCTTTTGTGTCGTGTGTCTATTAATTTTTTTGTTTGTTTTCACTCATCGTATCAGTCCCCCTCTCCCTTCTCATCCCTCTTCATTTGGCTTGTGTCAGCTAATCTTTATCAGCTTTTTATCCGCGAACGTAATTTTTAGTACATTCTAACTGGTACCAGACAGTACTATTAATATCTAGTGGAGATCTCGAATAATAGAAGGGTTAACTCCTATAACTTGAAAAAAGTCTAGCTTTACGGTGAACGGAAGCGTCTGGAGAAAGGAAGGAAAAATATAGTCATAAAGTAAGTCACTTGACTGAAGGGGTAAATGTCAAAAACAAACAAACAAACAAGCACAAAACAATGCATCAAACAAACATTCACAAAAACATACATACACAAGATTGAAAGAATGAAGCACATACGGCTAAATGCATTCTGGAAAACCCTACACATGTAGCTACACACGCTGACTTAAACACAACACATTTATGATACAGACACACAAGACGTCAGTCTATATATACAACACACACACACACACACACACACACACACACCAAGCTACCTGTTTGTCTGTCTGTCTGTCTCTGTCTCTCTGTCTGTCTCTCTGTCTCTGTCTGTCTGTCTGTCTGTCTGTCTGTCTGTCTCTCTCTCTCTCTCTCTCTCTCTCTCTCTCTCTCTCTCTCTCTCTCTCTCTCAACCAATTATCCCGGGTAGAGCCATGAAGCCACAAGAGAGCTTCACTGTCCGGCAACCGTGGCCGTACTACCGGCTAAACGGACCTGTAGCAGAGAGAGAGAGAGGGTACTTCTTTTTTCGCAGTCCCTTCAGTCGTAGATCTAAAATAGGGACGTGGATTGTAAAGTGGACGGCAGTGTCGGACGGGGGGAAGAACGGGTCATCTCAAAAATCGAATGCCTGCTTTCATGAGCTTCGTATTATCGATAGGTATTAAATAATCATTCTCTTCTGAGTTTTCTGGAACACGATGATGGAGAGGTTTGGAGGAGGAAAGAGAATAGGAGAAGAGAGAGAAGAGAAAGGGGGGAGAAAGAAGAAGAGTTATGGGAGGAAATGGGAATGAAATACAATGGGGAGGAAGAGAGAGAGAGAGAGAGAGAGAGAGAGAGAGAGAGAGAGAGAGAGAGAGAGAGAGAGAGAGAGAGAAGAGTGGGGGGAGCAGAGAGAACCGGAATGGAATGGGAGAGTAGAGAGATGGGTGTGGGGAGGTGGAGGGGAAATGAGGCGAAAGGAGAGAATCAAAGGGTGAGGAGGGTAGGAGGGAAGTAGGGAGAAACAGCACACAGGGGGGTAGCGGGAGAGAGAGAATGGCGGAAGTGGGGGAAGTGTAGGCGGAGGCAGGAACTGAGGGGAGGAGAAACAATGGAAAGAATGGGGGCAGCGAGAGGAGAAGAAAGGGAAAAGGGAGAAGAGTAGGAGGGGAAGTGGAGGTTAAGGGAGGGAAAAGAAAGAGAGGGAAGGTGGGCTGAGGTGGAAGCAAGAATGAGAGAAGAGTAGAAATGATGGAAGAGAGAGAGCGGGAAGAGATAGGATGAAAAATATTGAATGGAGAGAAGAAGGAGGAAAAGAAGGAAAAAGGAAATAGAAAAGGAAGGAGAGTGAAAGAGAGAAGGTGGAAGAGGGAAAGAGGATAAAATGTGAATGGAAATGAACAGAGAGAGAGAGAGAGAGAGAGAGAGAAAGTTGAAGCGAGATGAAGTGTGACTGGAGAAGGAAAGGGAATGGTAAAGGAGGTGGGGAGAGACAGGAGACAGGAAGGATAAGGGAGGGAGAGAGGAAGAAAGACAGTGGGAAGGAAGAGGGTAAGGCAGAGCAGGGAACAAGAGAGGAGTGGAAGAAGACCAGAAAGTGCAAAGAGGCTAATAAAGGACGTACTTTTAATTTTAGTTATGTCTTGTATATTTGTCTCTTATTTACTAGCGAAGTTATGAACCGGAGTTTGATACAGCCGTCATTGGCCCGTATTCTCGTAGGCTAAGGAAGCTCCCTAACACCTTCTTCTAAGCGATTTATTTTGCTTATTACACCTTACTGTTGTATTCTGTGTTAAGTTCTTAAGATATCGCCATACCCTTCATAAACAACGTTCTAAAGGCTATTAACCAGCCATTCCCAAAAACAAATTGCAAAGGAAGAGGTACTAGGGACCCTCCATACCTGAGGAGACAACGGGCCATTATTTCTTTCTCCATTAACGACTCCTACATTGCATACAACCCTCTGAATGTAGTACAGATAAGGTAAACACACGTCGTAGGAGTGGCGGAATTTACCTCTTCACTCCCATTATTTTTTCATTTTCTTGCTACCTTCTGACGATTTTGTTCAGCTTAGGAAGGACGTGTAGAAATGGACAGGTGTATGGGACGTGTAGAAATGGACAGGTGTATGGGACGTGTAGAAATGGACAGGTGTATGGGACGTGTAGAATTGGACAGGTGTATGGGACGTGTGGAAATGGACAGGTGTATGGGACGTCTAGAAATGGACAGGTGTATGGAACGTGTAGAAATGGACAGGTGTATGGGACGTCTAGAAATGGACAGGTGTATGGAACGTGTAGAAATGGACAGGTGTATGGGACGTCTAGAAATGGACAGGTGTATGGAACGTGTAGAAATGGACAGGTGTATTGGACTTTTACCTAGTCTCTCTCCTGTACACTGAATATAAACAAGCGACGATAACACAAATGAAATTTCTGTAACAGACTTTATGGGACAAAAGAAGTAAAAATTATCTTTGTTTTGATGAATATTTAGGGGAACATAAACACACATCAGATTCACTAATTTCTCCCACCCACCTCTATCTGTCTGTCTGTCTCTGTCTGTCTGTCTGTCTCTGTCTGTCTGTCTGTCTCTGTCTCTGTCTCTCTCTCTCTCTCTGCCCGAGTACAGTGCAGGAGAGTATTCATGAACTTTCCTGAACTGAAGTTGGGCGTAAGATTTTTTATAATATCATCACTCACACAGCCACCAAACACGTCACAAACAAACCAGTGTATTAGAGGGAAAAATAAGAGTACACAAAGTGATTCCTGACAAACATTGACTGTTATGAAGGCTTACTAGTCGTATTAACTGGCTAATATCCTTTATATGTTCGGCCTCAGGTCAATAAGCAGGCAGTAGTCACGTTTAAATGGGCATCTTAAAGGAGAGGAGACTGTAGCACCAGTCGAACAGGGCAGCATTCCCGCGGGGGGCGGGGCGGGGGGAAGCTGATGACAGTGAGGCGCAGTGGCTGCCATTACACCAGGCACCAGGACCCCAGCTCGCTTAACTTCTTTGCTTCATTGCTCTCGTCAGCACTCTCCTCTGAGTATTTGCAATTGTATATTACACATGACGCGTCTTTTCAGATTTCAAATAAATGGCGTTGACAAAAAAAACGCACACATGCGACTCTTCAAACAGCTGCGACCTGTCAGCCAACCACTTGTTATTTCGTAGATATCGTATATAAATGACTAAATAAATACATAAAATAAATATAATATATATATATATATATATATATATATATTATGTTAGGTGGGGGCACTCGCCATCCACTCACTTTGTTTAGTGCTGCTGGGGGTGTCTGCCCTTTCCTCTCTTCCTTCCATCCTCGTCTGTCTTTCTATCCTTCATTCTTTCCTCATCCTTTCGCCTACGGGTGACTTTACACTTCCTCTTCTGGCTTTCTTTCCTTCATTCTTTCCTCTTCCGTCTGCCTATGGGTGACTCTACAGTGAGTGACAAGCCAGATAGTTCCTGTACACCAGGAACCCATTTACTACGCTGGATGGTAACCATATGACCAAATTGCGCCTAGTGGTTTAGTGGGTAATTAAGGCGCTCCAATCGGATTGAGCCTGTGTAGATATATATCCAAAGGGTGATTGGGGTTTATTGCTCACGTAATGCCACTCAGGGATGAGTGAGGCTGGTCACTCATCTTAAATGTCAGGACCAACTTGCCTAGCCCCGGGCTCCTACGCTCCTTATGGGGCAACGTAGGATTGGATGATGGGTGGATGGATGGATATATATATATATATATATATATATATATATATATATATATATATATATATATATATATATATATATATATATATATATATGTATATATATATATATTTACATGTTTATTTATTTACTTATTTGTATTATGTACATATTACATTATGTTGTGTGTTAATTTAGATATGCTACGTCACCTGGAATGGATTCTTCTCAAATATATAAAGGTTCCAACATTAAGGCATGACTGTCTTGTACTGCATTTATAAGTCTATTTTGACATCTGTTTTAACCGCCTCGTCTAATGAACGTGTGTCGAGAGTAGTATAACAGTTCAGTGGTAGATATTATGGATATACTGTACATTCCGATTGTGTTTATTGTGAAGATACACCATTGTCAATTCGACTTGAACTCTTTGTCAGAAATGCTATAATTTACCATACGAGGAGGTAGGTCACATAGGCTATTTCACAGACTATAGAGCAGGTGGACAGTGGGAAGAACATTGCAGTAACCTACAGATGGAGTGAGCCAGGCTGCTTTGAAAAAGATATGGATGATTTGAAGGAATTTAGAGTTGACAGAGGCAGATGATGGTGATGGTGATGTTGATGATGATCATGATGATGCGAAAGAATGTAAGAGAAAAGAGAAAGGTCAGTGCTGATGAAGATAAGAAATATGATGAGTATGGTGATGGTGATGATGATGATGACAATGGTAATGTTCTTCATCATGATGATTCGAAAGAATTTATAAGAACAGAGAGAGGTTACTGATGATGATAATGCTGCTGCAAAGGGAACTTAGAGAGAGAGAGAGAGAGAGAGAGAGAGAGAGAGAGAGAGAGAGAGAGAGAGAGAGAGAGAGCGCGAGAGAGAGAAACTGATGATGATGTGGAATTTGGGAGAACCGGGAGAGGTTGTTGTTGCATCTATTGATTACACACACACACACACACACACACACACACACACACACACACACACACACACACACACACACACACACACACACACACACACACACACACACACACACACACACACACACACACACACACACACACACACACACACACACACACACACACACACACACTATAAGAGAGATACAAACCTGAACAGAAGAGCCTGCTTGAATCCTGCATAACAACAATTAGGTATGCACACACAAGGGTGGATCCCCCTCCCCCCATGTAACAATAGAGGAAGTAGGAAATCAGAGACAGCCGAGTCGCTATCATCATTTGCATCTCATCAGGGAAGTGACGATGGACAGACGAGGGGGGGAAGAGAAGATGAGGGGAGAGAGAGGAGAGGAGATGGGAGGACAGGAGAGAAGGAGGAGGAGGACGGCTTGGTACACGTATCTAAGTATTTCCTGCTCTTATTTCGTCGTCTCTTAGCTCGTTTTACTCTCTCTCTCTCTCTCTCTCTCTTTCTGTGCGGGCACGTACGTGTGTGTGTGTGTGTGTGTGTGTGTGTGTGTGTGTGTGTGTGTGTGTGTGTGTGTGTGTGTTTTACCTCTACCCGAAGAATTAATTTTTAAGCTACAGTAGTAATTTGTGGTTAAAATATATAAAAACACGTTGGATACACACACACACACACACACACACACACACACACACACACACACACACACACACACACACACACACACACACACACACACACACACAAAGTTGATAAAACGGATAAACTGAAGTACTTATTCAAACATGGAAGGCCAACTTCTTAACGCCTTCATTACAATGACGTATTTTAAAAGTATTTTATTTTTGGTACCACCAGACGGTTTTCCTTAGCTCATCCGAGACCTCCTTCTTTTTTAATGTCAAGTGGTTAATGAAGGTCACCAGTTCGAATAGTTTGTCGTAAGCTGAATAAAATCGTCTGGAGGTATCAATAATGACAATCTGGCAGCAGCCTTGCACTTGTTCGTGCATCCACTTTCAATAATACGGACTGCTCACCACTTTCCTGGACCACATTGGTATAATTT
Organism: Coenobita brevimanus; assembly: GCF_032717465.1. NCBI lineage: Eukaryota > Metazoa > Arthropoda > Malacostraca > Decapoda > Coenobitidae > Coenobita > Coenobita brevimanus. Next base: position 21,816,116 of record NC_136978.1, read on the forward strand.
AACCCAGACAATATACTTGTTTTCAGGGATAGCATTTTTCTCCCAGCCAAGGATGGTTGAGGAAGGTTTTGTGTATTTTTCTTACAACTTTACTTCTGCGTATGACGTCATAATTCTTTGACTAAGTATGGTTCATAATTATAATCATCATCAATATCATCATCGTCATCATCATCGCCGTCATCATCATAACCCTCTTTCCCCACTTACATGACGTGGGAAAGGTCCTGAACATCCATCCACTCATTAATCAGGCCATCGAAATTTTCAGGTCTACGCTACAGACCGAACGATCCCAACAAAACAGCACTTCGTATTACCATCAGAATAGACCCACTCCGTTGTCTGCCAGATTGAAAAACGGGTGCATCCCTAGTCATGTGCATCATCGTAATTTCTTAGTTGATACATTTCTGTCCTGTGTAAATTTAATCTCATCCTCAGTTTCCATACCATGTTTATTCATGACTCCTTATATTATCTGTCCGCCTTCTGCATGGCCTTCCGTGCCCCCTCCTGCCCTCAAGCTTACTCACATATACCATTGTCACTACCGTCATGACATCTGTTGCCTCCATGTGACCATACTATCTCTTCTATAAAATCACCTGGAGTCTGTGAGATAAAAGGATAACTAAGTGTGAGTATCGCAGTGATGCAAACCATATCGATTTTAAAGAGATAAGTAACACACAGGTGAATGTTAACCCCTTTAGTTTGGTGGCGTAGCTTTTAAAATGTATTCTTGCTGTCTTCACACAAATTCAAATTTAGGAAAGACCTCTCCTGATATAGGGGTTAATAAAAACTATATCCTACCCACCTAGCTCAAAACGTGTCTCTTAAGTTGCATAAAGTCTTCCGCAAATGGCAAGAAATAAGTGGAAAAATGCGCGTACGTCATCGGATAAAAGGGACTGAAATGTAATATGAAAAATAAGTGGGTAAGGGAGAGGTTATAGAGAGCCTACTAAGCCTGAGAGATACGGGCTCCTGACCCACGGCAAAAGGCCCTGAACCGGCAGTTCACTGGCTGAGCATCTGGCAGACATGAGTTTGGCTGCTTTTATTAACTCGTGTGTGTGTGTGTGTGTGTGTGTGTGTGTGTGTGTGTGTGTGTGTCAGTAGGAGTTCTGCTGCCTTTATTAACTCTTGTTATTTCTGGTTCTGTCTCCTCTCTCCTCGCTGGATCGTCCCCCGTTCCCTCTCGTCCTGGCTCGCTCTTTCTTCGTGCGTGTTTTTGTGTGTTTGTGTATATTTGTGTGCTTGTGTGTAGGCATGTTTATGTGTGCTTGTGTTTACATGAGAACGTGCTTAAATGTGTACGTTCGTATCAAGTTTAAAAGTAATGATTATACTTGCCTATTTCAGACAATACAGGAATGTGTAAATTTGTGTATTAAATGCTCCCTCCAGACTCTTACTATTCATCTTAGGGAGGACGTTGCACAGCGACAGGGTTAGAGACACTCGCCATTAACCCCGTCACTGCCAGGGTTACGCATCAGTAGCATTGTCTGGTAGCGAAGGAAATGAAACAGGGTCATGCACATATGACACATGCAAATTCTCGTGTGTTGCGAGGACATCTCAGCCACCGTTACCAGTGTTTACTCCATCGCCAGCTTCCCATTACTCTTTTCATGAGGTACAGTGGCTGGTGTGTATGTTCATTGACAACATAGTTCATTAGGATTTCGGGAAGCATCCCAAATATTGCACTCCAGCAGACTAAGTCAGCTTTACAACACACAAGATAGAAAAGCGCAGCATATGGACCACCCTGTACTGTATAAACTGACCTAATCATACTGAAACGGCTCAGCTGTTTAATGACGGATAAAGTGGTTAACCCCTTCACTAGGATGACACAGTTTAAAAATATATACTTGCTGTCTCCAGAATGTTTTACTTTGGTTAGGGGAGATTTTTCAGACTGGAGGCCTTAACTATACATTTCAGTAACCTCTTCATTATGAGAGGTCCTTCCACCGATTATTACAATCGTTTAAGGGTTGCATGAATGATATTAGTACTTACCGTGGTGTACAAAGGAAAGCAAACAGCAGCAGACCTGTCTGTCCTTTCGGGGCTGTTTGTTGTAGGAAAATTTACAGTTAATAAAATTGTTCTACGAGTTAAAGACAAGGATAGGAAAGCCAGGAGGCTCTCTCGCCTACCAAATCCTGCAGCCGAAGCTGGTAGGAAATGGTAAGAAAGTCCACCACGCAACTTAGAAATTTCACAAGAAAGAAGGAATGGAAATCATCTGCTGCATTATCTTAACCTGAAAGTGAAAGTAACATTCAATCAACAACATGTACACATGTTGATGTTTTACAGTTGTGTCTTTCAGATTCTGGACTGTAGCCAACATTATACTTCAAGAATGTATGTTTCAGGAATGAATATACTTCTCTGGTGTTAGATGACGGGTATTTATCCAAGCGATTTTCAGTGGTTAGTAGTGTATGACAGTTTACAATATTCAAGGCACTTTGTACCGTTACGAGTATTACAACTCTATTAAAGGAAAAATACTCAGTTTTATCTGATGGGAATTGTTTGACAACAGTTTCGTGACCATTTCCTCTAGTATAATCCGACTGATCAGTTGTGAAGTATTTTTAGACATCCATATTATCATGTGAAGATTTTATAGACGAATTAAGTCCCCTCGTAATCAGTGCTTAGTTAAATTAAACAGATTCAGTGTTTTTAAGCTTTTCACGCATGGTATACTTCTCACTCTAGGTATCATTTGTGTCACCCGTCGCTGTACTCTCTCAGGTTTCACCACTTCTTTTTTTGTAATAAGGTGACCGAAACTGGATATTGTAGTCCTTGACCACATTAGTAAATTACACAAGATGAGGATGATATTTTCTTCCGATGTATATTCGAATGCACTACTTATCAGTCTGATTAATTTGTTGACTTTTTAACAGTTTTCAAACACTTCTTGCTGGATTTTAGATCATGTGTTGTTATAATTCCTATGTCTTTTTCATGGTGTATATTATAAAGCTGAATAATATTCATAGTATACAGTACATGGCTTTTTTCGTTTCTATCACTAATGTTTAGGAGTTACATTTACTAATGCTGAAATCCATCTGCCATATTAATATCCAGTTAAGCAGTCAGTCGAGATCTCTCTGAATTGCTTGCTTCTGTAAAGATGTGTTTTTGTTACTAACTATAGTAAAGTCAGCAGTCTGGATATTTTACAAAATAAACCATCGTCAGTATGATTTATAAAATTCTACGGAATAAGACCCAACACTGAACCTTTTGGGACTCTGCTCATAACATCTTTTCAGTCTGATTCTTTTCCATTTACTACTATTCTTTGTTTACGTCCTATAAACTGATTATCAATCCATCCAAGCACAGTGTCGCTGAAACTAATCGTATGTTCTTCTAGTTTTTAAAGGATTTTTTTGCTGGATATTTCATCGAAATCTTTTTGAAAATTAAAATGGATGTTATCAGTGGATCTGATCTCTTTGAATATGTTTAATCAGTCGGTATAAAAATGAAAAAGATTTGAATGGCAAGAATGCTGTTCTACAAAAAATGTGAATCATTGATGAGAGTATATATGTTTCAGTGTTTGACAGATTTATCTCTGATAATATTCCTAACAACCTGCAGTTGACAGATGTTGAGTTAAATGGATGGCAATTTTTCTGGTAGTGATTTGTTGCCATTTTGAATACTGGGGTTACGTTTGTTGTTTCCACTCACGAGGCACCTTATTAATATAATTATTTATTACTTAGTTCAGCTAAAGACTTTGATATTTCATTCCATACTTCCTTCAGTATCCACTGAGTATTAATGATTTATTAAATACCACAGCCTAATGTTTTGATATATCACTCGTCACTTCCGGAGATATTTTTATCTGGCCCCGATTCTTTATTTACTTTACTGTAACAGACTGCGAGTTGTATATGCTTCCTACTAAAGTTATGTCGCTAATTATGTTATCCTCTTCTAAGACAACACAAGCTACAGGAAATGCAACTGTATTCTACCGTAAATCCGCCTTAATGAAACGATCAAGTTATTTTCTCCCAAAATCTTTAACTCTCTTATGGATTGGACAGTTATAGTATTCTGTTGCTACTGACGCCATACGATTTTATTTAACAGAGGTTGAATACAGTGGCCTGGTAATTATAATAATTCAATACCATGAAACTGGTAACATGAACTTCCTCATGGTCGTGATGAGTCTCCTGTTGCATTCTACGTAACTTTAAATTATTTTAATTAACAGAGTGAGTCACAGAGGCATATTATCATTAATGTATTCAGACCACATAAACTTATCACCAGAAATTATTGCAGTGAATTATGATTAAGTCTAACATTTGTTTCGATAAAATACTGTAAGGTATTTATAATATTAATGTGCATGGTTATATCATGAAGCAGATGAACGATAATTACCATGATTTATATGACCTGTGGGAAATGATGTGACCCTTCCATCCTCCGCTCACCCCCACCCCAAAGTGATATCTGTAATAATAATAATATAACTCAGGCGGCCTGAAAATAAAGGTATTAAATTTGCCTTAACTACAAAATTGCTAGGATTTCTCTGGACTAGACAAGATCGCCAGATGTCAGCCATAATCAGGTTTCTAAAAGCACCAGATACCAGGGAAAGTGCCATTAAATAACAGTTTGTGATGCCTTTACGGTGCTTTGATTTGTGTCAGATGAATAAAATCTTGTAGTATTAGCCTTCCCCCTGTGGCGGGGGGGGGACACAATCTGGTCGCACTATGGGGTGGTACTACTACTCTGCGGCCAGGTTGTGTTAGGAAGAATACTGCCACCGTAATCACTGCGTGTCGTAAAAGGCGACTAAAAGGGGCGGGGTGAGAGGACTAGGGACCCCCTCCTCTGTTTTTTTGTTCCTATAAAGAAACAGGCCAGAGAAAGGGATGGGGGATGGAGTCATCCCCGTACCCTGAAGATTGGGTCTATGAATGTGCGTGGATGTAGTATAATTGAGGCTAAAAGGGAGGAGATTGGAAGAATGTTTGTGAGAAGAAAGTTGGATGTGTTAGCTTTGAGTGAAACGAAGATGAAAGGGAAGGGTGAGTCTATGTTTGGAAGTGTGAATGGAGGATTGTCAGGTGTTGACAGAGGAAGGGCAAGAGAAGGTGTGGCCTTGTTAGTGAGTCCGGAAGTACAGCAGTGTGTGATTGAATGGAAGGAGGTGTCATTGAGACTGATGTGGGTGAAAGCGAAATTCGAACGTGAGTTGTGGGTGTTTGTGAGTGCATATGGGCCTGGTAGTGAACGAGATGAAGAAGACAGGGAATCTTTCTGGAATGATGTTGATGAGTGTCTGCAGAGTTTTGGAGCGAATGTGAATGTGGTAATGATGGGAGATCTGAATGCTAGAGTGGGAAATGTAGCAGTTGAAGGTGTAGTTGGTATGCATGGTGTGCCTGGAAGAAATGAAAATGGGGAACGAATGATAGCGATGTGTGTTGAGCGAGAGATGGTGATTGGAAATACGCTGTTTGAGAAGAAAGATATTTATAAGTATACATGGGTGAGACAGGAGGGTGGAAGGGTTGTTGATAGAGCTTTGATGGACTATGTGGTTGTGTCTAGGAATGTAATAGGAAGATTGTTGGATGTGAGAGTTCTGAGAGGGGAGGGTGGAGGTATGTCTGACCACTACTTGGTGGAGGGAAAGTTAAGAGTAGGTAAGAGATGGGTGAGAGCTAGGAGGGTTAGGTGTGGCAGGGAGGTTTTGAAAGTGAGTGAGTTGGATAAAAGAGAGAAAAAGATAGAGTATCAGAAGAAATTGAAAGATGAGTGGAACGCATTGAAAGATCAGGAAAATGGCTGTGTGGAGGAGGAATGGCAGTTGTTTAAGAGTGCTGTGGTGGGGCATGCAGAAGAGGCGTGTGGTTTGAGACGTGTGGGTGGTAGTGTAAGAAAAGGAAGTGAATGGTGGTGCGAGAAAGGAAGTATGGCTGTGGCTGAGAAGAGACGTGCATATGAAGTGTGGCTGCACAGGAAGGATGAGATGTCATATGAAAGGTATAAGGAAAAGAGGAATAGGGCGAGAAGGGCTGTGCGTGATGCTAAAGTGGCAGCAGACGAGAGGTGGGGTAGGCGGCTTACAGAGAATTTTCAACAGAATAAGAAAATGTTTTGGAAGGAGGTGAAAAGGGTGCGAAAGGGAGAGTCTGGGAAGGAAGAACGAGTAAAAGCAGAGGATGGAAGGATGTTAATTGAGATGGATGCCGTAAGGAAGAGATGGGCAGAGTATTTTGAAAGATTGTTAAATGTAGAGGAGGAAAGGGTGGCTGAGATTGTGGCAGATGGAAGGGTGCAAGGAATAAATGTGTTGGAAGAGTTGAATGATTCTTTGATCACGAAGGAGGAAGTGGAGAAGGCAGTAAAGGAGATGAAAACAGGGAAAGCTGCAGGTATGGATGGGTGTGCTGTGGAATGCCTGAAAGGTGGTGGAGTGACCATTGTTGACTGGTTAGTAAGATTGTTGAATGTGTGCTTTGTGAAAGGTATGGTGCCAATTGACTGGGCAAGTGCTTGTGTGGTCCCGTTGTATAAAGGCAAGGGTGATAAGTATGAATGTACTAGCTTTAGGGGTATAAGTCTGTTGAGTGTTGTAGGTAAAGTTTATGGTAGAGTGTTAATTATGAGAGTTAGAGAGGGTACAGAGGGAGTGATTGGTGAAGAGCAGTGTGGCTTTAGGAGAGGGAGGGGATGTGTGGATCAGGTGTTTGCTGTGAGACAAGTGTGTGAAAAGTATTTAGCGAAAGGCAAGGATGTGTTTTGGGCATTCATGGATTTAGAGAAACCGTATGATGGAATTGATAGGGAGGCTTTGTGGACTGTTTTAAGATTGTATGGACTTGATGGTAGGTTACTAAAAGGGGTGAAAAGTTTTTATGTAAATAGTAGAGCGTGTGTAAGAGTGGGAAATGCTGTGAGTGACTGGTTTCCTGTGAGAGTGGGGCTGCGACAGGGATGTGTGATGTCGCCTTGGTTGTTTAATATTTACATGGATGGTGTTGTAAGGGAGGTGAATGCAAGAGTTTTAGGTGGAGGTCTGAGTCTGGTGAATGCTGAAGGTGGAGAGTGGAATCTGAAGCAGCTACTGTTTGCAGATGATACTGCACTGGTGGCTGATTCAGAGGAGAGATTGAGACAATTGGTAGAGGAGTTTGGAAGGGTGTGTGAAAGGAGGAAATTGAAAGTAAATGAGAATAAGAGTAAAGTGATGAAGTGTATGAGGTTCGTAGATGGTAGGGGGATGAATATAGCTTTGAATGGCGAGTTGCTTGAGGAGGTAGAGTGTTTTAAATATATAGGGTCACATGTTGCTGTGGATGGAAGAACAGATGCAGAAGTGAAGTTTAGAATAAATGAAGTAGGAAAGGTGCTGGGAGGAATGAAAAAAGTGTTTAGATGTCGTTCGCTTAGAATGGATGTAAAGAGAAGGTTGTATGAGGGTGTTGTGGTACCGACAGTGTTATATGGGGCTGAAACATGGAATATGGGTGTAGCAGAGAGGAAAAGTTTGAATGTAATGGAGATGAAGTGTCTGAGGAGTATGTGTGGAGTGACGCGTATGGATCGAGTGTGAAATGATGAAGTGCGTAGGAAAACTGGAGTTGTTCGGGAGATGGCTGGTAGAGTTGAGCAGAGGGTGTTGCGATGGTTTGGGCATATGGAGAGAATGGATAATGAGCGATTGGTGAAAAAGATAACTAGATCTGATGTGAGTGGTGTAAGGCTGAGAGGAAGACCACGGATAGGATGGATGGACAGTGTGAAGAGAGCACTGAATGCGAGAGGGATGTCTGTTGAACAAGGAAGAGTGGCTGTGCGTGACAGAAATAAATGGAGAGAAATTGTGAATGAATAAGTGATGACGCAGCCCTGAGGGGATATTCTCCCGCATTTGGTCTGATCAGCTAGTCAGGTCAGGTGCGGGTAAGGGGATGGGTCTGTTATGATGTGGCAGAGGTAAACCAGCTCTGCTGTCGGGCCCTGCTGCGGATGTCACTGATTGCATTGCGCAATTGACCCTTATGGGGTGTGGTGCGGTGAGGATCTGTCCGTTCTCCCCTTGGGGCTAAGATGCGAATGAATGTGTTTGAATGGATGAGTAAATGGGGAGTGTGTCGTCCTGTCTCGGCTACTTCCCTTTCCTTGGGGGAAGTAGCCTAGGTATATAGATAGATAGATAGTATTAGCCTGAATGAAAATTGTCGTAGTAAAAGCTTAACTAGAATATACAAGGTAGCGCTACACTAGAAACTAGTAGAAACTGGCTGGTGGTATCTCATGTTACTGAGACGGCTTAGTCTGCTGTTGTGGGCGTGGGTGTGGCAGTGGGAGTTGGGAACGAAGGATAAACAATGGCAACGCTGACCGAGCCGTCCCCACAACACAAAATCCCGCGGTGGCGTGGAAGAGGAGCGTTACAAATGGACCACTCTGTATTTCTGTATTTGCGAATTACGGTGTGAACAGTGATGGGAGTGCTGGATTTGTAGCGGGGAAAGAGTGGTGTTATTTGAGGCAGGAAGGTCAAAACATGCCTGCGGCTTTACAATATTTAAACGAACTTTTATTTCAAACAACAGATATAATATTTCAGGTCAAAAGTTAGAAAAATAGCCTTTTCACGGCGATGACCTACTTATTTTTTCTTATTCTTAAGCTTATTCTTTGTGTCTTCAGACGATTATGTTCAACTCATGACTGACTTCTTTGAACGGGAGGGTTCAGATGTGGCCTTCACACTGCCTTCACTATAAATACGTCTCCCCCAAACCCAACTGAAGAGTCGGGTGATGGCAAGATTAAGATATATTTTTGGGGGGTTACTCTCCACAGTGACTTTGTACAGGGGAAATAGTGGTGATATTTGAGGCAGGTGAGTCACAACGTGCCTGCGGAACTACAGTAATTGTTAAATGAACCTTTGCTTTACACAGGAGAGATAACATTTCACAACCATTTTCTGTTAGGTTAAAATGTCAGCTGTGACTGAATTATTTTCTCTATTTTAGCCATATAGTCTAGGCTTTTTATTAAACTAATTTTATTTTCTCTTGTTCCATTGTATAAATCATTTTATTATTGAACTTTTCAGGCCGAGGACAGATTTTAAAATTCCAGTCTCGCTATTCGCAGATATTTTTTCTTTGCCTTTTTTTTTCTTTTTTTGCCATGATCTCCAGTCTTTCAATCGCAGTGTGTCCAGGCATCGCAAATTGAAATGAACGAATCTTGATTTTGGCTCGTAGTTATCTTGTTTGTTGTTTTTTCTTGGAGGGAACAATCTTGCGGTCTTCTGGCCTTTGGTTCCTTCTTCCTTGCATAAATAAATGAATGAATGAATGAATAAATAAATGAATAAATAAATAAATAAATAAATAAATAAATATATATATAATATATATATATATAATATATATATATATATATATATATATATATATATATATATAATATATATATATATATACATATATAATATATATATATATATATATATATATATATATATATATATATATATATATATATATATATACTTTCGAATTAACAGAGCTGGAAATAGCCCTCGTTAACCCCTTTCCATACAAATTTCCTGAGTTTATATAGCTGTCCGAAGGTTAAAAAAAAAAAAAAAAAAAAAAAAAAAGTAAAAGACGTAGTCACACTGAAAGGACTATTTATGTTTGAATTATTGTTTTTGAAGTAACCTCAAGGCGTTTTCCAGGTATCAGCCCCTGCAGTATGGTAACGTCTTATTTATCTATCAATCTATCTATATACCTAGGCTGCTTCCCCCAAGGAAAGGGAGGTAGCCGAGACAGGACGACTCACTCTCCATTTACTCATCCATTCAAACACATTCATTCGCATCTTAGCTCCAAAGGAGAGAACGGAGAGATCCTCTCTGTACCAAACCGCACAAGGGTCAACTGCGCAATGCAATCAGTGACATCCGCAGCAGGGCCCGACAGCAGAACTGGTTTACCCCTGCCACATCATAATAGACCCATCCCCTTACCCACACCTGACCTGACTAGCTGATCAGACCAAATGCGGGAGAATATCTTATTTATATAATTACTATTACCTCCAGACGATTAGTCAGCTTAGGAGAGGCTCTTATACGGAAGACATTAACCAAGCCTTTATCAAACCCCTCCAGTTGAGAGTCTGCGAAGCCCAACAAAATCGTCTGGAGATGGCTTGAATTAATAAGCGTCATCGTATTGGAAATGCTGACAAACTTTATATTCTCGTGTTTAGTTTGTAGCGTTTATTATTGTTTAGCGTGATTATAGAACTTACTCTTATCAAACAATGCAGGGTGGGCTAAAAGTTACATTACCGTAATATTATTTTATTAACAGTTATATTTCAACTAAATAAAGTGTACACCAATTATATTTTAACTAAGTGAAGTGCATATGAAGTAAATTCAAAATCAAGTTAAATCAAATGCTCAAAATGACCTCCATCTTCAAAATGGCCTCCTTCTTCAAAATGACCTCCTTCTTCAAAATGGCCTCCTTCTGCCACTAAGCAGAATTGGCACCAGTCAGAGACAGTGGCAAATTCTTCTTCACAGCTCATGGTAAAGTAACTTTTGGCCCACCCTGTATATATAATTTTAAAGAAATATTAAAATTTATGTAATGCGGCCATTTTCGGATGTGCCAAAACATAGTGTGAGCCGTTACCCTCTTCACTACGACAGGCGACAATATTTCATTTTATTTAGCTTATAATTATCCATACTATTTTATTCGAAAAGTTTCTCCGCTGTTGATAAAAGTCTTCAGGAGATATCAAGACTGACTATACAAAACATCATCCTAGTCAAAGAGACATACTGAATTCTCGACCATTTTCTGATCTGTATTTCACCTGGTATTTCTTCAGCATCTACCTACTGTACACCTTCGGGAGGGGGTGGCCAGATGGTTAGAACTGTCTGAAAGGATGAAGGTTTGATTCCGAGCTAGAACAAGGAATAATACGATTTGAAGTTTCGATAAAAAGAGTTTTTACTGCTATTCCACTGTCGGGTCATTAACACCACCATTAATACCATTACATCTCTTCTGAATGAGAAAGTTCTACCTTGTATTCAATATGGACGGTCGGTATTAACGTCGAAGTGAAGGTGTGTAGCACGTAGAAGGATTGATGTGCTTAATGGAACGGACTATGAGATCTGTGTCCAGAGTGATTATAAAGAGAAGAAATCAACTGAAAAAACTAAGAGAGAGAGAGAGAGAGAGAGAGAGAGAGAGAGAGAGAGAGAGAGAGAGAGAGCAACGGATGTGAGCCAGCCACTCTGTTAAAGGGGAAAATTTCATCTGTGATTTAAGGGTTATTGGTTAGGATGAACTCTCTCTCTCTCTCTCTCTCTCTCTCTCTTTCTTTCTTTCGTAAGTATATCAGATATCTGTGTTTATTCGACAGTCTGTGTCTCTGGGTCTCTGTCTGCCTACCTGTCCGTCTTTCTGTCTCTCAGCTCAGTTACTTGTTTCATATTGTATCGTTTTTTCACAATCTCTCTCTCTCTCTCTCTCTCTCTCTCTCATGACACATCCGGTGTAAATCGCGTTACGGGCTGAAGATAATCGGGGCACCGATAAACCGGACATGAGAGGGTGTGGATATGATGACTTCAATCCGATGTCCACTTGCCGGGTAAAAGAATGCGATTTACGTATAGCTGGGAGAGAGAGAGAGAGAGAGAGAGAGAGAGAGAGAGAGAGAGAGAGAGAGAGAGAGAGAGAGAGAGAGATTCCCCGACCTACTGGTGTCTGGGAGGTGATCTGCTCCATTACTAACACGTGCGTACATATTTATATTTATATATACTACTTTCTGACGATTTTATTCGGCGTAGGAGAATTTCCTTTTTTTTCCCCTCACTCCGTTCTCTTATTGAAAAAAGAAAAAATCATCACTGCGAGAGATCTTTCATAGGGTGAATAAAATCGTCGGAATGTAGCTCTACCGGTCATCAAAATGAAGACATCATTGTCCTGAAGAAGTTAAAAAGCTTCTTTTTGTTGATGAGGAAATTGAGATGCAAATAGATTGAAAGAAATAATGAGAATGAATAACTTAAGCTTAACCGGGTGTGTCATGCGTCAGCAGCTCACCTGCAGGCGCTTTCACCTTAATGAGGCACAATTAATCTTTCACCTTGATTCTTTTTTTTTTTTTTTTTTTTTATGTGAAGGACTCTGGGCATAGGCTTCACAGCCTGATTTCAAGGCCTAGTAGTCCTCCTACGTACCGCACACCTCTACATGTCACCACTTCGGCGCTAACACCCATCGTCCATACTGAATACATGCTAGGGCTGTCTCATATGGGACTGATGTATTGGTATTAGCGGGGGTATTTTTACGACATGTCGGCGGGTCTTCTGGTAGATCAGTAAAGTCTGATCTACCATCTGTCTTGCTTTCACCAAGCGTTAATGGTGATAAATGCAGGTCCTCAGTATTGGCAGCAAAATGAAAGAGTTAGGGTCATATCAATCTCCTTATCATACAATCCTTTATGCTTCATGAGAAACAAAGGGGCTCAGGATGAGAACACTCAGTCTGGACATTGAAGGTAGTCTGGACATTTAAGGTAGTCTGGACATTTAAGGTAGTTGGACATTTAAGGTAGTTTTGACATTTAAGGTAGTCTGGACATTTAAGGTAAGAAAGGCTAGTTGTTCGGCCCTGAGTGGCATTATATGAGTAATTAACTCCATCCACATGTGATGTACACCGTTATTGTTCACAACTACCCTCTGACGTAACCCTTTAGTGGCCACAACTACCGTCTGATGTAAACCGTTATTGGCCACACTTCAGCTCGTCAGACCACCCGGCGTCCAGTTGTTTATATAGTTTCCACCTGATACAGTAAATGTTTTTCTGGTGTACAGCAAGTCATTTGGCCTTTCTCTCAGTAACGTCACCTGATGGCAGCAATATATCAGTTGAGTGGATGATAGGCGATCCTAGCTAATACTGAACTCGAAGATTTAAACCAAGAAAATGATTATGAAATAATAAAAAAATATTTAGAACCAAGCTGAAAGGACACAGTGGCAGTAAAAATGTAAAAAAAAAAAAAAAAAATGAGGTCAGATACGCCAAAATTGTTTTTCATTTTTATGAAACTTCCTTAACCCAAGGACGTATTTTCTGTTTTATTCTGGTTACCGAACAGACAATTTAATACAGTTCAGGGGAGAACTGGTGTAGTGAAGGAGGTCAGTGAAGGCTACAGTAAATTCTCCAGCCCGAAATATCCATTGCTGAACAATAACATCTGGGGATGGCAAGAATGAAGTAAAAATGGCCTATTTTGGCTGATGGGATTGAACAGACTTTTATCGTAGGTTTTAAATTCCAAAGTATCATTTTCTTAATTTCCTTCAAAAGTTCCTTGTCCATATACTTTGATATCAATTTCGTCCTCCTCCCCCTCCCACGCTCGGGAGTGAGTTGTTGCTGTTGTTGTTGATCAGCCTCACACTGTCTAGCTGAGCAGACCCATAACTGTAGGCAAGCAATCCCTCCTTCAGGGCCGTCCCATGCAGTGGACTGATATTCCCTTGTAGCTGATAGCGTCTCACCACAGCGAAGCACGGGGAAAATGTGGAGGTTTGGTTCCTGGATTGATGCTGATTTTGCGTCTCTACCTAGTTTACAGGGACATCATAGCAGGCTTCACTTCACCCCGTAATTTGGTTATATGGTTACCACCCAGCGTTGTTAATGGTTTCTTGGGATACAGGAAACCATAAAGTTCGGCACTCAGTGTAAAGTCATCTGAAGTGAAAAGAAGAGTAACAGGAAGTGTCAGGAGGAAAACGAGAAGTAAGAGGTGAGAAGGGCAGATGCTGAGATACGATGATAAAAAGACAGAAAGAAGTAGGCAACACCACATCAAGTGAGTATTTGATGGTCGCCACCACTTACCACCAAAGCTTCGGAATACTACACTCCATTTCACCGAGTCTGGCGCCATCAGTGATGTCCTCAACACCTGTGGCATCGATAAAGGTCCTCAGGACTGTATATACTTTTTTGTTCTGTCTTTATTTTATGTTCTCAAGGTTATATATAGAGGTTCACCCAGTGCAGAGGATTTACATCAACACTACAGGCTTTGAAGACATCACTGATAGTGCCAAACTTGGTGAAATGGAGCACAGCCATGAATCAAGGCTGGCTGGGAGATTACCAAAGAACACAGCTATTGTTACATTTCTTAACAGTGTTAATCCTTTCATGGTCCGGATAACTCCAGTATTCTATTCCGGCCAATAACAGGCGATTTGACACAAGTGAGAATAACAGGCGATTTGACACAAGTGAGAATAACAGGCGATTTGACACAAATGAGGCAGAGTACTTGGAGCCTGAGGATGGTAACTGGATTCATGAGTAGAGCATCGTATTTGAATATGCGAAAATCCTCCTCGACCTGCACGGCTCCTGTACACTTCCAATTTTGGTGTTATGTTCTGGTCATCGTATTATAAAATGATTGGGAGAAACTAGAGTAAATAGTATAAAAGTGACAGAAAAGAGATCCAAATTGAAAAAGAAAATATGAGGAACGCTTAGAATTGAGTCTGTTTTCCTTCAAAAAGAGTATGAGTGAATCTGACCAAAGTATAGTATATAAAATTGTCGGATACGTGATACTATGGCAGTGGAGAAGTGAATCATAGTAAACCGGTTGAATTACATGATAAAGAATGGAGAGCAAAATTATCAGCATGTTTCCAGCCAAGAGAACCAAAATCCGCAGACGGGATGGAACAGATGCGGTGGTCGGAGTCTACTTTGTAACACACAGCCTCGAATGGACCAAAACATTAGCTTTTTTCTGAACAATGGACTCAGTTTCATTCTCCTCTTGTGTGCTCATTTCTTTCAGTTTTCTGCTCCCTCTCTTTGTGTGTGTGTGTGTGTGTGTGTGTGTGTGTGTGTGTGTGTGTGTGTGTGTGTGTGTGTGTGTGTGTGTCTGTCTGTCTGTCTCTCTGTCTCTCTCTGTCTCTTTCTCTCTCTCTCTCTCTCTCTCTCTCTCTCTCTCTCACTCAGTTCCTTAAAGTTCCCCAGGCTCTCCCTATCCCTCAACCTATTCCGTTTCTTTTCTCCCAGTTTCGTTATTTCTCTCCCCATCAGCCAACTCTCTGCCCCACATATTCTCCCTTCTTCCCTCCTCCTCCCTCTCTCCCTCCCTCAAAGAAAATCTCCCCTTCCCTTCCTACCCTCTTTCGTCTCCCCTCCTTTTCCTCTTCCATTTTCCCTCCTTGTTCCCATATCATAGCGGCGTGAAGAGAGACTATGTGGAAGGTGAAAAGAGATGGAAAGAAGGAAACTGCAATGGTAATAAGAGAGATAAATGAATACGGGAGGGAAAGAGAGAGAGAGAGAGAGAGAGAGGGGGGGGGGATGCCAGAATGGAATGAAAGACGAGAAAAGGGAAAAGGAGCGAAGAGTAAAACGTAGGAGGAAAATCTGAATAAACAATGATAGGGCAAAGCAGCAATCAAAGTTCTTCAGGCCGAAGACGTGTTCTGTGTAATATGCTTGCAGGTGTCATACGATTTTATTGAGATTAGAAGATTTTTGTTTAAACCTGGAAACCTTGATTAAGCTCTTAACTACTACGTTAAATATAACTGTCTGGTTGGCATCAGTAATGTAACATAAATGGTGTCCTCAGCCTTCAGGGTTATAAAGACTTCATCAAAGAAAAGAGGTAAACTGATAGGCAATATCATGTTTTATTAGAAAGTCGATTCAGTCAGCTTAGCGAAATTTTTTCGACCTGGAGGACATTTATAGCTATTACTGCTTCAACACAAAAGGTCTTTCGTAAACCGATCAGAATATCTGTTTGCAGCATATTCATCCAATAATAAGTCGTCGTACCGAAGATAATTTTATGAAACTGTATTTTTTTAATTTTAAAAGTAGTGTGACTACTTATAATCCTTAATTCTTTATAATAAGGTGACATACAATCCTTTATTTATTCTCATTACTACCGACCGATTCAGTTCAGTATGGGGTAGTCCACACGAAATGATGGTATTAATGAAGGCTGCAATTAACTCTTTAGTTTGAAAAGCCACCCGTGAATTGCCTAAAGTCGTCAGGAGAGACCAACTATAAAACTGAAATGACTTTGGCGTAGTGAAGGAGTACATAAATCAACAGTATGTATTATTCATGGCAAGAGAGAGACGTGTTCATCGGTCACATTTATAAAGACAAACATAGCACACACGGTGGACATAACGTAAGCTGCTGACACGATCAGGCGGCCACGGCTCAATTTCAGCTTAATCCTGTTCGCTGGTATTGAGTTGCAAGAGAATGCTAGAGTTGTTACGACCGTGAGAATTAATACTGACAGTATCAAAAGCATCAGGCTGCTAGAGCTCAATCTCAGATAAAGTCGTCTAGTATCAGGTGGCATATCATACCAGAGTTCTTGTCATCACATGAGGGTTAGTATACCAGTCGGGCACATTCTACCATGCAGTAGGGAATTATGTATTATTAACAACATTTACCAAAGCAAGTACAGATATACATACATGAAGTAAGAAGGAGCAAGAGAGCGCAACACCCGCACATACCAGCGAGTCAAAGGATTGGATATTTGCTGTGAACGTGACCCGCGACAAGTTACTCGCAGATTGAATTACTTGATTCTTTCCTAACCCTGATCATATCAGACAAAAAGTACGTGAGTTATACTCGTAATAGCTTTGTCCAATGACGACCGCTGGCCTCTCCCTGTGGCACTGAACTTTGAATGATTATTCCCAAAATCGAATGTCATTATCCTTGTTTTAACATGAACCCTTTCATAAAGTTTAGTTTACATAGGATTAAGACTTGGCTGACTTTGCCCTACGACCTTAATCTTTGACTTATTGTTCAAAAAATCAGTAGGTTTACTTCTTGGCTGAACCTCAATCCTGCCACTAAATTTGGGTGAAATCGGATTCATACTTAACGACCTATTTGTTACCACACACACACACACACACACACACACACACACACACACACACACACACACACACACATACACACACATACACACACACATACACACACACATACACACACACACACACACACACACACACACACACACACACATTAGTGCTTGCCGGCAAAAATTTGCGGGACTAACTAATAGCCTTTCTGTCACAGAATGTTTGCAAATACGATTAATATTATTTTTAAATACCGTTATTGAGCCCACAATGACCGGTTCTGGCCAAAGTATCGAAAAACTGATTTTAACCTATTTTCGCGTAACGCTATTTCCGACAATTTCGGGCCGTCTTGTTGCGCGCAATCAAAAAAATTTTTGTTAGGTATGTTTCTGATACTCCCTGGACTCACTCTGACCTAATGCAAAAAGAATCAGTTCGATATTTATTACCGTTCTCGTGAAAGGAACGAACAAGTGATTATCGCAGATTTTCGCGTGTCGCTGTTTCCGAAGATTTCCTGTCGTCGCGTCGCGCGCGATCGCCAAACTTTTTATTAGGCATTTTTCTGAAACTTCCAGGACATACCCCGACTTATGGCAGAAAGAATGAGGTCGATATCTATTATTGTTCTCGTCAGAGAAACGAACAAACGTACAAACAGACACGCGCATACAGAACTTGACTATTTTATACAGTGGTACAGTGGTAAAGTGTGCATTTTCGTACATGGAAGAACGAGGGTTCGTGCCCTGCCAGGGTAACATACCGGTATATATATATATAATGTATGTGTGTGTGTATTCATGTAAGTATGTATGTGTGTATGGTAATCTCTATCTGTCTATCTATCCTCGTGCATTTATTTACATATTCATTTGTTTGTTCATATCAAGTAATATGAAGACCTAAAAGCACACCGATGAAACGCGAACCAGTATATATTTACAGAGCAAGACAGAGAGACACACCAGGCCAATAAGCTGTGCACACAGGAAGTCAAGGACGCCACAAGAACAAGCACACAGCGAGCCAGACTAAACAGTATTATTCACTGCAACACCACCCCCAAGCCAGTGCTCCTAATAAACTCACATCCAGTGGCTGTGTGCGTGCGAGTGTGTGTGTGTGTGTGTGTGTGTGTGTCTTTGTGTATGAGAGAGAGAGAGAGAGAGAGAGAGAGAGAGAGAGAGAGAGAGAGAGAGAGAGAGAGAGAGAGAGAGAGAGAGAGAAGCGGAGGAGAAAATGTGGCATTGTTTTTGGACAAAATCTGGTAGAACTTTCTCTCACAGATAATCAAGAGTTCATGACATGGATTAAGCTTCATCAAGGTGTAATGCACTTGTGACACCTACATTTTCCGGAAATAAGTGAGTGTTTTAACACGGAAAAATATGATAGTCTTCATTGCCACAGACTTACAACCAAGACCTTAAACAAACTTCATGACTTCATAATGATCATTAAAGTCTTTCCAAAGGTCTTCACAAAATCAACATATCTTTTTCATTTAAAAAGCCATCTTTCTAAGTATTAATATTATATTCCCGAACCGAGATTTTTGCGTCATTTTTCATGTAATTTCTCGTAAGATTGTTGGAAATGTGCAATATATGAAACATCTAATGACGTTGTTTCAGTGCCTCTGCCTGGAACGTCTGACATCTGCCTGTGACAAAAGGTGGTTTAAGTTGTCCTTCCTGAGAGACTACAGTAATCCAGTAGCTTGTGAGGACCGAAGAATATCAAGGTAAGGACTGAATGATGCCAAGATTAGGCACCAAAGAATGTTGCCTTCATGGTTGGGTTTGTTCACTTAGGCCTGGTGTGCGTGATAACCACTTCTGGATAGGATTTAACGCTTCTTGAACCTGCTATTAAGATAATCGGAATATATTTTATAAAGGAAGAATTGCAGTAATGCATCACGGGAGAGCCAGCTCTTCTTGATATGCAACTGTCTTACCAAAAACGTATAATAGTTGTCACTTGATAAAATCTCTACAGATGATATCCCATATGGCACTGTGTAACGAGTACGACACTATTCTCAGCGACCAGGTAATTTAGTGGTATAGTTGTGGTCGCAGAAAGCCGTGCACTAACGCGTTACTGTTCGATTCCAAGAGGTGGCCGGAGGTTTTTTCCATCTGTGAAATGTTTTCAGGGAAGCAGGGTGTTGTACGGCATAAATGTTTTGGAGTGTAGTAGTCTCTCTCTTGCCTTCTCATGCCGCGGGACTTAGGGGGTCCCAGTGGGGTAACTTAAAAAGAAATTGGCTAGTGCTTTATATATGATTTTCTTAGCGTACGTAAATCCATGGCCCCTTTCGCTGTAAGGAATTCTTTTCTCATGGCTGAACAAAATTACCCTTTCGACCTATAAAAAAAAAAAAAAAAAAAAAAAAAAAAAAAAAAAGTACTCATAACGTCGAAAATATTGTCTAGATTTGTGTATACTTCACCTCAACTCTACCATGACGTCACTGGGTGGTTAGTCTTGCTGCTGTTAGGAGAGCACCGAGATACTGGAGGGATTGACAAAGTGCAGTGCAGCCATCCCCCACTGTTCAAAAAGTATTGCTTAAGCTGAATAACATCATCTGATTATACCAAGTTGTAGTATACTAGATTTAAACTTAGCTTGTGGTGGCCTGTCTCGTTTGTGTGTGTGTGTGTGTGTGTGTGTGTGTGTGTGTGTGTGTGTGTGTGTGTGTGTTTGCAAAAGGGACTAGGTGGAGGGAAGGAACGAAGAAAGGGATAGTTAGGAAGAGGAAGCGAAAATATTATGATACAGGGTACATGAGGAAGTGCAGATAAAAGAAAGAAAATGAGAGAGAGGACGGGAGGGGAACAGGGAGAAAGAGGGAATTACAAAGAGAACGGGTAATGAGGCAGAGGGGAAACTGAAGGAGAAGAGGAGTGCAGGAAAGGAGGCGAAGGAAAAGTGGGAGAGAGAGAGAGAGAGAGAGAGAGAGAGAGAGAGAGAGAGAGAGAGAGAATTAAATAAGTGTTACGGAACAAGACGTGGTGAGTAAGACTAAAACAGGAGAGAAGAGAGCAAGGGACGAAAAGGCCAGGAGGTGGAAAAAGAGGAGAGGAAAAGAAAAAATGAGAGAGGAAGGATGAACAGATACGAGAGAAAAGAGAGGATGGTGAGACAGATGAAAAAGAACAATGGACAGAGAGAAAGAAAAGACAGAAAAAAACGATGGACAGAACGACAAACTAAGAGAAGAAATGCAGAAGACAAACATACCTTTGTCATTGGTGTGTCTGAAATCTTGAGGCAAAAAGAATACGCGAAAAGATAGAATGTTTGAAATGTGACAGACGAAGAAGACAACGGTGGGAGAGTGAGGAGGGGGAAGGAGAGGGAAGGGGGGAGAGAGGAAGGGAGGAAAGGGATAGAAGAGGGAAGGAAGGGGGAAAGATGGGATAGAGAAAGGGTGAAAAGAGAGGGGTGCTGGAAGTGAGGAGAAATAGAAAAAGGAGAGGGAGGGTAGAAGATAGGAGTGAAGAGAGAGAGAGAGAGAGAGAGAGAGAGAGAGAGAGAGAGAGAGAGATTAGAAAGATAAATAGGGCAAGAGAAAAGCTAGGAGGGAGAGGGAGAGGAGAGATGAAGAGATAAGAAGGAAGGAAGGAAGGGAGAAATTAATCTTGAGAGAGAAGAGGGGATAAAGAGAAAGGAGAAGAGAGAGAAAGGAGCGGAGGAGGTGGAGGCACAGTGGAAAAAGAGTTGAGCAACAGGGAAAAAGAGAGGAAAAGAAAACAAGAAGGAAAGAAGAAGGGAAGCAGGAAGAGAGAGAGAGGAGAAAAGGGGGAGAGAAGTAGAGGGAAGGATAAGAGAGAGGAACGAAGAAGGGAAGATATGAGAGAAGAAAGGAGGGGAAGAGGTGAAAAGGATGAGAGAAAGAGGAAAGAAGGCAAGAATGAGGAAAAGAGAAAAGAAGATTGTGGAGAGGAGAAAGGAAAATGTAGAGGAGGGGAAAAGGAAGGAGAGAAGAAAGGAGAAAAAATTGAGAGAATGAAAGCAAAAAGATGAGAGGAGGAGATAAGGGTGGGAGAGGAAAGAAGGAACGGGAGAAATGGAAAGAAAACGGCAGGAGAAAGAGAGGAGGTGAAGTATAAAGATAAAAATAGGAATAGAAGAGAGAAATTAGAAAGAAAGAGAGGAGGATGAAAGCAGGGAAGAGATAAGGTATATGAGAGTCTTGAAGCATCTTGGATACACAATAACCGACTTTATGTGCATATGAAGAAAGAAAGAAGATAGAAGGAGGGAAGAGGAGAGGAAAATGAAGAAGGAAGGAGGAAAATAGAGAAGGTAAGAAGACAGGAAGGAAAAGATGAAAGGAGAGAAAGAATTGGGAGAGAGAAGGAAGGAAGAAAGAGATGGATGGAAGTGAGAAGGACGGAGGAAGGAAAAGAGAAGAGAAAGAAGTAGGGGAAGGGAAGGAGGAAAGAGAAGGAAGGAAGGAAGGGAGAAGGATGAAGGAAGGGGGAATGAGGAAGTATGGAGTATAAAGGTGTCCGAGCTACAAAAAAACCGACCGTATCTGTAAATGAATGAAGAAGGAAAATGGAAGGACAGAAGAAGAGAAGGAGGAAAGAAGGAAAACAAGAGAAAAGAGTCAAAGAAGGCGAAGGGAAGGAAAGAGGGAGAGAGAGAGGGAGGGGAGGTGAAATGAAAAAAAAATGAGGAACAGGAAGAGGAGAGGGATGGAGGGATGAAAAATGGAAGAACCAAAGGACAGAAGAAGAAAGGAAGAAAAGAAGGATGGAAGGATGAAAGATGGGAGAATAAAAGGAAAGTGAAAGGGTGAAGGAAAGATGAAGGATGGGAGAATAAAAAAGGATGAAAAGGGGGAAGAATAGAGCAAAGGAAGGATGAAAGATGGGTATAAGAAGAAAGAAATGCAAGAAGGAGGCATTAAAAGTAAATAAGAGTGTCTATAAATACCCCTGCTACACAAGAACCGACCTTATTTGCATGGTGAAGGAAAACATAAGACAGAAGGAAGAAGGATGAAAGAAGGAAAGGTGGAAGGTGGGGAAAGAGAAAAATGATGAGCAGTGAGGGATGAGGAAAGAAAATGGGATACGAGAAGTGCAGAATGAAGGAAGGGAAAAAGAAAATGGAAAGCTTGAACGAAGGACTGAAGGAGGATATGAAGGAAGGAAGGAGAAAGAGGGAAAGTTTGAAGAAGAAGAGATGGGGAAAGGAAAAGCAGAAGAAAGAGAAAGATGGAAAAGATGAAGGAAAGAAGGATGAAGGAAGGAAAAGAAAGATTAATTGTCGAGGTTGCATAGGAACTGACTCTACATGCTAAAGAAAGAAACAGAAGATAGATGGAAGGAAGAAGAGGAGAAAGGAAGAAAGAAAGAATGAAAACAGAAGGACTAATAGATAAAAAGAAAAGGTAAGAGAGAAAAGAAGGCAGGATGGGAAAAAAAATGAGAGAAAGGTCGAAGATGAAGGTGAAATGGATAAAAGAAATAAAGAAAGAAAGAAGGAAAAAGGGATAAACGAAGAAGAAATGAATTAAAGATGACTGAAAGACCGACCCTACATGCATGTGAAAGAAACGGAAGACAGAACGAGGGAAGGAGAGAAGGAAGGAAGAGGGAAAGAAAAGAACAGAAGGAGACTGGAAAAGGGACTAGAAAAGAATGAGAGGAGAGGCAAGAGGAAAAGCAAAAGCAAAAGGAGGTAGAAAGGAGAAAAAAGAAACCGATGAGGGAAGGATGGAAGAGGAAGCTGAAAAGGATGAATACAAAAGAAAAGAGGAAAGGGGGAGAGAATGATGCAAGAAGAGTGAAAGAAAAATAGGAGGAAGGATTATAAGAGTGTAAGAAACGATCCTACCTGCATATGAGGAAAGAGACAGTGAAAGAAGGAAAGAAGAAAGAAGGAGGGAAGGATGAAGGGATGGAAGGAAGGTACATAAAGTGTCTATAAGTAGCCTACCCACGCTTTACAAGAACCGACCTGATCTGCATATGTTGGAAAACTTAGCGACAGGAATCCAGTAAAGCGGATAAAGTTAGTGAGAAAGTGAGTGAGTGAGGGAGTGAGTGGAAAGGATGAAGTTAGTGAGAAAGTGAGTGAGTGAGGGAGTGAGTGGGAAGGATGAAGTCGGTGAGTGAGAGTGAGTGGGTCAGTGAAACAGATGAAGTTAAAGTAAGAAACGTGGATGAAGTGAGCAAGATGGATGAAGTTAGCATACGAATGAGTTAATGAGTCAGGTGGATGCAGAAAACAAGCAAATGAGTGTGTAAGGGATACAGAATTGAGTGAATGAATGAGTGAGGGAGAAGTTAATAACCTTTTAAGCTCCTGCGTTCCCATTTTGGGAACATTATAATTAATAATAGAAAATCAGCTTGTTGATTATATTTTTTACGCTGAGTGCAAAAATGACTTTAATGGTGTTTATTGATTCATATATATTGAAATATTTATTTTTTTTATCAGCTCCTATACCATTTTTTGCTCTTCTGCGTTTCACGATTATTTACCACTGTAGGTATTTCTGTTCTTGAGTTATTTGTTGCTAAAATCTTTAGTCTATTCATCAAATATATATTCAGCATTTCCTTAGAAATTATTATCCCACTTTAAATCATCAATAGACTAAAAGAGCATAACTTTGTGAGTAACACTTTTGATGTTCCTAAAATGGGAACGTTGGCATGTTGCCCCATCAAATTAACCCATGTTCATACAGGAATAAGCAAGTTTTTGGTCTACTACTACATCGCAGTCTTACAGGCTGAAACAAGCTGATACTGCAACTGGACTTCTCCAAGACGTTTAAGCTCATTGGCCGTGCCTTGATTATTACTAAATATTCACTCGTCCTTAGACGCAGATACCATGAGACTGCTGACAATTGAAGCATCACAATTCTGGATACAAAATGTGGATGCTGTGTAGTGCAATTGTTATCCACACAACTTCTCCATCTACTGTGGTAAAGAGGGTGACAGTATGTCATCACTGGGATCCTGCATTGCCAGTGAAATGTTGCAGCCAGTTGAAAGGGCCAACCACTATGTTGTGCTTATTGATATTTTTTCACAAGCCATAAACTACTGACAGGATTGGCCCAAAAGGATATCAGAACCTGTGGAACCATTCGTGAAAACAAGACATGACGCTGTCCTCTCCCAACAAAATATGAAGTTGAAAGGCTTGAGCGAGTCAGATGGTAGTGTACGATAGTGTGTGTGAAGTGGAATGACAACTCTGCTGCGACTGTTGTTAGTAACTGTTATGGTGTGAACCCACATCAGGTGGCAAAAAGCCGTGTGAAGAAAGAAAGCAGCAAGCTAGTCTCCCAGCCGTATCTCATCAAGATGTACAATAAAGGAAAGGGAGGCATTGATGTCTGTGACAGAATGTTGGCATCCTGCAGTCCAAGACAGTGTTCAAAGAAGTGGTGATGGAACATTTTTTCAAACATACTGAACATGGCAGTAGTAGCTGCCTTTAGGTTCCACCAGCATATTGATCCATCTGTAGCCACAACACACCTTCAGTTCAGGAGAGAAATTGCACGGAGAATGATCAGGGTTGCGGAGATGAGGAAGAGACTTGGAAGGCCATCGGCACCTCTAGCCAAAGCAGTGATATATGATGGAGTCAGTCACTTTCTGGTGACATGTTGTCAAGGTAGATGCACTCTATGCATCAAGAAAACACGGCTAAAGTACAAGAAGTGTGGAAGCAGTTGCCTCAACAAATAAGGGATGAGGCTATGGCACACCAATTGTCTGACTTGGCTTTTATCTCTGATTGAGGTAAAAGTAATCCTGTTGCTCTTAATGCATCAGAAACACAGTTCCCACATCGTTCAACTTGTCAGAATCATCCGCAGGAGTATCCTCTAAATTTCAGTAATATCCAGCTCAATCCTCCTTCATCTTTAAACATACCTTGGGTTTCATTCTCTCGAGATCTATCTTGGAAAGATCATATTACCTCATTTGTAAAATCTGCATCCAAGAGATTAAGTGTGCTAAGCCGACTCCGTGCCTTCTTTACCCTTGCACAGTTGTTGACTTCATACTAGGGTTTTATTCGCCCCAGTGTAGAGAACAACTCTCATGTGTGAGGAGGCTTCCCACATACAGGTCTTCTCAGCAAGGTGGAGTCAGAGGCTTTTCGTCTCACTAACCATCCTCCTCCTAGTGGCTCCTTTCAACCTCGGTCTGTTCGCCGCACTGTTGCATCTTTATCTCTTTTCTGTCGCTGTTTCAATGGTCACTGCTCCTCAGAACTGTCTGCTTGCATCCCTCCACCACTACGGCGGACACGTAGCATCCGTTTAGCAACAAACTCTCATCCCTTTTCTGTCCAACTTTTTAATGCAAGAGTTAACCGTTACTCCCAGTCCTTCATTTATGCAACAGGTCAACTCTGGAACTGTCGTCCTGTATCTGTAGGCCTATTTCCTACTGTATATGGCCTCCAGTCTTTCAAACGCAGTGTGTCCAGGCATTTCGAAATGAACAGACCTGGAATTTGGCACTCTGGTATCTTTTTTTTCTTTATTTTTTCTTGGCGGGAACAATCTTATGGGCTTCTGGCCTTTGGTTCCTTCTTCCACGCATAAAAAAAAAAGAAACGTAAAAGGGGCAGTAGTCGTTCCACCAAAAATAAAATGCTTGAGGAAATATGTGGCAAATAGGAATGTGGTGAGTTGCAGTTTTGGTATTTCAAGAGTGTTCAGTGTTCGGAATAGAGAATTTCGTGAAACAGATTTAATATAATCACGATAGCATAATTCAGTTCCAACCCTGTATATAAATGTAAACTGAAATAGGACGAAGATTGTTTCAGTATTTCTTATGGGGGTAATATTTGGAGTGTGAAAATGCCATCGTTCCCAATTTGGTAACATGTCAGAAAATGTATAAACTTGTTACTTGTAAATTTTGCTTGTAATCTAAAAAGACTATCAGTATGAGCTTGCATTCCAAAATAGATGAAATCTGAATAATTGTTTTATAGGTCATCCCTGAGTGAGTGTCCAGGCAGCTTGAAGTGAAGGAGGCTTTATTTTGGTTTTCATTTATTTAGTTTTTCCCGGAAAGAATAACTTGCAGGATTTGGCCTTTGCTTCTTTCTTTCATTCTTGCATTAAAAAAGCAGACTGAGTGAACGAGCGAGTGACTACTGAATGAATGAATGAATGAGGCGGACGGGGTGAGTGAGTGAGGTGGCTGAAGTGAGTGAGTGAGTAAGCAAGAGAATAAGAGACTAAGAGACTGAGTGCAGAAGGTGGACGAAGTGAGTGAGTAAGCGAGTGAGAGAGTGAGTGAGTGAGTTGGTAAGCGTGCCTGCTAGAGAAGATGAATCAATGTATTAAGGCCCAAAGGTGCCGACTTAACTTACAGACATCACTCACAAGACCAGGACACTCTCTCTGTCCCTGTCTCTGTCTGTCTGTCTGTCTCTGTCTCTGTCTTTCTGTGTGTGTGTGTGTGTGTGTGTGTGTGTGTGTGTGTGTGTGTGTGTGTGTGTGTGTGTGTGTCTGTCTGTCTGTCTGTATGTATGTATGTCTCTCATGCAAATAAAATCTCCCGGTATCAGCAAGAATTAAGAAAAAAAAGACGTTCTCGAGTTGAAAGGGTTCAGCTTCTATCTCACAACTCTCCCTCATGTAGTCTTTCACTCCAGGCTTCCTCTTCTCTCGATCTTGGTCTTCGATAGCAAGAAGCTTTGCTACAGCATTCATGAAGAGAGAGAGAGAGAGAGAGAGAGGTTAATACTAAAAAAAAATGTAATAATAGAGCTCAGGCTGTTTTGAGAAAGCATAAACTTTTGACCAAGAAAAATGGAGTAGGAAACAAAAGAATGTAAATAGGATTATGAAATAAATACCTTACAGTGATTATGTGAAAAAGTGGATGGAAAAAACAAAATATTCATACAGCCTTTGTGAAGGAGTATAAAAAAATATTGATGCTGAAAACCGGTTAAAAATAAAATAAATAAATAAATGAATAGATATAAAGAACTTAAGCTTTACAACAAAAACTGTAAATACTCCTGGAAAGACGATTAACAAAAATCAGGCCACGCCGACATAAGGTGATTAAATAATATAAAAAGTAGATTAAGAAGGCAGAAATAACTAGACCCCAGTGGGACGGGGAAATAATGTTAATGGTTAGTGACAAATTGATATCGAAAGAAAAAAGTAAAAAAAAAAAGAACAATAAGTAAACCTGTCGCTCAAGGTACATCATTTTATATTTTAATGTTGCTGTCTACACACGATTCAGTCAGCTTAAGGAGAAATAGGAGATCGTGAAGAGGTTAACGGAGGCTGTATTTAGTTCAGTCATAAGAGTTTCTTCACTGTTAATATAATCGCCTGGAAGCAAAGAATAGGCTAAAAATGTAATCGGGTTCAAAGGGTTAAGGGTAATTGCATTAAAAAGTAATGCCAAGAAAGTTTTGTTTTAAGAAATGAATGATCGTACAAAAAAAAAAAAAATGTGATACCCTGGTAAGTTAGGCCGAAGATTCATAGGCCGTTGGGAAAGATAAGGAACAAAGCACAAATAATTTAAACATCGAACAGAAAAAAAAAAAAAAACGCAAAAAATAGAAGCCGCAAGGAAAAATGAAAAAAGTGAAAAAACAGGACTGATGCCCTAGGGTGAAATGGTAACAAAGAAGTAAAAATAATACTGAAACCCAAGGGGAAAACAATAACAGTGAAAACTACAACAGAAGCTCTAAGGGTAAAAAAGTGGTCTAGCGAGAACAAAGCGGAAATGTAAAAAAAAAAAAAAAAAAGAAAAAGAAAGAAAAGAAAAGCAAAAAGACACCCATATTTTACCCCCTTCAAGGTTTCGGGGCCTGAGACTTGGCCACCCTAGTCCAGTACATGTAAGGGAAGATGGCCAGTGTCCTCCCATTGTTAGCATTATAGGATCGACAATCCACCATTCCCCTTCATGGGTCACTATTCTGAATGAGGCGTCCGACCCACTAGATCACCAGAATTCATGTCATATGGAAAAATAATACAAAAATGATATAACTTGGAAAAACTCCCTCCCCCTCTTCTCAGGAATTTAAGGCCCAAGCTATAAGAATATGAGAATTTGAAAAGGGATAGCGCTAGAGGACTGGCTGTAAAACACGGAGCCTAAGGAGAAATAATGTTAGTGTAATAACAAGGATGTATAATAATAATAATAATAATATTAATAATAATAATAATAGTGATAATAATAAATAATAATAATAAAAAAATAGTAATAGCTAGAACACTGCAAAATTATCCAAAGTCAGTTTTGATAAAGAAAAACTTCCCACAGGCATTGCCTACTAGAAGCCGAGCAGTAAAGGGACCATGAGGTCAAGGTCATTGATCTTGTGCTTGTCACATCAGGTCATCACTGTCTGTAAGTCCACCAAGTTTGGTGGCTCTAGCTTTAATCTTTCATGGAAAATTAGGTGACATCCTGAATATCTGGCACGTCCTAGTTTTTGACCCCAGTTAATCTGAGAATGATTAACTGATTGGAACCATACCCTTTTCCGTAGTGTGGCCGCCTCAAGGCTACTGTATACCACAGTAAATTTTCAGGTTGTTAGCTTAAGCGGTTTGTGAAATAGCGTCCCGGAATCCGTTTATTTTACGTTCTGAATAATATTCGGTAATCCGGTTGATGGATTGCCATCATATTTGACCAGAAGAAGCCGCCAGCCGGGCGACTAACCTGGCAAATTTTATAAGCTCTAGGCCAAGGAGCTTCCGAGTAATGACCATTTACTTTTTAAGCGGAAAGTGTAAGAATATAGACTTAAGAAAACTTTCCACATAGTTGTGGGAAGTTTTGATAATAATAAAAATAATGATGATGCGATACTACTACTACTACTACTACTACTGCTAATACTACTACTACTACTACTACTACTACTGCTGCTGCTGCTGCTGCTGCTGCTGCTGCTGCTGCTGCTGCTGCTACTACTACTACTACTACTACTACCACCAGTACTACTGCTGCCGCTGTTATTCATGATGATGGTAATAATAATAATAATAGAAAAAATAGTAATAACACTAATAAGAACAACGAGAGACTTAGTAGACCTGCGGCGAAACTGTTACATAGTTGATGCAACAGCTGACATGTCAGTTCGGCTCAAAATTTCAAGCTGAGCAACTTTGTATTTCGTAAGAAAGTAGCTAAAATGCCTCCTTATAGCCTAAAAAAAAAAAAAAAAAAAACTATGAGTCATGTGCTGCGTCAGCTGACGCAACAGCTGACATGTTAAATCAGCTCAAAATTTCAAGCTGAACGACTTTGTATTTCATAAGAAAATCGCAAAGAGTTTTCCACGAGCAGATATTCAAACTTTCCTTGAAGGACGGAGAGAGAGAGAGAGAGAGAGAGAGAGAGAGAGAGAGAGAGAGAGAAAGATCCCCAGGTGTACCACTCATAGACCTGTCGGCTTCGCCTCAGGTAAAAATTATGATGATGATGATGATGATAATGATGATGATAAAAATAATCATAATAATAATAATAGTAATAATACTAATACTAATACTAATACTAATAATAATGATGATAATAATAATAATGAAAAAAATAATAATAATACCGTAATAATAATAATAATAATAATAATAATAATAATAATAATAATAATGTATGTATGTATATTCCTGTCAGTTATTGCCCATCAGGAGTGTACGGGGCCGGGTCTAGGCCACTGTAATCCAGCCATGTAAGGTGAGTGACCAGTTGCACTTTTCTGGGCGGTATTATTAGAGCAGTGAACCTCAACCATCCCTTGTATGTAAACCCTTTCAAGCAACAATCTTTTGGAGCGCCCTTACCTACTAGACCACCGGGAGTCTGTCTGGGCTTATGATTATCACCCAACGTTGTAAATTCTTTCCTAGGCTACAAGAAACCATTTGGCTTGTTGCTCAATGTAGAGACTGCATCAGATGAGTGGATGGTGGGCGCTCCAACTTACCACCTTTATAAGATATGGAATGAACGAAAGGACAGGGTTAGATCCGGTGATACGATCGTGAGGAGAGAGAGAGAGAGAGAGAGAGAGAGAGAGAGAGAGAGAGAGAGAGAGAGAGAGACCTCCAGATGAAAGTAATATTAATAAAAATGTGACACTGACTGGAAAGGACGAAAAATACAGCAAAAAGTACATCCCAAATATTGTATGACATCACGAGAACGTAGCCGAAAAATTTAGGTTTCAAGGTATAATGAAAAATAATGATAAATGATATTGTTAGAAGGCGTGCAATGGAGGTAAAAATAGTAGTAGCAGTAGTAGTAGTAGTAGTAGTTGCTGTTGTTGTTGTTGTTCATTAAGTTGTAGCTGTGGTAGCAGCAGTAGTAGTGGTGGTGGTGGTGGTGGTGGTAGTAGCAGTGTAGTAGTAGTTGTAGTAGCAGTAGTAGTGGTGGCAGTGGTAATAGTAGTGGCGGTAGTAGTAGAAGTAGTAGTAGTAGTAGTTGTTGTTGTTGTTGGAGTAATAATGATAATAACAATAATAACTAGAATTCTGAAATTGGTAAAGCAGTATCCAAAGAACTCCACAGTCCAGATGAAAATCTATCTATCTATCTATTGCCAGACGCCTCAATCCCGTTTGGGGTGGCCACAAACAAATCGCCTCCAAGTCGCCCTGTCCCCCGCCATTTCACTGCCCTGCTCCCAACTCACACCCCCCTCTCTCATATACCTCTCCACCCCATCCCTCCATCTCATCCTCGGCCTCCCCCTCCCTCTTCCCCCCTCCACCTCACTCACATACACTCTCTTCGTCAGTCTTTCACCCTCCATCCTCTCCACATGGCCAAACCACCTCAGTGTGTTCCTCATAACGCTTCCTATCACATCCACATCCACACCACAACGCTTCTTTATATCCTCATTCGTCAGCCTGTCTCTCCATGTGACTCCACAGGCTCCTCTTAAATAACTCATTTCCACTGCTCTCACTCTTGACTTGTGTCCTTCCAGCATGATGAAAATACTGTTGTTATTACTGTAGACATAATATTAAGGGACTTTTGGAATGACTAAAAATTTTTTGCGGATTTTGACCCGTGACCTTGAGATCAAGGTCAAGGTCATTCAGACTATGCAAAGCAATCGATTCAGTAGTTTTTGCTGCGCAGGAGAGAAGATATTGAAAATAATAATATAGAGGGCGCTAGTGCGGTGCTAGTGCGGTGCTAGTGCTAGGAAAGAAAAATGCGCCAAGAGAAGCCTGCAACCAAGATACACCAGTCCTGAAAATTTCAAGTCTCTATCACGGAACGTGTTGGAATGCCAGCCTTCTGGATCTCCCCCCCCAAAAAAAAATATAATAATAATAATAATATCAACAATATCAATAAGAACTCCACAGAATGCGGAGTTTTTAATAACAATAATGAAGAAAGTGGTATCAGGAAAAGGTGGACGAAAGAAAATGAAGCTGTAAGGAAAACTAAAAAAGACGAAAAAAAAAAAAAAAAGGATAGAACTGAAACTGCAGGGGGAAGTAATAATAAAAATGTGATACATCAGGGGGTGGCATAAAACACACACACACACACACACACACACACACACACACACACACACACTAGCAAGAAGACAGTAGTAATGCGAGAGGGTGAATGGAATGAAAAAAAAAAAACAGGCCGTAGGAATATTGAAATAAAAGTGAAAGCAGAGCGAAAAAAGGAAGAAACTCAAGTAAAAAAAAAAAAAGTGCCTCCATCACCAGGGTCACCCTTGCCATATGTTTATTCCTGCTACTGAAGGACAAGATGATTTTATGTCGTACATTAGAGGCGCCGGGTAATGAAGGGTTAAACGAAGAGTACCTGTAACCCCTCGTGTGCGAAAACTCTGTATAGTCATGTGGAGATGGCACGATTAAAATAATGTTTCTTGCTAAGCACTTTTGATGAGGGACGCGTCAGATAATAATAATAATAATAATAATAATAATAAAATAATAAAGGCGGAGTGTGTGGTACATCTTATCAAGATGTTTTCTTGTAATTATTGTGCAAGCTTTGTTAGAGGCAAAAATGCTGAAATTGCCACTATCCCGCAGTGGTAGAGAATCCTTTAAAAATGACTGGATTCTAATGATAATCCGGATCACCACCAAAATATAATGGATTGTTTCTTGGGCCATACTCGCCCCCTCCAATAAAATTTGAGCAAAATCCGTTTATGGCTTTTTGAGTAATCCTGCCAACAGACAAACACACAAACAAACCAACGCCAGGAAGAACATAACCTCATTGGCGGAGGTGAGTTATAAAACAATAATAATAATGATAAAATAATAATAATAATAATAATAAATAATAATGAAATAGTAATAATATAAACAGGAACGGCATGGGAAGGTAGCGATGAAATTATAACTTAAACAGGAAAAACAAAGGACAGGAAAGTGAGATCATAGCAATGTCGTCAGAAAAAATAAATCGGTATACCTAAAGCGTGGAAAAGAAATCAGAACTCAAGGTGTTATGAGGAATGAAAAGATTTCGTGATACCCCGAGGAGAAGGGTGTAAAAGTGCTAAGGCTGGAAGAAAAATGAGAAAACTGAGCGACAACGTGCGGAAAAAAAAAAAAAAAAACGCATGACGGGAGACTAATAATAAAAACAGAACTCCAGGGATGAGGAGAACTATTAACATTAAAAAAAGGAAAACGCGAAGAGAGCGGAAAAAAAAAAAATCATCGTAAGGAGAAAAGACAAAAGCAATATAGCGAGAATGTGGTAAAAAGGTAAAGACACAGTAGAGTTAGAATGTGGAAAAATAGAACTCATGTCGTAAGGAGAACCTTAAAAAAAATGGCGATATCGCAAAGTAAGTGAAAAAACAATGCTGAAGCTGGAGAGAGAGAGAGAGAGAGAGAGAGAGAGAGAGAGAGAGAGAATGCGAGGGCGTGACGAAAACACTGAAGTCTAGCAATAAAGAAAACTAATATTAAATTAATGATATTACGAAGCGGAGGGCGCTAAGAAAAAGAAACTAAAGCCATAAGGAGAAAAAAAGTCGTACTCAAGGAGGTGAGCGGAAAAACAGCACTTGGACCAAAAGGAGAATGTCATATCGCGAGAATGTGGCCAAGAATATTATAAAAACAGCAGACCATGAACGTGGAAGAAGCAGAAGTCTCAAGCCAAAAAATAAAATAGTAGTGATATTGCAGGAGAAATTAAAAAAAAAAAAAAATCAAGCTGTAAGAAAAATAATTAGGAAAAAAGGGTGAAAGCCTGGATGAAAAACTCAAGACGTAAAGAAACTAATCATAGGAGCAAAAGTGATACCGTGAAGACGAGGAAGAAAAAAATCTTAATCGTAAGAATAAATAATAAAAATAATGATATCACAAGAAGGTGAGTACGAGAACAAAAAAGCGAAGTCGAAAAGAAATACAAATTCAATGATATAGCAAGGAAATGGGTACCTATATCTATTAGTCTATATATCTGTATCAATCTATCTATCTCTCTGTCTATCAATTTATAAGTGCTATCGCAAGGAGGTGGGTGAAAAAAAGGTGTAAAATCACAAGGAGAAAAATAATTGAATAAAAAAAGCGATATCATTAGGAGGGGGAGCGAAATTAATAAAAAAATCAAGTTCCAGAAATAATAATAATAATAATAATAATAATAATAATAATAATAATGTAAAGAGCAACATCATGAAAGGGTAGGGATTAAATGATAAATAGTAAAGGGAAAGGACAGAAAAAAGTGAGATCGTGAGAATGTCGTCAAAAAAATCTTAAGGTGTTATAAGGAATGATAAGATGTCGTGATGCCCCGAGGAGAAGGGTGTAAAAGTGCTCAGGCTGGAGGAAAAATGAGAAAACTGGGCGACAACGTGCGAAAAATAAAACGGAAGACAGAGGAGACTAATGATAATAAAGAAAATACGGTAGAACTTAAGGAATAAGAAGAAGTATTGATATTAAAGAAAGAAAAACGCAGAGAGCGAAATTAAAGTATCGTAAGAGAAAGTAGAGTTAAAATGTGGGAAAACAGAATTCAAGTCGTAAGGAGAACCTAAAAAAAAAAAAATGGTGATATTGCAAAGTTAGTGCAATAATAAAGCTGACGCTGTAAAAAAAACGGGGGGGGGGGGGATGCGAGGGCGTGTCGAAAAAACTGAGATGAAGAAATAAGGAAAACTAATAATAATTTAATGATATTACGAAGCAGTGGGTGTTATAAAAAACTAAAGACGTAAGGAGAAAAAAAGTCATCCTCAAGGAGGTGAGCGGATAAACAGAACTTGGACCCAAAGGGGAAAGTAATATCGCGAGAATGTGGCCAAGAATATTATCAAAACAGCAGACCAAGAACGTGGAAAAAATAGAAGTCTCAAGCCAAAAAATAAAATAGTAGTGATATTGCAGGGGAAATAAAAAAAAAATAGAGTTTAAACTGTAAGAAAAATATTTAGGAAACAGCGAGAGCGTGAAAAAAAAATCGTAAAGAAACTAATCATAGGAGTAAAAAGTGATACCGTGCAGACGACGGCGAAAAAAATCTCAGGCTTAAGAATAATTAACAAAAACAGTGATATCACAAGGAGGTGAGTACGAAAACAAAAAAGTGAAGTTGAAAGGAAATACAGATTAGGTGATATAGCAAGGAAAAGGTACCTGTATCTATCACTTTGTTTATCTATATCAATCTATATATCTGTCTATTATCAATTTATAAGCGCTGTCGCGAGGAGGTGGGTGAAAAAAAAAATGTGAAATCACAAGGAGAAAAATAAGTGAGTAAAATGAGTGATATCGTAAGGAGGGGGCGCGAAATTAATACAGAAATCAAGTAGCAGAAATAATAATAATAATAATAATATAAACGGCAACATCACGAAAACATGGCGATGAAAATATAACTTAAACAGGAAAACGAAAGGACGGAAAAGTGAGAATGTGAGAATGTCGTCAGAAAAAAATAAATCAGTATGGTTAAAGAGTGGAAAAGAAAAAAAAATCAGAACTCAAGGTGTTATAAGGAATGATAAGATGTCGTGATACCCCGAGGAGACGGGAGTAAAAGTGCTCAGGCTGGAAGAAAAATGAGAAAACTGGGCGACAACGTGTGATAAAATAACACGCAAGACAAAGGAGACTAATGATAATGAAAAGAAAATAGAACGCAAGGGATAAGGAGACCTGTTAATATTAAAAAAAGGGAAACGCAAAGAGAACGGAAAAGAACTCGTCGAAAGAAGACAAAAAAGTAATATAGCGAAAATGTGGTAAAAAGATAAAAGACAAAGTAGAGTCAGAATGTGCAAAAACAGAATTCAAGTCGTAAGGAGAACCTAAAAAAAAAAAAAAATAATGGTAATATCGCAAAGTAAGTGAAGAAATAATGCTGAAGCTGTGAAGAAAAAAGAGAATGCGAGGCGTGACGAAAACACTGAACTCAGCCAGTACAGAAAACTAATATTAAATTAATGATATTACGAGTCTGTGGTCGGAAATAAATAATTTAATGAAATAAATAATTAAAACTAAAGCCGTAAGGAGAGAAAAAACCATACTCAAGGAGGTGAGCAAAAAAACAGAACTTTGACCCAAAGGAGAAAATAATATCGCGAGAATGTGGTCATGAATATTATAAAAACAGTAGACCAAGAACATGGAAAAAATGGAAGTCTCAAGGCAAAAAATAAAATAGTAGTGATATTGCAGGGGGCAATTAATAAAATTGAGCTCAGGCTGTAAGAAAAATATTTAGGAAAATGAGCGAGAGCGTGGAAAAAATACTCAAGACGTAAAGAAACTATTCACTGGAGTAAAAAGTGATACCGTGAAGACGATGGTGAAAACAGTCTCAATCGTAAGAACAAAAAGTAAAAATAGTGATATCACAAGGAGTTGAGTACGAAAACAAAAAAGTGAAGTCGAAAAGAAGAACAAATTAAGTGATATCGCAAGGAAAATCGTACCTATATCTATCAGTCTATTTATTTGTCTATCTATCTATCTATCCATAAATAAGTGATATCGGAAGAAGGTGGGTGACAAAAAGGTGTGAAGTCGCATGGAGAAAAATAAATGAATTAAAAAAAAGTGATATCGTAAGAAGTGGGCGCGCAAATAATAAGATCAAGTTGTGGAAATAATAATAATAATAATAATAATAATAATAATGAAATAGTGATAGCTGAAGAAGATGAGCGTAGGGGAAAAAACTCCACGTCGTAAAGGTAAATGCTGAAAGTATTATCGCAAGGCGGTGGGCGAGGAAAAAAATAATAAATGCCAAGGTGTGTGCCAGTTTTCCTCGAGAATCCCTAATTAATCGCATGACAGGTGACCGTAAAGACGGGAAAACTACCAGCAAGATAGGAAGGCGTCTTTATAAACTTTCTTTGGCATCACCTGTGTAAAAGATTCCTTGTTTATACTTTTACCTTCAATCACAAAGCTGTCAGACACTTCACAGCCGAGCCAAGGTGAATACTGAAGAGAAAAACACGACCAAAAGAAACTATCCTTGACATAAATTTATTCTTATGGTCTTCATTTATTGTAAGAGTTGGGTAACCCCTCTAGTCCCATGACACCTTACATTATAATCATGCCACCTACAGACGATTTGTTTTTCAGCTTAGATGAGATTTTCCAACCTTTCCAGGCTGGATTGTCTTCATTAACCCCATCTTCATTGGGTTGCTCTCTTAATGAGGATAATATCGTTAAAATCGTCTGGTAATAAAAAAATAAGTAGAAAAATGCGTCATCGACTTGCAGTGGTTAGGATTTTTTGTCAATATCAGCCTCCAGGATCTCGCCCGTCAACACACAACCCAATTCTTCCGCAACGCTCACGCCCAAAGCCACGCCAAAATAACCCTTGTGCCGAGGGAATGAGGTTCAAAGTTGGAAAGTCGAGAAAGTGTGGGATAAGGCGTGGTTGCATGGCTCCCACGCACATGTAGGTTTTTAAAAATTCGAATGATGGCACAGAAGCAATGCAAGCAGCTGATTGGTCCTCTGCCGCCGAGCCGTTACGATATTGGCTAACGGTCCCTCCTGGTTCCCCTTATAATTTCTCTTTCTTCTTCTTTGTCTGTCTGTCTGTCTGTCTGTCTGTCTCTAACAGTATCCACTATCCATAGCTTACGAATACCTAAGGTTACAAAAGAGGGAGAGAGGCAGGACTAACGAGAAGAAGACAGGAAGGAAGAGAAAGAACTGGACTTACTTTTTTACGCAAGGAAGAAGGAACCAGCGGCCAGAAGCCCGCAAGTTTGTTAGCTCCAAGAAAAAATAAGAACAAAACAACAGAGAGCCAAATTTAGGATCCGTTCATTCCTTTATTCCTGGACACACTGCGTATAAAAAACTGGAGGCCATGGGCATTACGAAATACAGAGAGAGGAAGACAGTTCCAAAGCTGACCTGTTGTATACATGACGGACTGGGAATAACGGTTAACTCATGCATCAGAGAGTTGGGCAGAAAAGGGATGAGAGTTTGTTGCCAGACGGGTGCTATGTGTCCGCCGTAGTGGTGGAGGGATGCACGCAGATAGTTCAGAGGAGCAGTGACCACTGAAGTAGCGATAGAAAAAAGATAAAGAGGCAACAATGCGGCGAAGAGACTGAGCCTGAAAGGAGCCGGTAAGAGGAGGAGAATTTAAAGGATGAAAAGCCTTTGACTCCACCTTGTTGGGAAGAGTTGTATGTGGGGAGCCTTCCCACACATGAGAGTTGTGCTCTACACAGGGGCGAATAAAACCCGTGTATAAAGTCAACAACGGTGCTGGAGTAAAGAAGGCATGGAGTCGGCTTAGCAAACTTTATCTTTTGGAAACAGATTTTACAAGAGAGGTACTGTTATCTTTCCACGATAATGTCCCGAGAGAATGAATGGCAAGTATTTTCCAAGATGATGGAGGACTGGAAGATACTCCTACGGGAAATTTTGTCGGGTTGAAAGATGTAAGAGATGAGTTTTTGATGCATTGAAAACAAGATTACTCTTACCCCAATAAGAGATATAAACCAAGTCATACATTAGGTGTGCCATCGTCTCATTCCATTTTTGTTGAAGAAACTGCTGAGATGGATGCTGCAAGAAGCGAATGGAAAGGTGAAGGGTTGAGTCATCAACGTATGAGTAGATTGGGTCAGATGCGCAGCTTAGAAGGTAATTGATGAATAGAAGGGAGTTGATGACAGGACAGAGCCCTGAGGAACATCACTATTGATAGCTCTGGGAGAAGAACGGTGACCGTTACAACAGCAGCTATACAACGAACAGAAAGGAAGCTAGAGATGAAGGCATAGGTGGAAAGATAGAAACCGTAAGAGGACAGTTTGGAAGTTAAAGATGTATGCCAGACTCGATCTAAAGCCTTTGAGGTGTCAAGTGCAAAGCTTTCGCCAAGTCCCTACAAGAAGATGACCAAGCGTTTGAAAGGAAGGAGAGAAGATCGCCAGTGGAATTCATACTGGTGATCGGAAAAAAGGTTGTGATAGGAAAGGTGCTTTATTTTGTATTGTTAATAATTGATTCAAAAACTTTAGAAATACAGGATGTTAAAGCAGTTCGGCGATAGTTAGAGGACTGGGAAATGTCACCATTGTTTGGGTGAGGTTGAATGAGAGCAAACTTCCAGCAAGAAAAAAAGGTACAAGTTGACAGACAAGGCGTAAGAATGTACCTGGGCAAGTTGTAAGCACAGAAGCACAGTTCTTGAGGACAATAGGAGCGACCTCATCAGGCCCATATGCCTTGTTAATACCGGGGCTTGTGATGGCAGAATGTACATAAATTGAAGAAATTTTAATATCAGTCATAAGGAAGTGGGAGGCGGGGGTGTGATTAAGGAACAGCACCGGAAACGTCTAAGGTGGAATTGAAAGAGGAAGTCTGAGTAGCCTGAAGAGTTCCTCTTTTTCAGTAGAAGAAGCAGCCACAGAGCCATCAGAGAGCAATGGAGGAGGGAAGGATGAAATAAAGTTCTTAGAAAGGTTTTTGGCAAGGTACTGGATGGAGAGGGAAGAATTTAAGTCGGAGAGTTCAGAGAATGTAGTACGAATGAAACTGTTCTTAGCAGAGCGAAGAGCAGCCTTAGCAGGGCTCCGGGCAGAGACACGAAAGAGATGAGATTCAAGGGTGGGTTGGCTCCGGACCCTTTTGTAGGCCTTCTCCTTTTTGTGAACAGCGTTAGAACAAATGTGATTAAACTTTCCTTCTTTTTTTTTTTTTTTCTCCATTAGTCACAGGATAAGAGAAAGAAGCGTATGCTTCCATGACCGAAAGAATAACCTCCGTAATGCGCAAGACACACTTAGATGGCTGTCAGCCATGGAAGAAATAATCATTCCAGGGAAAATCAAAGAAGTACTGCCTGAGGGAGGAAAGAAGAGAGACTGGAAAGGAAAAGTGGAGAGGAAACTTGGAGGAAAAGAGAGAGGAACCGGGAAGGAGGGAAGGGCGGGAGAGAGGGAGCCATAGAAGGGAAGGGAAGATAGAAGGGGAGGGAAGTAGGGGCGGGGAAGGGGAAGGAGTGCAGGGATGGAAGAAGGGAAGGAGAAGACGGAAGGGAAGGAGGATAGGAAAGGAAAGGGGGTAAGGTAAGGAAGGAGGATAGGAAAGTAGGGAGACGTAGAGACAGCTAAGAAGATGTGGCAGGGAAGCTTGGAAGAACAAATATACACATACTAAACATATAGAGATTTGCTCGCGTGAAAAAGAAAGGAAAAAAAAAAACCTTGGGGTAAAGTGGAACAGGACGTGGGTTTCGCTAGAGGGAAGCACCTTGCGTGTGGGTTACTGACCTGGCCACTCCGCTCCTAGAATTGCTTCCGCTTCTAAAAAAGGAACGGAGAGAGAGGGAAGGAGGGCGAGAAGGAATGAAGAAAAGAGAGAGAGAGAGAGAAGAACTGATGGGTAAACTGAAACGAAGAAAGAAATGTTGAAGAAAAAGAGAAGGAAGAAAAATGAGGAAAAAGAAAAAAAGAAAGGACATAGATGATAAAAGGAGAAGGAAGGAGACAGGAAAAAAGAGAAAGGAGACAACGGAGAACGAGAAATGGAAGGAGGGAGTGGAAGGAAGAGGGACGGGAGGAGACAGAGGAAAAAAGAAGGAAGGTGGCAAAGAAAAAAAAGAGACGGAAAGAGGCAAGAAAACGGAGAAAAAAGGAGACAGAAGAAAGGTGGATTAAGGAAATGGAGGAAATAATAAGGAAAAAGGAGACAAGAAAAACAGAGAAGGCAAAGAAACATGAAAAGTAGAGGAACGAGACCTAGGAAAAAATGGGAACAGGAGAGACAATAATGAAAAAGAGAAGTATCCAGGACGTTTACTTAAGGGGAACCAACCCTAACCTGATGGAGGCAGCATATTTCTAACTTTCATCCATTTCAGTGCATTGTTTTTATTGTTTTTGATATCTTCCGAGGAGTTAATTCAGCTTAGGAGAGACTCTTTTTACTGCAGGTTAGATACTGCACAGCTTTCATTAATACCCATCAGTACGAGAAGTCTTTCCTAAGTTGAATAAAATCGTATGGAAGTATTCAGGAAGAAACCACTAATATATGCTATCTGATTATACAGTAGGCTGCGAGTTAATTTCATCCATTTTGTCACATGTCAGGTGATATTATGATTCTGAAGAGAAACCCAGAATAACATTGAAGAGTTATTATCGTTTTCGTCGAGCGTAAAGAAGTTCCTTTTATATTGCGCCTTGCAACGGAATATTTCATTCAGTACATGGAAACGCACCTTATTTAAAGATTTCACCTCCGGTATACAGTGATTTCTTTTAGCCTTCATCAACCTTTTCAGTATCACAGGTCTGTCCTGTATTTCGTAAAACTGTCTGACGTCATCGTAGTGAAGGGATTAGAAGAACAGCAGGGGAGGGGAGTTCTGACGTGGATGAGAGGTTACTTCCTCAGAGGTGTCTACGAAGGATCCACGGACACAGGTATATTTACCATTCCACAGGCGTATTTAATGCATTCTGAAGCATGTTAGGTATACTTAACTGTGATTTATAGTTGTAAACCATATAATTATGTAATCACTGGCCACAAAGTATGTTGATGTGAAGCAGTACTCAGTGTGTCGAATCATACCTACTCATATGCACTTTTCATGAATAAAGAATGTTTTCAGAATGTCACATGAATTACAGAATTGATTATATTTTGGGTCGGATAAGGAGAGCACTTCCCCAGCAATATGGTTACGCCCTTGAAACAGGAAAACAGGTGAAAGGAGAGAAAAAATAAGGAAAAGCGGAGAGGGAAGAAGTGAGAAGTATAATGATAGGTACATGACGAAATAAGAACAAAGAAACAGGATGAGTAACAAGGTTGAATCAAGAAAAAAAAAAAAAATGGAGGGAGTGGGAAGGAAGGAAGAAGGGAGATGGGAAAAGCCAAAGAACGGTTGGAAATTAACGAATAAAGAAAACATGGGAAATAAAGTAAGAGGCCGAGTGAAAAATGAAAGACAGAGAAGACCTGAGAAATGGGGAAGAGATACATAGAGTTCCTGAAAACAACGCAAAGTAGAAAAGTAATTGAAAAAAAAAGGCCATGATCATCATAGATATTAAATCAGAGCGAAATTTAAACAGGCGATTCCATTACAGCCCTGATGCAGCTTCACACTCGCTGCTCGCTGTTGTCTGGTTTCCTCATTAATAATAACAATAATATGATTTAAAAAAAATACTGAATCGTGAACAGGTTTTAGATTTCCCATGTAGATTTTCAAGGTAAGACTTTATTTTATGGAACATATTATTATTATTATTATTGTTATTATCCTACCTCGCCCCATGAGGAGCGTAGGAGCCCGGGGCTAGGCAGTTGGTCCCGACATTTAAAATGAGGGTGACAAGCTTCACTCATCCCTGAGTGGCATTACATGAGCAATCAACCCCAACCATCCCTTGGATATAAGCCTTCACCGGCTCAATCCGACTGGAGCGCAGTAATTACCCACTAAACCACTAGGCTTCAAAATTTGGTTATATGATTACCACCCAGCGTAGTAAATGGTTTCCTGGTGTACAGGAAACCATTTGGCTTGTCACTCAGGGTAGAGTCACCCACAGGCAGAAGGAAGAGGAAAGAATGAAGGAAAGAAAGACAGAAGAGGGAATGTAAAGTCACCCGTAGGCAGAAGGACAAGGAAAGAATGATGGAAAAAAAGACAGAAGAGGATAATGAAGGAAAGAAAGACAGAAGAGGATGGAAGGAAAGAAGGATGGAGGAGAGGAAAGGGCAGACACCCGACAGCAGCACTACATCGAGTGAGTGGATGGTGAGCGTCCCTACCTACTACTACTACTACTGCTACTACTACTACTGCTACTATTATTATTATTATTATTATTATTATTATTATTATTATTATTATTATTATTATGTTTTCTACCCCACTGAGCTGACAGAAGATTATGTCACGTTGCACAAAATGATTCATCCCACAATAAATTATAAATATTCTCTATGAAATTACACTCCTTTGATTTCTATGTCTAACTCTCAGCTGAATAAAATCATCCTGTGTTAACCGAAATAAAATTCTAAAGGAGATGCGACCAAAAGAGGGTTAATGGAGAAAGCATTAACACTCTCAGGCTTTTGTGACTCACCCTTAATAAGATTGCCCGGTGTTAACATAAATATATTACCTGAGCTGATGCGACCGTGAGAGGGTTA
The DNA here is from genome assembly GCF_032717465.1 of Coenobita brevimanus. Taxonomy (NCBI): domain Eukaryota; kingdom Metazoa; phylum Arthropoda; class Malacostraca; order Decapoda; family Coenobitidae; genus Coenobita; species Coenobita brevimanus. Next base: position 21,858,976 of record NC_136978.1, read on the forward strand.
CACTATTCGAGAAAGTTTAGAGGCAGGAGGGTAAATAAACAGCTTTACGAAACAGTAAACAGAATCTACGGTAATGTTTACGAAAAAGAATCCTACAAACCACCTTGACTTGGAGGACCATTTCCCTAGCTCAGGGGCATCCTTGTTATAGGACTTCTTTGTGACCAGTACCGTATTCTGGTGTTAATCTCTTGTTATTGTTCAGTGTTCAAGACTGAGTGACGGCAATTTTTGACCAAGTTAAAGACGAGCAGGCTGTCGGTATCCTGTGAAAGTGTCCCTTTATAAAAGTTAACCCCTTCAGCCAGAGGGCGGATTATTTTTCAACGTATTTTTGCTGTCCTCAGTTGATTAAATTCAGCTGGGTTACATACTCGTACATCCTTCATTAAAGCTTTTACCGAAGCTTAAAGCAACCAGGTCCTCACAAACATTAGCAACTACTCATACACACGCTGTAGCATTCCAGTATTTGGAAACATGGAGCAGTTACTACTATACTTAAACCAAACAAGGACCCAACACGCCCTTTTTCGTATAGGCTCATAACTACTTAGCACACCATCCAAAATAACTGAGCGCTTCATTCTCATGAGAGTCACTCGCCATGTCCCCCTTACTCTTCCACAACAAGGATTAAGAGCATTACACTCTGCCAACACCACATTAACTACAGTAATATCACACACAAAGCATCGGATGGCATCAACTCAGGGATACCCGCGCAACGCACACTTCTCACAGAATAGGTACTAGTAAAGCCTTCGATGCCATCCCCCGAGGCAAATTAATTACCAAGATATACAACACAAACATGAAGAAGAGCATTAACCCCTGCCTTGCCAACTATTTACCTGGTACACAAGCAAACGTTACAATACAGGGCAAATCATCATGAACAAGAAGTATCCCCAGTGGAGTTCCACAGGGCTCTGTTCCTCAGCTACGCTCCCCAACCTACACGTACATGATATTCTCACACCCCAGCCACCCAAGCATTGCCTTGTATGCAGATAGCATCGCCATAACAACCATACACCACATTGGAGACACAACCTGCTCACTGAAACAGGACTATCTCATCACGGTGTCGACGTAGGTTGAGGACAACAGGCGCACAATCGCCCCAGCCAAATCCACCACCACACTCATCACCAGCAGTAAACATGTACACAGGTACCTCCCCAACGTAACACTTAACAATGTACAGTACGTGTGTTACACCCCCTCCGCGAAGATCCATGGAGTGACATATGGCACTGGACTCACCTTCAAGGAGCATGTACAAAACATCAAGAGGTGGTGCACCCCCAGCCTCAGTTTACTCAGGGCAACTACATAACCAGATTTCGGGCAACAAAAAGAAACATCCCTCTTACTCTGTAAACAATACGTTTGATCAGTAATGCCCTATGCCTCTCCAGCATGGGCTTCCATCCCGTCTAATACTTGCTTTAACACCTTGCAAACCATACGTAACAGCACTTTGTGTATCACCACTAACTGCACCAAAACCACTCTCACAGCTCACTAACGCTTTGAAACTTAAGTTCTCTCTGTCAGAGACTTCCTTGATATGAGGGGCACGCAGTACTACGTAGCAGCCTGTGCCACTACACAACACTCCTTTCCTTACATTATAGAGACACACAACACACCTAAGTGCACAAAAAAATCACCACACAAACGTTATCAAATCCATTGCCACAATATCTCACCTTCAGACATTCCAACACTGGCAATGAGGAAACACATACAAACTCATTTTACGCACAGGACAATACACACCTCGATCAGAACGTTATATAACAGAGTCCTACGGTGACATCCACCTATTGGAGGAGTACATAAACAGATATGATCAGACTCATCTAGCTAGGCTTAGAGCAGGACATCACCCAGCCTTCCTCAGTCAGCAGCTTAAATTTGGGTCAGGTGAATTGATAGATGTGTGCCCAGCGTGTAGAGTAGGCTCACACAACATAACACACATAATGGAGCGCTGCACAGCACATACCAAACTAGACGCAAACACAACATCAACGGTGTAGGGAACTTTTGGGACAGCCCCATAGGGGCAGTTGCGTACCTGCAGTCGACGCGTCCGCTCAAGCAGACGGACCGGGGTTGAACAACAACAACCTCCTAAACTAAATAAAAAAAAGTCTGGTAGCATCGGGAGTAAACAACGAAGATACATCGTCATGGCTCAAGTGCCTGTGACTCTGCCTCAATTGAATAAAATCGTCCGGCATCAGCTGGAATTGAACACTGAAGTTGTTCTGACGATGAAAAGTTAATGGTTACAGTATTAACTCTCTCGCGTCTGCCGTTAGCCGGAATAGAATTCTAGAACTGTTTCAGTCTCTGGAAGGTTAATGGGAAGATTCTACCCATTCCTCATCCCATACACTGGCACCCTGGCATTTTTAATAACATCGGGACAAAAATTAAAGAAGAAGTCCTGCTCCCTTTTCCTGTGTCGTAGACGCTACAAGACTGGTGTGCACCTGAGACGGTATGTGTTGGGATAGCCACATTCCAACACCTCTAAGAGGCGTTTTTCTTCTTAGGATCCCGGTCCCATTCTTTTAGTCAGCGTCTACGATATGCGTGTAATAAACGAGCAGGATGTTTTCTATCCTCTCCCTACTTCCCTTGTAATATAATGTGTCTTCTACAGGTGCGGAACTTTGGTGGCTTGGTGGTTAGCCGTTTCGTTTCGTGTTGCATGTGATGTGAGTCTTTGGTTCGAAGCCCTGACCATAGCGGGCATGTAAAGTAGATGCTGGTATGTCTGTTCATATGTTAAAATGTTTGCATATGTGTGTATCCCTGTCAGTTTTGTCGATGTTATATGTCGATTCATATGCAGATTCTGACACAAACATAAACGTATCCAGTACAACACTTCAAAGTTTATAAGGATCACTGTCTCTACAGATGCCCGTAGCCCATTTATAAATAGTTTTCTAGCACGGGGAAAGGTTATTTCTAGCTACCATTATCTCCGAGGAGAGGTGCCGGTCCTGCAGTGGGTCTTCTTATGGACTGTTAAAGCTACAATTACCACAGGTGTGCTGTGGGTAAGAGCCTGGTGGCTGGGTTCTTGACACAGCCACTTGTCGGGTGCCAGTCTACTCTTTGCCGCCTCCACCCAGTATGGAGCACCTGTTATGGCTCCTCCCAGTCACACCTCACTCCATTCACACTCGTTCATCACACTGTCTGTCCTGCAAGCTTGGCCTCCACAAAATGACCTCCAGGTGTTCCTGTCCTACACAGTAACAACCCTTCTCCCCACGACTTACCATTTCCTTCCCATTCATAATCTCGTGTCATAGCCCTCTACCTTAATCTCTACTTCTCGCATAAACGTCACTCTTAGTTCTATCCTAGCCCATTCCTTACTTTCCAATCACATCAATGGTCGAACTACCTCAGAATGATTTTTTTTTTTTTTTTTTTTTTGTCAACCTACACCACATTCCACGCAAATACCGTAGAGGGATACATGGCCGGAAAATGTATCCGGTTTAGGGTAAGATGGACGCCCATGCCTTACATAGTCCCGGGTCACCCTTAAGCAGGGTGTAGCACCTGTCAGCCCACCAAAAAGGTAGTAGGTGGATGGTTACCATCGTCTCGGGAGGCACTACCATGGAAGTGACGTGGGGCCAAGGGCAAGTAGCTAGCCTTGCACAACACTTCCATGCGGAGAACTCAACGACATTTACAAAGGAGTCGAAGTCCAGACTGAGACTACTGTTCATATATATCATCTTTACACAGCTCCCCTATGGGGGTTATGCCTCCTCATTATTCCTTGCGCATCGCCATGTGGAAGGACCCTGCTCCTACCGTAGCAAGGTGCTATCTGACACAAGAAGGCAGCTGCTTGCTTGTGGTCGGTGGGCCTGCTCGGAGAGAGTGATCGGGAAATAACAACAACGACTATAGTTTGTATCGTCATACCTGACAGAGATTTGCGTCTCCTTTTCACTTAACATTTCTTCATAACGAACATCATAGTTACTACCCATTTCCTCTAACAGTTCAGTCTTCGATGTGGAGAGGAACCAGTGTATGTCAGGTGGATGTGCAAGTAAGCCAGCGATGTAACATAATCCCAAGGTCACACTAGTCACCTGGATACTCGGGAGAATTACATCCAGGTTCTAATTGCATTCAGTTTTACAGTGCAGGACTTCAAAGGGCAATAATTATTCAGTGCTTCAACAATGAACGCACGAAAACTTCTATTGTCAAGGCAACTGTGCTCAGCGAGAAGGAGCCCCAGTTCACGCTATCATTCTCTCCATTGTGCTGTGTAAAAGTTTGCTGTGGTGGTGGGGGGGGGGGTGCACATTCACAAAGGATCATACCCAGTTCTTACGATAGACAGGTTTCCAGTGCAGCATAATATGGAAATATTTGTTTTTCTTTGCTGCGTTTCTCACGTAATTTTTCGCTCTAGTTTGGTTGTGAAATGTTTGATAGGTTTATGAACTGAGATAAAGCATAAGCAACTCCAACTTATTGCCTTAAGAATATTTGTGCATACGGTCCCCTCAGCATCGTGCGCCATTACTGATGTTAAGCCCGTCATTATTGTCAAGGAGCAGCGGCGAATATCCCACTCCCTGAAATAGGATACTCAGCCAAACTTTCACACTCGGGCACTCGCCACTAAGAATGGTGGGTCGGGGCTGGAATGGGGGGGAGAGGAGGACGAGGGGGATGGAGGGAAGGAGGCAGAGAGGGGCAGAATGGGAGGGAAGGAGGGTGCTGGGCGGGGGGGACTGATTGGAAGGGGGATGGAGGGAGAGGGAGCACAATGAAGGAGAGGGGGAGTGAGGAGGAGGGAGGAATGGAGTCAGGAGGGGGCGGAATGGAGGCCTTGGTATTCCAGGCGGGGATAATGAAAGCGAAGAAAATTAAATTACAGGCATGAAGACCCAGCAAACGATTCAGAAAAAGATAAAAAAAAATGAGGTGTTATATTTATAATACGGGCATAAAGACGTTGTAACTGATACTAAGAAGGAAAAGAAAATCTTGAGTGTAAATGATAATACCTCACATGAAACTGCGAAAGAAGAAAAATGACGAGTAAAACTTTTTATTCTCGCTTACGAAATAGTTGCAAATAATTCGAAAACGAAGAAAACGAGAAGTAAGTGCTATAAAGCAGACATGAGTTGCTGTACATCTCCGGAAAGAATGGAAATAGATATATGAACATACAGTGGCGTTGAAATAAAAATAATAGCGTGAAGACAGTGAAAATGAATAAGGAGGAGGAGATAACGGGACGTGTAAATGAAATATAAACAAGGAAAGTATATTAGAAGCAATAATACGCTCAGGAAAAAATAGCACTTGATTCTGATAGTGAGAACAAATAAATGCGACGCGAGTATTACAACTCAGATAAGGAGATGCTGCATATGATTCTGGGGAGGAAGACAACAGTGACAATTGAGCATTAAAATACGTACATGAGACAGTAGATTCTGAGGTGGAAAATCAACGAATAATAGGTGAAAATATAAAGAAACACATTAACATCGACCCTTTCAGCCCGGGACATTTTTTTTTTTTGTTCATTTATTCAGGCAACCACCAAACTATTTTTTCCAGCCTAAAGGGAGATCTCTTGTAAGAAAAGTATATCACGGGTGTATCTAATCCCTTTAATTAGAAAAGTATATCATTAGGGAAAAAGTAATCGTCAGCAGATTGAAAGAAAAATACAAGTTGCGTCACCGGAATGAAGGAGTTGAATCAAGGCCACAAAAAGGCTGGAAATTAGGAGGGAGGGAAAAAAATGGGACGTGATAAACTGAAATGCAGACTGGAAGACACTCCATATAATTATCAGAAGGAAATAACATGAAAGGTAAACTATGAAATACAGACAAATGACTCAAAGAAGGAAGAAAATAATGTGAAATTTAATATACGAGGATGAAACACTGCAGGCGATTCCGAGAAAGGACCAAAATAAACGAGACGGTGAAAAATAAAAACACACATCACACTAAGAGAACGAGACACATAACACTTTCCACAACACACCTCCACATTTTCTACGAGCATCTATATTTCTTTTTCCTTTTTCTTTTTCACAAGTAGGAGTCATTCGCTGCCAATATCTCTGGAAGGAGAGGAGGAGATGGTAATGTTATCTGAGGCTATCCAGGGTGGGGGAAATGATCCTACCCCCTTCCACCCCCGCCCACACCCATGACACCCCTCCTCCCCACCAGCCACCCACCTGTTTCCTTCCCGTCCTCTCTCTCTCTCTCTCTCTCTCTCTCTCTCTCTCTCTCTCTCTCTCTCTCTCTCTCTCTCTCTCTCTCTCTCTCTCTCTCTCTCTCTCTCGTTTTCTCTTTGCCCCATTCCCCTTCTCTGTCCTGTCCCTCTCCTTCTTTTCCTGCTGCCATTCTCTTCTTCTCCCTTTTACCCTCTTGTTTTTCTCCTTACCTACTTTTTTCTCCCCCTCCAAGCATCTTCTCTCTCTCTCTCTCCTATCCTCTTTTCTCTCCTTCCTGTCTCTCCCCATCTCCTGCCCCTCACCTCATTCCTCGCCCCTCTCTCCTTCCCCCTCCCTCTTTTCCTCCCTCCTGCCCCCCTCCCCACACACCTCACCCCCTCGTGGGACCGTATATATCAAGAACCTTATCATCTCTAGCTCTTGTGACATCGCTGTGTTAAATTGTATGGCATCACCTGGAATAGAGTACTAGAACTGTCCCAATCATGTCAGGGTTGATGGTAAGAGTTTTAACTTTCTCAGACTCCTAAGGCTTAATCTTCAATGAATATATTCGTGTGGAACATAATACCAGAACTGTTACGACAATGAAAGGGTTAACTGGCATCAGGATAAGTCTCCATGGAAGTTTACTGCTCACAAATTTTGTTTTCGTATTCTCATGACATTAACTTCCCACTGCCGGGTCGTCTCCAGTGTTTTAACATTAGACCATTTTATTTATGTGATGGTGAGTGTAGGAGGTACTGTGAAGACTGTCATTGTCAATACAACTCTAGCACTCCATTCCAAATAACGCCACATTAACAGTGAGTCCTACCGCCTGAATGTTAATCACCAATATTACTATTATCAGAGGTTATTTTTCATTTCATTTTTCTCGCTTAAATATCCACTCTAGTTAGGTTGTGAAGTGTACCGGTATGGCAGCTGTACCAGTGAAGATGATATTACAAACAAGCAGTGTTATATACGTAAACCTAAGCCTGTTTACTTATAGGTCGCATTTTTTATATTATTCTTATTGCTCGAAGGGTAGCACATTCAGCCTTGATCAGTCAAACAGCGATGGAATTAATGAAGACTATATCAGACCATCTCAGTGCCAAGACTGTCTCCTAAGAGTAATAAGATTGGACGTACGAGATCAAATTTCAAATATCATCGTAGTGAAGGGATGAAGCTCGAAAAATGAGTAAACATATATCCTCACCCCCCCTTCCCGCCCCATCCCTCGCTTAGTGCCCATCCATTCTATCCCACACCCCACTATTCCTCTCACCCCTCTTCCCTCCTCCCTATTTCGTTTCTGTTCTCTCTATCCCACCCCACTCTGCCTCACCTCATTCCCCCCTCTCCTTCCCCTCTTTCCTCCAGCTCTCTCTTCCCTCCTACTCCCTTCTCCATCTCTCCACGGAGGGTCGAGATGAAAATGGAAAAACTTGGGTTGCAAATGAGCGCGTTGCAGCACCTACAATGCTCATTTACATATATAGTTATTTCACTTCCTTCCTCCCATCCCCACCTTGTAATACCACCTGCAGATATCTTCGGTTCCACACACTTATTCCTCCTCCTTCTCGTCTTTTCTTCCCTTGCTCTCACGTTTTAAGACCACGTGCAGACCACTTGGGTTTCACGATCACATCTCCTCTAGCTCCCCTACCCCATCCTCCTTCTCTAGTTCTTCTTCAATTCGTTGTCCTCCTTTTCTTCTTCTTCCCGTTCCTTCTCTTCATCCTTCTTGTGTTTCTCCTCCTCTTCCTTCTCCTCCTCCCCGGCACTCCTGGGTCGTTGCGAGTGTATGTGTGTGCATGACAATCATTCCCACCCACCCTGGCGCTGCCATTCACCCTCCTTCATGACGTCGTTAATGTTCATCACCAAGGCCACACAACCACACACCCACAACAGGCCCAATGGGTACACACAACTGAGACAATATTGGCTAAGTTGGGATGGTCTTAACACTTTCTTTGCTTCTGTATTTACGGTAGAAAATGCACTTATGTTTTCTGAAGTTTCTTTAATCAATTCAGAATAGTGTAACATAATTTTTGCTGCTGCAGTTATTGAGAGTTTTGCGGCTTATGGCGACTAAAACACCTGGGTCTGCTAAAACTTTACGTAAGTGTAATAAAAAACATGAAATGTCAAAGCCTTTAGATAATTTTTCAACACATTAAGAAGCAGCAAGGTGCCGCATGAATGAAAGCCAGCAAACACAATTCTGATTTTCAGAAAAAAAGACATTAGAACAAAACAGCAGACTATCGTCACTTTAAACATTGTGGTGCTTTGACCTGAACATAATTATAAGAGATATAGCTTCACACACAAACAAATACTATCGTCAGCGATTCACAACATGAATTTCGGAATTATCGCTCTTGCCCCTTTTCAGCGATATGTTGAATATGTATGAGGACACCAAATCTGTTGACAATATCTCGATTTTCAAGACTCCTTCAGTTCCCCACAAATGACTCCTTCAGAAATTAAAGTCGATTGGTTTCAGTGACAATGTGTTGATGTGGTTCCATACCTGTTTTATGGAGCGTTAACAGAGTCATAACACAAGGAAATGGCTGTACAGAGGTTACAGTGGGATGCCACAGGGTTCAGTGTTGGAACTACACTAAATTCAGTATTTATAAACGAGATTGATATAGGCTTGTAAGATTCAGATTGGTTGCTGATATAAATGTTAAGACAGGATGCATCTTTAAGACTGCATATGATTTAGGGAAATCCTGACAGCTGTTAAATTAGACAAAACATGAAAGATGGGTATCAGTATTTGTAAATTCACACTGTTGAACATTGGCAGTAAAAACGAATAGGCGTGCTGTGCTACAAATAATATTCAATTTATTAATGTGAATCGAATAAAATTTAGGAATTATAATAAAAATGATTTGAAACTAAGGACACAGTGGTGAGAGAGTATTAAGGACTCTAAAAAATGATTTGGATTGATAGTATCATGCAATATATATATATATATATATATATATATATATATATATATATATTCAGTAATCCTAACTATGTATAATTTCGTAATAGTACCTAACATGGAGTATCATGTCAAGTTCTGGTCACCTTTTTACAAAACAGACATGGAGAAGCTCGAGAGTACAGCAAAGGTGGGAAAAAAAAATGATAACTAGATTGAAAAATAAACCATATGAAGAACGTTTATACGAACTGAATCTGTTTATATTAACTAAGTGCAGGCTGTGAGAGGATTTAATCCAGGAATGCACAAAATTTCCAAGGACATGATGATGTACCAAAGCACACACACACACACACACACACACACACACACACACACACACACACACACACACACACACACACACACACACACACACACACACACAGATAGTTTCAGAGATATTTTAACAACATTGTCAGCAAACATTTATAATTGTGTGAAGCTAGACCTTCTTCAATAACGTGAATTTTCTGAACAGATTGCCTTCCAATGTGGTAAACTGTGATGAGGTAGCTTACTAACATTTTTAATTTATTTGACCAGGTATTGGGGTGATAATCCTCAGTATTCATATTCACGCTTGAGCAATGTTTTTCTGAATTATTACGCATTTTTACAATACACAACACGGCGAACACAGTCACAGAACAACATTGCAGTGTACCTTATGTTGACCTCTTATCGATCTTTTGGGCGATCCTCGTCTTATTGACCAAGTGTGATCCAAATCAGATTAAAACTGTTTTAGTATTTATGTCCAATCACAGACACACAGATCTAAGTTTAACCTTCCCTGTGACCTCGACCTTTGACTGAATGTTCATAAATTAAATCTCTTTGGTCGAGTCTGATCCTTTAATCCTTCCACCAAATATGGTTATAATCAGATCAAAGTTGTCTGAGTGACCTTGCCCTGTGACCTTGGTTTTTGACCATTTCCTGTGACCTTGATCTTTGATTGTTTGCAAAACACTCATTTATTCTTGCTTGATTTACAGTCATTCCACAAAATTTGGCCTAAATAAGTTAGAAGCTGTTTTAGTTGACCTTACCCTGTGATACGGACCTTTAACCTATTGTTGTCAGATGCACTGTAGTTACTCCAAGGCTGATCCTCAATCCTTCCATCAAGCTTGATCGGACTTGGATAATTTTTTAAAATACTCCCAAACACGGGTAGAACTTTGACCTTTGCCCAATAACCTTGACCTTTGACTGATTGTTTCAAAACTGAACCGATTCATTCGTGCCTTACCCACAACCGTTCTCCCCAGTTTAGTAAAAATGTTTAAAATCTGTTTTAAGTCGATTTTGTGAGGCCAGCGCTTGACCTAGCCCTGAGACTTTGATTTTTCATCCATTGTTGTAAAAAAAAATTCCTCATTGGCTGACTCTCAATCCTTCCATTAAGTCTGGTTAATGTCAGATAAAAACAAAGCTATTTTGTTTACTCACATACAAAAGCAGACTGACAGACAGACAGACAGACAAAGATAGACACGCCGATCAAAACAGAACACCCTCTCTCACTCCGCGAGTGCGGGTGTCATAAGTGAATGTAGATGAAAGTGTAAGTTTAAAAATATAGTTTTCAATCCATTAATTGGTTACAAGAAAAAAAAGCTATTGTTTTACCTATAACCTCAGTGCTAGGACATTACATGTATGTAACTGTATAATCAGCTTCTATAAAGTATCTAAAATTATATGAAATTCTGAATTTGTAAAATTTTTGGTCAGTGAGAGCTAAAAAAAATAGAGCAAGAAAGACCTTTCGGATAGTGCAACCCCCTCGCCACCAATTGGTCAAAGGGCCGAATATTGGACTTTGTCCTGTGGCCTTGATTTGGGACAGATTGTTCTCAAAATCGAATTACAGTACTTCATCTTTCCTGACCCATAACCCATCCACCAAGTTTGTTCTAAATCAGAATACAGCTGCTTTCGTTGGCCTTCCCTTTGGCCTCAACATTTGATCTTTCCTTGTGGCCTTGACCTTTGAGTGATTGTTTTGGATATCGATTCTCCCTATCCTTGCATTATCTGAAACCTTTCTCAGTGCCTGGTCAGACTCTGATCAGAACTGTTAACTGTAACTTGACCTTGCCATGTGACCTTGACCTTGAGCTTTTCAATTTGAAAAACAACAGGTAACCCCTTGGTTGATTCTCATTGCTTGCACCAAGAGCTGTTTAAGTCAAATTAAAAACTGTTGGCCATTGTGTTCACACACAGACACATGGGTCGAACTTGGACCCTGCCATGTGACCTTGACCTTTTACTGTTTAAAAATTGAATTCCTTCATTTTTGCGTTATGCCGAACTCTTCCTCCAAGTTTGATCGAAACTACATGAAAGCTGTTTAAATTGACCAAGTTAGGTCGAACTTTGACCTAGGCCTGTGACCGTGATCTGTGACTTACTGCTCTGAAAAACAATTGATATACTGCTTGGCTCAATCCTCCAACCGAGTTTGGTCAAAATCGGATAAAAAAATATTTGAGTTATTTATTTGCGACCCCCCCCCCACACACACACACACCAAGTAAAAGATAACACTCGCCCTCGCAAAAGCTGGTGTAATAACATCTGACACATTGTACTCATAACGAAAAACCTACATGAGAATGCTCCTTAGCTGACGACGGTGTTCATTTCATAATCCATCGTCTCATCCGACGGCTCTGCGAGTCGAAATTAAGCACATACACAGTGAAAAAACTCACTTTTATGTGAAGCCTTTTTCTTGACTACTTTAGTAGTCCTTGGTGACAGACACACAGCCGTCAGGGATCAAAATTGAAACTCTCCCATTGCCTTAATTAATTTTGATCACCACCGAATACTGGAGCTGAATATTTTTTAAAGTTGAATCTACAGAGGGGAAGGCAAGGCTCCAAGTTAATGACGGTAATCAGTCACCTCATACATAACATATCTGGCCTCGCTGTGTCTTTGATGACTGCACTCTGTATGACATTATGGATTGATACAGGCTAAATAAGTTCAAGTAAGCATAACAGATGTGTCATAACTAATAATCCGTCAAAAATTGGGGCCTACTTTCCCATTTGCAGAATCAGTTTTAAGTATACGGATATTGGTCTCAGAGGGAAGTCACTACGTAATGTCTTTCCCATTTGGCCGATAGGGAGTTACGGATTAACAGATATTATACAACCAGTAATGAGTAATGTTGCCGGAAACGTACAGTAAAGTTTCATTACTACGAAGCCGGATAACAACAGATCAGATGTAGCAGCTAACTACTTTCCCTACTTTAGTTGACATGGATAGCATTGTGAATTCGCTAGACTTGTGTTTTACATTTATTAGTCCCCTATCGGTGAAACCGAGGGGACTGTAGGTTTGCGCGGTTCCGTCAGTACGTCACTACGTCAGTCAGTACGTCTGCAATTTCGTGTCCCCCCTCCCCCCCATAACTTTCATATGCATGGACAGATTTTGTTATAGCGTCAGACAAGTGTTCCTCGTACCATTACGACGGGTGTGTCGCGCGGAAAAACCAGCCATCTACTCCCAAGGAGTCGAATTATAACGAGTATATGTATATAACGAGTATATGTATGAATTTATCATCCGGTAGGGGGACTTTGTTTGTGTGGCATGGCAGTACTGAATGCAC
>NC_136978.1:21872005-22009505 GCF_032717465.1 Coenobita brevimanus
CACACTTTTAAAATTCCTACTTGGATCAAATTTGGTAGAGGGATTAAGCTCCCCTGCAAAAATGAAAGAATTTTATATTTAAAATATTCGGCTGAAGGTCAAGGTCACAAGGCAAAAGTTCCTTAGACCGCCTGGTGGGTGCAGGCGTTGCACTCACTGAGTGTTCGCTTCTTCTCTTTCTTTTGCTATTTCCTGATAACCTGCTTTCCACTTGCAGAATTTTGGAAATGTAAGGGTTAGATAAAGGCTTCATTCACCTTTCCATCATTGGAGGCTCTTCCAAAATTTGAAAAAAAAAAAAATAAAATAAAATAAATAAAACTCATTAGATTGTAGCAAGAATATACAAAGAGAGACATCTCGTTGAAAATGTTGAGAAATCAGACAGCAGCTAACATAAGTTGCAATACTCTAATTTAATCAAGCCGAGAAGAGGAGTCCAACAACTTGAGACATAGGCAAGAGATGGCACCAGACTATATAATTCTCACCACTGACAGACATTTTGTTTTTATGGAAGAGAAACCTCATCCAGATAAATAAATAGAGAATGCTAAGAGGAAGACCGAAAAAGGCAGAGCAATGTCAACACAAAACTATTATCAAAATCATAATACAACTTGACCCAGTTATATTAACTTCTTTAGTCTGAATACGTCATTTTTATACAACATTCTTGCTGCCTTCAGGTGATATATTCTACTTGGAAAATATCTCTTGTACTGAAGGGACTGACGAAAGGTAGATTTAAACCCTAAGCTACGCAAAATCGTCAAGAAAGAGCAAAAAAAAAAAATAAATAAATAAATAAATAAAGAGTACCCGCTGTGTCAGCACAGTGAAGGGATACATTAAAAAATATAATATCAACTCCAAAATTAAAGTTAACCGTGTCAATCCGATGAAATTTATACACTGTTTTTGCTTTCTCGAGACACTAATGTGCACCTTAATTAATATGTCTGAATTAACTATAGGAGTTTGATACGGTTTTGATATACACCTTCAGTATGAGAGACCTCTAAGTTAATAAGATCACCTGAAGACAGCAAGAATAACCCCAAAATTGTCTGAAAGTAGCAAGAATAAAGTAGTAAGAACATCACTGGATTCAAGGAACTGATAAAACTCAAACAAAGACTGCTTTTCCCTGACAGTAAATACGGCTCAAGTTACACAGCGTAAAAGAACAAAGGTCACATCACTTATATTTTGATATCACTTCAACGGGAAATTTCAGCACAACACTGGCATTTAATTAATACATCAGCAACAGCGGTATAAAAGACAGAATGAAAGTAAATACTGAGAAACTACCCACCCACTTACATCACCAGGCTCCTGTCACTCATTCTCAGCTACATAATAATCGTTTGGAGTTAAGTAGAAAGCAGTACTAGATTTGTCCCAATCCATGAAAGTGGGGTTAACATTGATATTAATAAAACTCTCAGGCTCCGACAGACTCAGCCACAGCCAAATAAAGTCGTGTGGCGTTAGCTGGAATTCAATACCAGAGTTGTCCCCACCACGTAGAAGGATATTGTACGTTGCTAGTACATGACAGGGTACAGGTAAAATACTGAATTACTGCCCACCCATTAACCCATTCAGCCCAGTGACGTTACTGGAATCCAGCTCTCCACGGACCGGGACCAGTGTAATGTGTGTAAACATTGTGTATTAGTAGTATATATGTAGTAGTAGTGATAGTATGTGTGTGTGTGTGTGTGTGTGTGTGTGTGTGTGTGTGTGTGTGTGTGAAATAACTGTATTTTCATCCGATTTTGAACCAAACTTGGCGAAAGTAGAAATGAGGAATAGACAAAATAGGTTGGCTTATTTTTAAAGAAACAATAGGTCAAAAGGATAAGTCAAAATTTTATCTAGCAAAATCTTCAGAAGTTTCTATAATTTAAAATCAAATTGTGAGAAGCACTGAGGCAGAGGCAAGAACAAAAGGGAATCAATTTTGAGAAAATACGAAAGTCAAGGGTCACAAAACAAATGCCAAAGTTTTATTTGCAGGTTGTCTGTGTTTGAACAAACTATCTAAATCACGTCTGATCTGGATTTGGACCAAACTCTGGTGGAAGGTCTTCTTCTTGTTCTTCTTTCTTCTGTTTCTTCTTCCTCTTCATTGTCATTTCACTACTTCTACTAGTTTCTTTTCTTTCAAAACACTTTTCAGTTTGGAACCATTTATTTTCTTTAAATTAATAACAATTCGTTTCAAGCTTAGTACTACGGGTCACAAAAGTATCGGTGCACGGGGGTAAAAAGGATGCCTACCGTGTAAACATTCAAACAACTGCGTACATCACCAACGTGTCATTGCTACATGAACAAATGCATGCTTTGTATAAAAATAACATTTGCTATATGTTTGCAGAGAGGATAATGCTAGCTGGCGATATATGACACCTGCACCGACATCAGGGCTACCGACATGTGAAGTAGGTCCGACACTAATATCTTCAGTGACCTTCGTTCTCAGGTCTCGAATGAATGTTCACGCATATTGTGCACCGAAACTTTGTGACCCATTGTACTTTTTTTTTTTTTTTTTTTTAGCAAATAACCCCCACAAAACTTTTTTTTTTCAATTTAGTATATATAGGTCTCGCAAAGGGATTTATGGGATCAAGGTCAAAGCCATACAGACATAATAATTTTTAATCCTATGGTCTTGCATTCCCACTAATCTTCATGGCAAAGAGATTTAAAGCATCCGTAGTATAAAGAGCACAATGAAAAGAGCCCCAACATAGCCCGAAATTCTTTCAACAGTGCATACAAGAAAAGAAAATAGGGCAAAACTGAATAGTTGCAGTGATTAAATCTCTTTACATTAAAAGGTGTAGTGTCACTTTACAGAATTTTTGGACAACCCTTCCTTAAGTACATTGCAATCTCGGGATCCTGACTTATACAGGAATATTATTTTAAGGGTGACGGTGGAGGAGAAGAATAATTAGCTTTAATTCTCTTCTCCATCTTCTCTCGTTGCCCCTTGTCTCCCCTGTCTTCTCCTCCCCTTTCTCACTCTTTCATCCCTTTTCTACTCTCTTTCTTTTTGTCCCCCTCTCTTTGGCAGTATACACCTCCTCCTCCCTCCTCCCTCTCATTCTTCTCCTTACTTTACTTCTTCCCTCTCCCATCTTTCTCTCTCCTCTCTGTGTCCTGCTGTTCCTCCTCTGCTGTCCTTTTCTCTTTTGTTACCCCTTATGCCCCTTCTGCTCCCACAATCTCCTTTCCTTGCTCTCTCTCTTCTCCTACCTCTCTCCCACTCCATCCCTCACTCTCTTCCTCCACTCCCATCTCTCCTCTCGCCATCCCTTTCACTCCATCATCTATTCCTTCCACTTCCTCCCTCCTTCCTTCTTCCCCTTCTATTTTCATTCTCACATTTGTAACATCGCCGTACTTCCCTCCCTCTCTTCCTACTTTCTCTTCCTACTTTCTCTTCCATTTCTTCCCCGCCTCTCTTCTTTTTCCCTGCCCTCGTGTCTTTTTGCCCCCACCCCCCTCACTTCAACCTGTGTGTGTATGCGTTTTTGTGCAGTGTGTGTGTGTGTGTGTGTGTGTGTGTGTGTGTGTGTGTGTGTGTGTGTGTGTGTGTGTGTGTGTGTGTGTGTGTGTGTGTGTGAGTGTGTGTGTGTGTGTGTGTGTGTGTGTGTGTGTGTGTGTGTGTGTGTGTGTGTGTGTGTGTGTGTGTGTGTGTGTGTGTGCGTGCGTGCGCGCGCGCGCGAGGGTGCAGGAACAGGAAACACCTACACCGTGCCTCACCCAGAACTACACCAGTCACCCTAAACACCAAATACATTACCTTCCTCCCAGCTTCCTATCACCCCGCCTGCCTTTGTTCATTTTAATTTCCACTGTTCTTCTTTTGTTTACTGCATCATCAGAGTTGCTTTTATTGTTTACCTGTTGCATATTTGTTGGCTTATGTTGATATGTTTACTGTTTAATTTAGATTTTTTTTTTTTTCTTGTGTTGCATTGATCCATTTTTTTGCTGTTTACAAAAACATGTAGAGATCTTTTTAATGAATTCTGGGTTGGCTTGATGCGTAATATAGAGATTTTTAATGGTATAGCTGTCTTCAGTAATTCAATATAAAATATTTTTGTTATTGGTCTAATCTATATTTTCGGTACTATTTCTATACTCACAGTTGTTTTTATCAATATGAATTTTTTTTAATTCGTTGATTTGTTTTTGTTTTTCTTGACGATGGGGTGAGGATGATGCAAAACTGACTTATTTTTTATTTAAAAAATATATGTATATATATATATATATATATATATATATATATATATATATATATATATATATATATGATCGGGAACGACCAAACCAAATATTTTCCAAAGAAAACTACGGAAAAAACTGAAAACCAAATTCAAGATCCGATCGTTTCAAGATGACTGAACACGTAACAAATAAATTACTAGAGGTTAAAGGCAGTGAGAGAGGACAGAGACAAAAGTTTGGCTTCGCATTATTTCTGGTGCTGTGTGAAAGTGAGGTACAAAGGAAAGGGAATCGTGACTCTGTGTGTGTGTGTGTGTGTGTGTGTGTGTGTGTGTGTGTGTGTGTGTGTGTGTGTGTGTGTGTGTGTGTGTGTGTGTGTGTGTGAGAGAGAGGGGGGGGGAGGTTTAGAAAATATACTTGGCTGAGAATTGGTTGGAGCTGGTGAGAGGAGGGAAGCTGCGTTCCTTGTCAGTCCTAATGCACCTCCCCCATCACCCCCACCCTCCTTACCCACCACCTGGCCTTTCCCCCTCCCTGTCCCCCCATCAACCACTCTGACCCTCCCTACATTCTCTCTCTCTCTCTCTCTCTCTACTTATCCCCCACCCCCAACACCCCTCACCCCGTCCCTCATGCATTTCTGGTTCTCTCTCCCTCTCCCCCTCCTCTCTCTCTCCTTTTGTCCCACTCTCCCTCCCCTTCCTTCAGCATTTTCGTCCCACACTTTCTCCTTTCCCCCTTTACTCCTTCTTCTCCCCGCATGTTTTTCTCCCCTTCCTTTTGGCTTTCTCTCTCTCTTCCACGTTACTTTTTCTCCCTTCTTTCTTAGCCACCCTTGTCTTTCATTCATAACAAACAGCCTCGAAAGGACCAACAGATCAGATGCTGTTTGCTTTTCTTTGTATTCCTCATCCTCGCTATTTCTGTCTCCTTCCCTTCATTTTCTCTCTCCTCCCCCTCATATTTTCTCTCGTCCCCCCCTCACATTTTCTCGTTCCTCTCCCCACTCTTTCTCTCTCCTTCCCCTCAGTCTTTCCCCCCTCCCAATGTTTTCTCTCTCCTCTCCGTCGCGCTTTCTCTTCCCCCCCCCCCCGTCCTCATTTTCTCTCTTCCCTCTTTGTACTGCCCCTTCTCTTCTTACTCTCTCTCTTCACCTTTCCTGACTCTCCAGCCACCCTCCCCATTTCCTTCTCCTACTCCTCCCACCCACCCCAGTCCTCATCTCTCCGTCTTTCTCTTCTCTTCATGCTCTTGCCTCATGTTTCCTCTCTTTACTCTTATCTTTATGTGTTTCGTTTCACTTACCCAAATCCAAGAATTTTACACTCGTTTTGAAGTTCTGAACTGTGAAAATGGAAACAAACATTGCGGTCCCACTTGGCTCTGTATATACTGCATGTGATATTTTACTGTAGCCGTACTTACTCAGGGCCAACACTATTGCTCCATAAACACGATTTCAGTGTGTGGGTTTAATTCGTACGTTAGGTCAGGTTAGGTTAGGTTAGATTAGGTTTGGTTTGGTTTGGTTAGGTTAGCAAGACACACCTCCGCTCATCACTTCCTTTTCCCTCCTTCACTCTGTCGATCCCTTTTCCTCGCGTTCTTTCCTCTCTCCTCCGCTTCCTCTTTTCCTCTCTCAACCTTTTTTTACCTCCATTTCTCACTCATTTCATCCAGTTCTCTCCACCCCGGGTTCTCCATTCTCCTACTGTGTTTTCTCCTCTTCACCGTGGCAATGTTTAACTGTATATTGGAATTCTTCTTCCTAATTGCATTTAAACTGACCACAACATAAAATCTCCTCTCAGTGTTTCCTCATCATCATCATCATCATCAGTATTATCGTAAATCTATATCCTAATGTTGTCAATGAGTTGAGTAGAATTCAAAAGTGTTAATGTGGATAACATTAAATACAGTATAATCAACATAACCATCGCCATCACCACCATCATGAACCAATATCTAAGTCTTGTAAATGAGTTCAGGATACACGGACAAGGAGGGAAAATATACACACTCGTGCGCGCAAAATAATGGAAAAAGTTTGATCAGAATCTCCCAACAGAAAAGGCCATGCTTAAATTCAATTCTTTATTCATGCGCGCGACGTTCATCCCTGGGGGTAGGGGAGAAGGTATCTAACCCACGTACTCCCTGCGTAGTGAACAACGTGACTACAGGCCGTATTCTTGTTGGCTTAGGACATCTCGTAATAGGCCTTCCTCAGTGATTTATTAAACCTGTTACACTTCAATCGCGTCAACTGGATAACGTATTTTTACCTGCAAGACACCAGGCACATAAGACCAAGGTGAGCCAATTGTCACTTGTTTTTGTTGGAAGGAAAAAAAAAATGAAATCAATCCTCACTACCCTTAAACCATCACTCCTACAGTAGTCATCTTCACAGGGTATACTTCCATGACTCCTCCCCACCTCCCAGTACACTTCCAGCTCATCCCAGCCAATGCTTCATCACTGCCGTTTTATTCTTGGAGGATATTTGGGATTCGACGCCGAAGGCACCGAATCCCCATGATAATGTGGTTGAAGTTTCCATGTCTGTTACATAGGGAATAAGGTAAAATTTTAGCAACATCAAAAGCATGCATATTTTTCCTGAAATTCTGAAGTTTTGCATGCAGGTAGAAGAGGACTGGACGCTTCGAGTCAAACCACATCAAACACGCTGAAATTCTTACAGTGGGACTGAAGAAGTAGACTTTAATGAGTAAAATGGCTGGAATCAACCATGTCTGAGTTAATTCGAGCCAATTCGAGTCACTTTATACATGTTTTTATTGTGATCTTGATAACTCCAGTCTAGCCTGGGTAGGCTATTCCACCAGATTTGAGCAGCTTCTTCAGGCGAAGTACTTTGCAAAAAACGCCGGATCCCACGTTCCGAGCTTCAGGGCTGGTGACTTTACCTCGTTTGAAATAAACTTTCACTGCACTCAAACCATTAATCCACCAACACACATTTTCACAGAGTATGTCTTCTTCTCCGGGCCCCACCACTCATCAACAATCCATCCAATTACATCAACTACTTTAAACCCCTCCTTTGAAGGTTTCATGGGTGGACCCATATTACGCGGTCCAATAACGTGCTTGCTGATTTTATTACTTGTACCTCCAGACGATTTTATACAGGTAAGGAGACTCCCCTTCACTAGTGAAGAGTAACAGTAAAGAAACCAGTATCTGACTAAAGTTCGAAAAGTTTATCCTTAAGCATAAAAAGTAGTTTGAAAATAGCAAGAATAGGTGAAAATGAGCACTCAGAGTGCAACACACATTCCCATCATTTGGTCGAAGGGTCGGACAGTTGACGTTGCCGTGAACGATTTCTCTCAAACTTGAGTTACTTCATTCTTGCCTGACCTTGTACTCCTCCAACACATTCGGTCATATCACATCAAAACTGCTTGAGCTGATCTTGTCCTATGACTTTGACTTGACCTTTCCCTGTGTGCCTGACCTTTGCTTGATAGTTCTCAAAAGTTAATTTAAAAAATCGAGCGCCTTTGTTCCTGCCACATCCTGAAACTTTCAGTGTTTGGTGTTAATTGTACAACCCATCCATCAGGTTTGGTACGGATCAGATCTAAATTGCTTCAGTTTACGGTTAATATGTTCACACACAGACAAGCGAGTCGAAATTCGACTTTGCCCTGTGGCTCTGACCTTTGACTAACTGTTCTTAAAATCGAACCCCTTCGTTCTTGCTTTACTCTCAGCCCTTTCACCATGTTTGGTCTTAATCGAATGACAATCTCTTACGCTGACCTTGCTAGTTCAAACTTTGGCCTAGTCCTGTGACACTGACCTCTGACTTATTGTTCTCAAAAACAACAGGGAAACTCCACGGTTGTTTCTCTAACCATTCACCTAATTGGTCAACGCTGGTTAAAAACCGTATGAGTTATTATGTTCTCAAGCACACATGCGCCCTAGCCCACGCGTCAACCAAAACATAGCACGCACTCTCCTTTCGCAAGAGTAAAGAGAATAAAGTGATAATCAGCACTTCTCTCAGTTTAAGCATTTTTTCATTTGATTCTTGATAATTTCAGAGGCTTTTATTGAACACAGGAAAATCTTTTGAACTGTACTACTTAGATGCAGTATTCATTAACCACTTTATTACGAAAAACCTTTCCTAAGTTGTTAAAAATCTGTGTAGAAATAGTAAAAATAAAATACGAAACCGTCACCAAACTGGGGAGATTTACAGTATATCATCTTGTAAGTCACTGATAAAGACGTTGTTATTATTAGGAAGATATAAAGAACATACGAGTACAAGGAAATAGTCACCCTTCAGCCCGAGGGTATCATTTTTATTTCTTGTTTTCTCATGATTTGATTCAGCTTAACTCTTCGACTCCGGTGACATTTCTTTTGTTTTTATTCCTGTTTCTTCCTAACGATTTCATACAGCTTAGGGAAGAACGCTAATTGTGTGGGGGTTAAGGCTATAACTGACCCCACTGGTCTGACAGTCTCTCCCAGGTTTAATAAAATCGTTTTTAATCAACATGAATGAAAGAGAAATGTGCCATCGGCTGGACGAGACAGAATATTTTGATTTGAAGGAGTTAGACTTGACGAACAAAAGGGGCCAAAACCCCCCTCGCTACAAATGGTCTCTCTCTCTTGTTAAATAAAATAGTTTATTACACTCTTTTCAATTTGATCTAGGAAAAGCCTCTAGCACTAGACGGAGTAACAAAGGCTGTATCTAACGCATCCAACTTTAAAACTACATTCGAAAGTGACTCACATCGTCCGGAGCCAGACTCTTTAATTCAGGAGGAGATGATCACAAACAAAATGCTTCTGTGTCCCTGTCCCCGTCATCAAGGAGCCCTCTTTCCACCTCACACTTCTCTCACTCAAATATCTCTACATACTTAAAACTAGTGGTGGGTGGACGAAAGCATCAATACTTCCGATACCACCGGTTTATTAGAAAAGTATCGATACTAATGGCAAGGTATGGATTACTATGAGTACTTACGAAAATATTTGAAATTAGATGAAAATGTTAATATGATCATACAGTGGGAACTGCTAGAAGTGTTAGCATTTAGGGTCTGGCAGCTCTGTTTTGTACAATTACGAATTATATATATACATATATATATATATATATATATATATATATATATATATATATATATATATATAGAGAGAGAGAGAGCCTATATGTTAATAAATTTTCATACTACAAAAATTGTATTTTATGTCTACCCTGTAATACTGGCAATCATACTTCAAACTGAAAGTGACGAACTTTGTTTCTGTCACTATTCACTGTTAACCAATAAAAGCAAGATATGTTTTATTCTGCTGCCTACCTACAAACGACCTTATTTATTAATAATAAAGTATCAGCTTATATTACTACACACCTAACTTTTCAGATATTACGTCAAAATTTCCAGTGGTAACAGTGTTTCTCTCAACTTTTATTCAGACAGAGTGTGAGGCCGACTCCATCGGCCCCAGGTCTGGAAGCATCGGTATCTGTTATCGATACCACAGATACCTGCCATCCAAGTAATCGGTATCATGTCGAAATGAAATCACTAGTATTGCCCATCACTACTTAAAACTTCAAACAAGTAGAAGGAATAAGATAATCCGTTGTCGGGTTGAAGGAGATAAGTAATACCGGTAGGAGTGGTTACAAACCCCGGCTCATCTGCACGTGAACAGTGTGGACTGCAGGATTAAGCTCCCTCTCTGTATTCCACCATCCTCTTTTGAAGGGTTAGGGAAGTACGTGAGGGACGTTTATATACCCAGGCAGTGGAAGCGCCTGGTTATATCGGTGCCACTACATGAAGGCGTCCATCAGCGAAGGCGATACAAGTGAGTGTTTTGGGCCCTGGACTCCCTCAGCCCTCACACATCTCCCCAGAAAAGGATACACAAGCCTCACTATTTTCTTTTCTGCGATATTTACTCAGCCTTCGCCTTCTCACTCCCCACTTCTCTCATCCATCGTTGATTCTTTCTCTCACACCCTTCTCCTCCTTCCCTCTGCCTCGTCTCTGTCTTGTACTTCCTCTTTTCTCTCCCTATTCCTTTTCTCTTACATTTTCCTCACTCTTCCTCTTGCTCTCTTCTCTTTTCTCGCTCATCGCTGATTCTTTCTCCTTTCCCCTTCTCCTCATCCTGTCTCTCTCGTCTCGGTTTTGTTCTTCGCGTTCTCTTTCGTTATTACTTGTCGACTATTTTCCTCGACCTACACTCCCTCTCTCTCTCTCTCTCTCTCTCTCTCTCTCTCTCCTTCTCGCCGTCTGGTCGCTACATTTTCTATCTTCTTTCTCGTTTTCTTTTCTGCTAAATTCTCTCAGACTTTCACTGTCCGCTTTGTCCCACCCATAGCTTCCTCCTGTTTCTCTTTCCTTTTTCTCCCCGCCCCACTGTCTCGAGTCTGTCTGTTCCCTCTCTAACCTTTAAATTTTTCTTTTCTTTATTGTTTTTATTCTTTACTTCTTCCTCTCATCCTTAACTCTCTGTTTTTTCTTTCCTATTCCTCTTTCTTTTCTACTGCATTTTCTTTGTCTTCTCCTCAATTTACTCACTTTTCTCTCTCATCGCTTTGTCTTTCTTTATCTTTTCTTCTTCTCCTCCTCTCCTGTCTCCTTCGTCTTTCTTTCCTTTTTTACATTTCTCTTGTATTTATAGATCTCCACATTCTCCTCGCTTCTCCCTCTCATCCTTTCCTCTTATTGTTTTTCTTTCTTATGTCTTCCTCCTCCTCCTCCTCCCTCTCTCGCCTCTGTCTTTACCGTCTTTCTTCCATATTTTTTTCTCCACTATATTTTCCATGTCTCCTCAATTTCCTCGTTACTTCCTGTCATCCATTCCTCTTAGTTCCTCATTTTATTTTGTTTCCTCCTCTTCCTTCTTCCATCTCCTCTCTGTCGTTTCATTCTTCTAATTTTCACAATTACTTCAATATATTTCCTCCACCTGTTTACTTTACTCACTGTCTTCCCTCATTGTATACTCTTTTGTTCCCCTTCATTTTTTATCTCTTCCTTCCACTATCTTCCATCTGACTTCTCCATTTTCTTCACTGTTATTTCCATTTCTTCTCTGCTTTCTCTTTCTCTTACTTTCCCTCACGTCTCCCTCTCACCGCATCATCTCTCTGTTACTCTTCTTTCTCCTCCTCCTCTTCCCTCGTTTCATCTCCGTTCTTCCTTCTTCGTCTTTTCCTCTTCTTTGACTTATTGCATCTCGCCTTTTATTTCGTCTTCTTCCCCCTCTCTCACTCACTCTCTCTCTCACTTTCCTGGGCTCTTTTTCCCCTCTGGTTTTTAGTCCTTCACTCCCACATATCGGCACTCCGTTCTCTCTCTCTCTCTCTCTCTCTCTCTCTCTCTCTCTCTCTCTCTCTCTCTCTCTCACACACACACATCCGCAAGATTTCCCCCCTCCTCTCCATCATCTTTCACGACAACATTTTCTTTTATTTTTCCCTTTATTTTCCTTTCTCTTTCCATGGTTCTCTTTCCCCTTTCATTCTTTTCACATTCTCTTCTTAATAATATTACTGATTTTTACCTATCTGTCGCCTTTCTTTTTAATCCGCTTTTGTTATTCTAACCCTTCTTCCATTTCGTCAAAGAGAGAGAGAGAGAGAGAGACAGAGAGAGGCTTTTGAGGGTATCAGAAATTTTAAGTAAAAGATTTAGGGTCCCAGTTACAAATAGACAAGAGAAAGATGGACAGACAGACAGACAGAGGGAGAAGGAGGAGGAGGAGGAGGAGAGAATGTAAGCTAATTTTTTCGATAGACTGGCTTCAATATATAGAATGAACACGAAGATAATGGAAAATGAAAGGACTGTGGACACTAGCGAAGAGAGGGAACGAGGAAGTATAAGCTGCAGTATGTATGTATGTATGGATGGAGGAAGGGAGGGAGAGAGGGAGGGATGTGTTGTTTGGACCGGTTCACACATACATGACGCTGAGGGCAAGCTGTACTAAACATGTTCAAGCCGTGTTTTACTCGTGATGAAGGGCAAATGATCCGTAGGTCCGGGAACACCACTTCGTCAAGGGAGAAGTGACCCCCCCCCAACCCAGCGCTTCACGTGTGGGTGTAGGTGAAAGGGTTTTCGAATGTAGGGTGAGAACGTGCATCTGGATATTGTGTTGCGGTGAATGTACTTGTGAACGATACAGTAAAAATTATATTTTAAAGTCAGTCCAAATCAGTTTAGAAAAATGGTAAATTTTATAGCAAAGAGAGAGAGAGAGAGAGAATGAGAGGTACCCACGTTACATCACTTAATACTTCCCACCTCCAGACGACTTCATTTAGCTTTCAGTAGACGCCTGGCAAAGAAGGATACACCAAGCCCTGCAAATTCCAAAGGTGTCCCCTAAGTTGAGTAAAATCGCCTAAAGACAGTAAGAAAGACCTGTAAATGACGTCCTCTGGCAGAACCGGTTGAGCATGAGAGAATAATGAAAAATGCAGAATGTATGAAAGTGAATAAAAATGTACCAAAAATGTGAAAACTGTAAAGGCTAACTCAAATGTAATGAAGAAATAACACAAAATGAACGAACGAAGACTGACGAGAAACACATGAAATGGAGAAAAGGAATATCCACATTTTAAAGAAAGGAACTGCTGCCTGATACTGAAAGCAGAAAGAAAGAAAGAAAAAAAAAAGAGAGCGAGAACTAAGATAAAGGGAGAACCTGAGAGAGAGAGAGAGAGAGAGAGAGAGAGAGAGAGAGAGAGAGAGAGGAAAATTTTAAGGCTGGACCGAAGAAGATGGGGAGGCAACTAATAATAATAACAGTGGTGCAAAGGAAAAGGAACAATAAATTATTTGGTGGATTAAAAAGATATTCATTTGAAGAGAAGTGGACAATAGAAAGAAAAAGAAG
Source organism: Coenobita brevimanus (assembly GCF_032717465.1). Classification (NCBI taxonomy): domain Eukaryota; kingdom Metazoa; phylum Arthropoda; class Malacostraca; order Decapoda; family Coenobitidae; genus Coenobita; species Coenobita brevimanus. Next base: position 21,885,209 of record NC_136978.1, read on the forward strand.
TGTTAGGAAGAAAGACTAGAAAGGATTAGACTTGCTTTCATTCTTCTTCTGGAGCTGAGAGAGAGAGAGAGAGAGACAGACAGACAGACAGACAGACAGACAGACAGACACAATAAGCTAAAAGAGTGTGTAAGACAGAATGATGGAGGAGGAGAAAGACTGAACCCCTTCAACCCGTGGACAACTTTTCGTTTTCACTTCTCTCTCTCTCTCTCTCTCTCTCTCTCTCTCTCTAGCGTCTGACTATTACAATCAGCTTAGAAAGTCCCAGTCGTAGCGAAAAGGTTAATAAAGGCTGTATCTAAGCGCCTAGTAAAAAAAAAATCTCTAAAGCTTAAATAAATTCTTTGGAGATAGCAAATATTAAAAAACAAAAAAAAATCATACATATAAAGAGTCTGAAAAAGGAAAAGTCGCTTGAGAAAAATGAAAATTGTTTGAGAAAAAGAAAGGAAGAAAGAAAACAGGTGTGTGCGGAAGGTGGTTGAGAAAGAGAAAAACGAGGAGCCAATAAATCGGGAAAAAGTGGGTGGAAAGGAGAGAGAGAGAGAGAGAGAGAGAGTGCGTTCCGATATGTGGGTGAAGAAGTCGAAAGCAGAAAAAGAGTGTGTGAGGGAGGACGGTGGGGGTCAAATAAAAGGAAAAGAAGAATGAGAAAGTAAAATGAAAAGAAAGATGATCCCTTGTCTATTCCTTGGCATTCTCACCTTATATATCACTCCTTCTCAATAACTTGTCCATATTTCCTCACAGTGTTCATTCCGTTCTCTCCACTAAACTTCATCTCTACATATACCTCACCATCACCTACTGCCTTCCCCTTCTTCATCGTACTTCACTGTGTTTTTCACTTCTGGTACTGTCACGTCCTGAGGCGCCACATTCCATCTTTGTACACCACCCCCAGAACCACCACCCAGCTCTCATTATTACCCTTCATCAGTCTTCCAGAGTTTAATTTCTCTCTTCACTGTTTCTCTTCAATTTGCTATTTTATCCTTGCTATCTACAGACAATTATATCCACTCTAAACATATCTCTCGTAGTGAAAAAGTTAATGAATGTTACATCAAACTCAGCTAATCTAAAACGTCTCTCTTCACAGACTAAAATAAAACAGGTGCTGGGAAGAGTAAAATAAAGAAGACTTATTCACGCTGAGAGGGCTGGCAGTTTCCCGTTCCTGCCCAATATTTTCATCTTTTTCCTCATTCATTCCTATTCACTGCTCTCGTGTCAATAACAGTCAAGCATAATTTTCTTTACAAACACATGATCAATCAGTATTTTTTTTTTTTTCAACGTTCTCTTCATACTTTGCACCGCGTATCTTAATATGTAATGAATTAGATCTAACTTCTTTCTTGAACTTACCCATTAGTCGCAGCCAATTATCGTTCTCTATTGACACTCAATAAAAAAGAACTATTACATTATTCACAGGGCAATTGTCAACTCTTCTATACAGATTCCTCCACCACAAAGCTCAAGAATTCTGTGCCACGTCGTCTGTCTCCTACTCCAGTTTATCCAAAAACCTGTCCTCTTTTTACACCTCCATCATGAAAATACACCTATGTAATAATCAGCGGCACTTTCAACATGTCTAAACTCGGCAAATACGCACTTTGAGTTGACGTATTTCTAAATAATGGCAAATTGTATTATATTTTTGTTATTTCCTCGCGATTTTATTTAACTTTGGACAGAATTTTTCAACATGAGGGGTTAGCTAGATCCTGCATTAACCCGTTCACTATGAGAAGGGATCTGCTAAGCTACATGAAATAGTACGACGCTGGCTAGAACAAAGGGGAAAAACGTCCTCCGCTGATGGAAGTTAATGCATACATAATATCATTTATTCCTGCCGCTATTCATCATCCATCAAAAAAGTCACTCCCTCTTATCGTCCCACGCGTGTTCATACCTGACCTTTCACGTATCCCACTTTTCCTTTCATCCGCTTCACTCGCTTTCATCTTTGTCTCGCACACCGCCATCACATCATACACTTGCTGCAGAAAGTATGTTTACCTGGAAGATCGGTGCCTTCAAAAAGAGCTTTCATTCTCTTCGCGTGTTTTCCTATGGCAAATATTTCAAAATGAACATTGTATATCACACGATGCATAAAGTTCCAACTCTACGCTTTACTGATAAAAAAAATAGAAGAAACACACATACAAAAGAGGTTACTGAAGAATATTTTCAAACAATTCATCCACAGTTTGAAAATATAATGAAGATCAATTAAGATGCTTTTTCATCGAGTGTGCAGTCAGGGTCGAGTCTGTCTAGCATTTTACACTTCTTTTATTCTCACACCTCTGCTAGCTAATATTCTTGAACTAAGAGAAGAGTGATATGTTTTTTGCCTACTGATAAGTCTCTTTGATATGATGCGTCAGGGAAGAAAGCGACGGAAAGTTGGCGCTGTGGAGTAGCAGGCCAAATATTGTCCTTGGTTGCGCCTTACAAACATGGCATCCTCAGTACAGTATATGGAATAGATGAAACGAGGCATATAACTAACATTTTTAGTGTGTGTGTGTGTGTGTGTGTGTGTGTGTGTGTGAAAAGACAATACCAAGTCTTCGGGTGAAAAGCAATCAGAGAAGTGACAAGAGTGTGTGAAAGTTTGATGCTTCACGCCTTCCTCCAACTCAGTCACCAGAGAGAGAGAGAGAGAGAGAGAAAATCATAATGAACCTCCTCTGGTTATTATTATTATTATTATTGTTATTATTTTTTTTTTTTTACGCCGTGTCCCCTATCTTCGATAAGGACTAAAGCGTTGCCCCCGGGTAGAGGACTTGGATTTGGAGCGTGTAGCATTTATGACTGGATGCACTTCCTGATGTCTACCAATGACCCTCGTGTGTGTGTGTGTGTGTATGTGTGTGTGTGTGTGTGTGTGTGTGTGTGTGTGTGTGTGTGTGTGTGTGTGTGTGTGGAAACGTATTACTGTATACCTAATGACGAGTGAAGGGGAGGGGAAGGGGAAGGGGAAGACGAGAGGGGGTGTCAGAGAGTCCAGTATATCGATGCAAATGACCGAACAAAACAATTGGAATACTGATAAACGTAAAAAAATAGTGCAAACAAGCACAACAGATACTGACAAACTCTGACCTTGCCCTTTGACCTTGACCACTGACTGACTGTTCTCAAAACTGAATTCCTTCATTATTGCCCCGCCCTTAACCCTTCCACCAAATTTGGTGTAAATCGAATCAAAACTTTTTAAACTGACCTTGCCATGTGACCTTAACCTTAGACCTATTTTTGACAAAATCAGTCGGTCAGCCTCTTGACTGACCTTCAACCCATTCACCAAGTGTGGTTTAAAAAGGGATCAAAACTGTTTCAGATTACTAATACACTACAGCTCTATCCGTTAGCTATTCAGCGTACGAATACATTGGTACATTGTTACATTCACAGTCAGTCAGTGGCAAAGTAAGATGTTGAGATGCTTGTCGGCATCTAAAAGTGCACCGGACACGAGAAAGTCCAAGCGTATGACTGTAAAGACCCATGTTTAAAAAACAGCCATCCGCAATTGAACTGTAAGTTATTTCGCCTGTCAATGTATGGTAATTTCCAAAACCCCGAAAGGAGGATGACAACGTGTCGGGAAGGTGTGCAAGGAAACCAGCGGTGTCTCAGCAGGCGGGCGTCGTGAGGCCAGGCTGTGAATAAAGAGGCTCAAGGGAGTCTCCCGGGATCGAGTGAGAAGCTGTGCAGTGACAAAAGATCAAAGTTGGTGGCCAGTATTTGAAAGGTGATGGTGGTGGCGGCGGCAGTGGGGGCGGCGGCATTGATGGTGGTGGTGGTGGTGGTGGTGGTGGTGGTAGTGGTGGTGGGGGGGGTAGTGGTAGTGGTTGTAGTGATAGTAGCCGAGGTGGTAGAAGTGATGGTGGTGGTGGGGTTAATAGCAGTGGTAGTACTAGTAGTAATAGTAGTGATGGTGGTGGTGTTAGTGGTGGTGGTGGTGGCGTCGACGGTGATAGTGGTGGTGGTGATGGTGGGGAGACACAAGTCAGATTGAGAGAAGGCTGTACATTTTTACCTATCAATGGTAGATTTGTTTTCACTCGGCGGAACTGCGCCGCTCCTACACCTTGTGACTGCATAGATTTCGATGTACTTTAGAGAATTAGGAAGGAATGAGTCACCTTGGCCACTAGTTAAATCAGTCTCTCAATTCAACTACACGTGGCCGTTAGATGAGCTAAAAGGAGTTGAAAATCTTCGTCTGGTAAGAAAATCGCGTTGTAATATTGTGGTTACTGCCATGTACACACGATCAATGACAGTATCGCGCAGGCAATACAACTAATGAAGTCCCAAGAATATTAATTTAATTTCCGATAAGTCTGCATATAACAGCAATACTTCCTATGATTAAGACAGCAAATGCCACTACCACGTGATACAGTGCAACCTGATGAAAGCAGGGGTGCGATTCTCAGACATGTTAATGATCCATTCGCTTTCGTAACTCTGAACTGTTATTGCAGGAAAGACACGAAACGGAGAGCGTAATGTATTGCCATGTCTCCTCTTCCTCCTTAAATTATGTGGGGAAAGTTATGGCAAAGATGTAGCTATTTTCCGCAGAAGGAACATGGAAAGGAGAGTGCATAATCTTGCCATGTCTATGGCTAATCCTGCATAAGCAACAGGGAATCAGTCGTAAATATATCAATGAATCCCACATGGCTGCTAATGTGGCATAGGATCAACAGACATTTTGCAGTAACCATCGTCTTTAATGTCGGAGTGTTTGTGCAGACTGTACAACGATATCGTTTTGATCAAGTACGTCTGATCTTTGCTACCCGCCGTCAGGCAATTAGTCTCTTAAGCCCAGCCTCCTTGAGTCTATGGCCTCTCACTCTCTAGGGGGTGGGTGAGGGGGGCGGTGCTTAAGAGAAAAGTTGCCTGGCGGAGAGTATAGTGGTAAATAATGAACTAAAACTCTCATCCATTTTTCCAGCGACAGGAAGGAATATAAAAATGTACCAGTGCTGAACATGGAACTGCGTGGTAAGTGTACTGGTGTCTGCCATATAAAGTGTAAAGATGTTGTGTGCTGGGGACTATTTACTGTTCATCATCCTATCAAGTTCAAGTTTATTTAGGGATACTGGCAAAAGTGAGGAACAAAAACTGACAACCATTACCTTTGTTTCAACTGGTCAGTTTTCCATAGTTTGGAAAAAAAAATATATGAATTAATTTTGATATGGCAGTTCATAGGTTATTTCTTCAGGTTGACAGACATGGAGAGAGAGAGAGAGAGAGAGAGAGAGAGAGAGTGTAAAGGTGGAGGGTGAGATACCTAAAACAGAGGCCAAAACTTATAATTGGATCACCTCATACCTACCTTACCTCTACCTTCCTGCCCTCCTTTCCCTTCCCTTTATTCTCCTCCCTCCCTTCCCTTTTCTTAGTTCCTGTCCTTCTCTTTCCTCTCTTCTCACTCTTCCCTGCCCTTTCCTCCCTTCCTCTCCCATTTGTACTGTTCTGTTCTTCCCTAGGTTTCCTCTCCCTCTTCTCCCTTCCTTCTTTCCCTCATCTCCTTCTTCTCTCCCTTCCCTCCTACCCCTCTCTCCCTCTTCCTCTTGAGTTTCCTACCTCCCTTCCCTCCTACCCCATACTCCTTCTTCCCTTCCGTTTCGTTTCCTCCTCTCCCTATTCCTCCCACCCCCCCTTCCCATCCCTCTCCCCCCCCTCCCTCGCCTCACCTCCTTCCCTACCTCTTCTATTTGTCGTCCTTGTCCTTCCTCTTATCTCTTTCTTCCCTCAACTCTCTTCCCTTCCCTTCCAACCCATTCCATTTCCTCTTCTATCTTTGCTGCCCCTTCTCCTCTCCCTTCCATTCCATTCTCTCCCTTCCCTTCCTTCCATTCTCTCCCTTCCCTTCCTTCCCTCCCCTCCCATCCCTTCCCTTCCTTCCCTTCCCCTCCCATCCCTTCCCTCCCTCTACCCTTCCTCCCCCTCCCTTATCTCTGTCCTACACTCTTTCATACCAACACACGACTCCCCCCTCCACCCCCCTCCACTCCAGCCTCTGTATTCGTCCATTTTTCTGTGTTTCTCGCTCTAAATTGGAGTCTCTCTCTCTCTCTCTCTCTCTCTCTCTCTCGTACAGACAGTTATACGTGACAAAACGGAGGAATACAGAGAGAGAGAGAGAGAGAGAATCATATTGGAGCTTACCTGGATATTATTATGGCAGGGGTGTTAAATGTAAGATGGGTGTTTTTTTTTTTCTGCATCACTGCGTGTTAATACTGATGAACAGTGAGGGGGAACAGGAGAGAAAAGGAAGAGGTGAAGAATGAGATGGAAGAAATGAGGGGGATGGGGGGGAGGAAGGAGGTAGGGAAGGGAGAGTTGGATGATATGGAGGAGGGAGGAAGAGGCGTTAGAGAAGAGAGTGAGAGAGAAGGGAGTGTGAGATGAGGGAAGAGGGGTTGGGGGAGAATTTATGATGGATTTTATAGAGGGTGTTTGGGGTATGAAAGTGAAGTGTGGGGAGGAGAGAAAAAGGAGGAAGGATATGGGGTGAGGTGAAAGGGGGATGAGGAAAGGGAGATTGTGATGAATTTGGAAAGGCAGGTAGATGAATGGATAGGATTATATTTGCACGAACAAACCCAACAGATGGGTGGATGGAGGGGTGGAGAGGAGGATAAGATTATGAATGGGCCGATGAATAGATGAGTGAATGGATGAATGAGTGAGGAGTAATTATATGGATGGACGGATGGACAGATGGATGAATGTGCAGAGTGAACAACTGATTAAAGTTTTGGATGGTCAAATGGATGGACGGATGGAAAGGAAGGTGACTGCAAGGATGGGGCAATGAACTGATTGACTGATGGTTTAAGGGATGAATGGATAGAATATGAAAGAACGATTAGGGATAACTATGTGGGTAAATGGATTCTGGATAAAATGATGAAATAATAATTCTCTAAATAGAATTATGGAAGGATGGATGAACAGATAACAGAGTGAATATGTGACAATACTCGAAAATACATGGATGGATCGTTGGGTGGATGGACAAATGGATGACAACACTTTTAATGGATCTTTAGATGGATGAATAATAGACGAAAGCATGAATAATAAAAGAGCGAATGCAAAAAAGGATGCACTGAGCAATGTATGGATCAATGAATGAATGGATGAACAGCAATGAGAATAAATGTATGGGATGGTATGTGTGGGTAGAATTATGGATGGATGCTGGATGGGCGGAGGGATAAGTATACTGATGAAGAAGTGAATAAAAAAATGAATGGATAAATGAGGGAGGATGGGAAGGAGCCGATTATGTACTCATGTACGTGGGTGTAAAAGTGCATATGCTGTGTTACTGAGTGTGAGGGGCATCAGCACATTTGTGTCAGTTAATGTCTATGGGAATATTAGGTCGCATATGTGTGTGTGTGTGTGTGTGTGTGTGTGTGTGTGTGTGTGTGTGTGTGTGTGTGTGTGTGTGTGTGTGTGTGTGTGTGTGTGTGTGTGTGTGTGTGTTTAAAAGAGGCAATCATTGTTCGAATCCAGTTGGCTAATCCCCTTTTCGCTAATGAAGGGCGTGGGAGAGAGCGGGGAGGGGAGGGGAGGGGAAGAGATTGGGAGTGAAGGCCAGAGGGGAGGAGGGGAAGGACGAAGGGGTGGGGGAGAGAGAAAGAGGGAATTAAGGGGAGGTGGGAAGTGAGAAAAATGAGGAAGAAGGAAAGTCAGGAGAGGAGAAGGAGAAGCTTGAGGAGCAAGGACAGTAAGGGGAAGGGGGAAGGGAGATCAGACGAGGAGGAAGGGAGAGGAGGGAGGGAAAGGGGAGAAAGGGGAGTGAGAAGAAGGAACAGGGTAATGTGTGAGGGGTAAAGAGAGGAATGGGAGTGAGGGGAAGGGAAGACATGGGAATAAAGGCAAGAGGGAGGGGACAGAGAGGGGAAGGGGAGTGAGGGAAGAGGTAGGTGTGGAGTGTGGAGAAAGGAAATAAGGGAGTGAGGAAAAGGGGAGCAATGGGAGTGAGGGAAAAGGAAGTGATGGGAATGGGAGCATGGGAAGTGATATGAAAGGGTGCATGGGGAGTGATATGAAAGGGTGCATGGGGAGTGATATGAAAGGGTGCATGGGGAGTGATATGAAAGGGTGCATGGGGAGTGATATGAAAGGGTGCATGGGGAGTGATATCAAAAGGTGCATGGGGAGTGAGAAGCAGAAAAGCGAAGGTAAGGGGAGCAAGAGGAGTGAAAGAAGAGGAAAGGGAGTGAGGGAAAGGACGAGGAAAATGAGTGACAGGGAGGGAAGCGAAAGGAAGGGGAGGAAGGGAAGTGACGGGAAGGGGTAGGTGAGGAGTGAGGTAGAGAGGACAGTGAGGGAGGTAAAGGCGGGTGTTCGGGATGGAGGGGTGGGGGAAAGAAAACGGGTAATCTGAAAACAGTATCATCTGACCTCACACACTTATATATTCATTCTCTCTCTCTCTCTCTCTCTCTCTCTCTCTCTCTCTCATACATATATACTATTTACATGCCGTGCTATTAGGATAACGATAAATACTGAGTAACAATACTTATCGTCGGCTGGTAAATAGCATGCAAGGATTAGATGCATAAAACGTATATTATTTCCTCTGATATTGCGAGATTTAAAAGCCTGAATATTTGTGATTAGCTGGGATTTATTTGCTGATTGGGTGATTTTATTTATTACAGAGGATTAGCGAAAATGTAATGATGCAGTGGAGGAGTAAATTTGTTACCAGGAATTATACTGGTGACAAAAAAGTGAATTTGTTACCAGGAATTATACTGGTGAAAAAAAAAAAGTGAATTATACGTGTGTGTGTGTGTGTGTGTGTGTGTGTGTGTGTGTGTGTGTGTGTGTGAGAGAGAGAGAGAGAGAGAGAGAGAGAGAGAGAGAGAGAGAGAGAGAAAAAAAACAGGTTGGATCAGATAATGGTAAGATATGTAGGCCTAGTTTTTACCCTAGGCCTAACTACTTTTTCTCAACCCTTACTGTTATCTCTGGAAAAAATAAACATTTAATGTTTTCCAACCAAAGCACCCTCTCTCTCTCTCTCTCTCTCTCTCTCTCTCTCTCTATACACGCAAGCTATCTTCACGACCAGATAATAGGGATAATAGGGGACAAAAATAAGCACCCAGTCAGCCAACCTTGACTTACATACCCGTAAATACTGCGTCCAGATTACATCTAAAATATGAAGCGCCGGTTTAGGGTCAGTATCAGTTACTATTTAATATTGCATACACCACAAGTGGCAAAAGAGCTATATTGTAACTAGCAATATCGATACCTTCCGTTGCATAAGTAGTACGCATATATACATATATATATATATATATATATATATATATATATATATATATATATATATATATATATATATATATATATATATATATATATATATATATATATATATATATATATATATATATGCCCACTTTACTAATAGACAGATACTGCCTGATTCCTCTGTTACCTTCAATGCAATCAATACCTTTGTCTCTAACAGTGCTAAAATTCAAGGTGTTTTGCATAACAATACCTTCAACTGGATCTCTCATGTTAGATTACTTGCTAATATCGCCTCAAAGAAACCTGGATTTTTGTACAGAATCCATAACTTCGTCTTGACGAGCAGTTAGCTGTAAGTTACGAGAGTCACGTGCGTTATCCTATGGAATATTGCTCACCCTTGTGAAGTGGATGTAGGGAGGATGCAGTAAAAAAACTAGACAAGATTCAGAAGAAAGTTACAAGAATAATTAATAATCCAGTAATTACCATGAGCTACCTCCGCTACAAGTAAGAAGGAATGTTGCCTCCTTTGCATCATTTTCAAGATATTTTAACGGCAAATGCTCAGACGAAGGTGCATCTATTGTGCCACCTCTCCACGCCTTCCCCCGTGCCACACGGGCTTCTGGTAGCGCACATAACTGAACTGTCACATTACCATATTGTATAAAACTTCTACCTATCAGAATTCCTTTATTCCCCGAGCTGCTTCTCTGGAATTAACCTCCCCAGAGTAGTCTCTCCCCAAACTGCAAAATACAGCTGTTCATGTCTAACTCCTACGGATTTTTTTAAATGAATGGAAAACACCTGTAAATTGGGGAATGGTACGTTGTTAGACAGATAGATAGATAGATAGATAGATAGATAAACAGACAGACAGACAGATAATATTTTTCTTTCCTTTGTTCATCTTAAAAAAAAAAAAAAAGTATTACCTGGAAGAAACTATTGAGCATAACTGACACAAGCGGTTTAGACCCACATTCCTATGTGCTGATTTCAAACAAAAGATGATGGGAGACAGGTAATTCCTACACGTGATATGTATTATTCGTATGTACTATAATTCCACGTGTATTTTTGTAAATATGTAAAACTGATTTAGAAATACAAAAAATGCAAGACTACCATATACTGCATATCCATTGTCTAGGATGTGATTTCATTTTGATGGTAATTTTTGCGTTACCTGTAAAATATTTTCCCGACATCGCATTGGTGCAAGCTCATCCATGTATGTATTTTTCCCGTATGGACATTCTCGGAGGGTCTGGAGGGTTGGGAAGAGTCCGTACTAGCCTGTTCTTAAAACTTCTGTATTTCATCAACTTCACTAATTTGATAACGAGGATCCATTAATTTTAAGGTTGGAACACTCAAAGGGGACCAGGCCCCCCCTCTCTCTCTCAAGCTATCTTCCTGGCCTGCTAAGCAAGCACTATAAGGGGTATAAAAACAATCATCCACTTGGCAATGAATGACAAACAGTATGGCCAGACTGCCTTATTTATCTACCTTTCCACATGTCTATCAGTCTGTCTATCTATCGCCCTGTCTACCTGTCTGCTTACCTATCTATCTATCTACTCAACTATTTAGCTTATCTATCTATCTATTCATCTTTCTAATTTTCTTTGTGACCAGATAACCAAGTATTTTACGGTGAATAAAATTAATCATCCATACCCCCAATCTTGCCTGACACAAGCGGTATGGCGAGATTATCCTGCCTGTATTTCGGAATCTGCGGATCATTATTGTATCATCCAATATTTGCCTGACGTGCTCATGTCAAAGGATTAGCCGCATAATCGCATTTAAAACTGCAGATCACTCGTCCAAAAAATAGGATCATAGAAAACAAAGTCGTGTGTGTGTGTGTGTGTGTGTGTGTGTGTGTGTGTGTGTGTGTGTGTGTGTGTGTGTGTGTGTGTGTTTATATTTGTCCACTGTTGTATGCATATCTATGCGAAAAAGTTTGTGTTTATGAATAGCCTGCGTTTTTATGGGTGAAAGTGTTTTGGATTATAAACTGTGTTGTTTGTGCGTGTGAGGGTGAGGGCAGGGGTTTAATGTGGGTGTAGATGGCGCGCTTGTGTGTGTGTGTGTGTGTGTGTGTGTGTGTGTGTGTGTGTGTGTGTGTGTGTGTGTGTGTGTGTGTGTGTGTGTGTGTGTGTGTGTGTGTGTGTGTGTGTGTGTGTGTGTGTCCCTTTGACAAATGCCCTCCTGTAATGGTGTAAGGTAATTTATGGCACTGATCGACCAGCCATTTGCGTGTCACCCCCGTTTTTTATGTCCATACAGTATTTCACTCGCCGATAAATGACGGCCAAAGGATTATTAGTGATCTTTATCTGTATTATTACCTCCGCCAACGAAGTTAGAGGAGGTTATGTATTCACCAATGTTTGTCTGCTTGTCTGTCAGTCTGTCTGTTTGTCTGTCTGTCCAGACGATATCTCCAAAAGTTCTCAATGAATTTCAATTAAATTTTGTGGAACGGTGGGCCATGGGCCAAGGAAGAAGTGATTAAGTTCTGGGGAGGATCCGATTCTGGAGTATCCCACACAATATCTCCAAAAATTCTCATTGAATTTCAATGAACTTTTGTGGAAGGATGGGCCATGAGCCAAGAAAGAGTTGAAAAATTTGGGGGAAGATCCGGATCCGGATCCTTTTTAATGGGAATGGCATTGGCGGCGGTATGCGCTCTCTGAGTGTTTTCTAGTCATTTCTGTAGCTTCCACATTTCTTGATACATTCAGATTAGATATAAATTAGTATTCATTTGCCCGTATCATGTTTCACTCTGGGATGAATGGAGATACACACTTTTCACCACTCCCTTCACATCCATTCTCTCCACATAACCATACCATCTAACCACACTCTCTTCGACTCTGGTGTCCACAAACTTCTTTACTCCGCATCTCTCATGAATCACAATATTCCTTCTCCCGTCCAGACCCACTTCCTCTGGTCTAACTCTTGACTTTTCATGTTCATGCCACACCATAGTCTCACACCCGTATGCTAGAGCAGGCACTAAAACTCCCTGCAGGTCTTTCGCAGCCGGCACACTCCGATCTCAATTTCTTTTCCAGGCCCTCATAACACCAACTACATTCCTTCCCGGTGCCACTCTGCTTTCCACTTCTTTTACACATCTACGTCCGTTTTCAGTTACCACAGCCAGGTACTTAAACTCTATCACCAGTTCAAGTCTTTCTCCTTTCACTGTAACCATCACTTTACTCTCATCTACATTTACTTTCAAGGCACGACGCACACTGATGTGTACAAAACTCCGTGCCAGTCTGCCAACCTTTTGTTCACTACCCGCAGGCAGCACTGCATCGTCAACATACATCAGATTTCAGATACTCTCTCCTTCATTATTCATTACCAACGCCGTCCTTATCTGTCCATATATTCACTGAAGAACCACAGGGACATCACTCGACCTAATCCCACGCCAACGCTAATCTTAACCATTAATGCAGATGCACACTTACCCTCATACAAGCTTTGCTATCATCATAAATACCCGAAACCTTATCATTTTACCATCCCCACCATACATGCACAAAACCCTACATAATCCCTCCCTCTTTACCTTGGATTTTTTTTTTTTTCAAATCCATAAATGGAATAAGTATCTGTTAGTCCTTTTCACACGCCTTCTCTACTATCTGTCTCATTGCAAATATTTGATCCAAATATCCTCTACTGCTACTACTACTACTACAACTACTACTTATTATTATTATTATTATTATGATTATGGTGGAAGGTGGTGGCGACCATCATCCACTCACTTGATGTAGTGCTGCCTACTTCTTCTTTAGCCTTTGTCATCCTTTTTCTGTGCCTGCCCTCCTCTCTTCCTATTTCTCCCATCTTTCCTGTCAGTTCATACTGCTTTTCTTTCCTTTACTGGTGGCTTTACATTGAGTGACAAGCCAAATGGTTTCCTGTAAGCCAAGAAACCATTTACAACGCTGGGTGGTAACCATATAACCAAACCATACGAGCTTCCTACGTGTCAACAAGTGGGTTGGTGGAGGGTTAGTGCCCCTCCCCGTAAAGTCAAATGGCCACCCCTTACGGGATTGTGGCGTCTGGCAATAGATAGATAGATTTTCATTATTATTATTATGCATGACTATTGTGATACTAACTCTAACGTATGGAAGTGAAGTTTGGACCTTGTTCAAGGGACACAAATCAAGAGTGAGAGCAGTGGAAATGAGTTATTTGAGAGGAGCCTGTGGGGTCACATGGGGAGACAGACAAATGAGGAAGTGAAGGAGCGTCGTGGTGTGCATGTGGATGTGATAGAAAGCGTTAGGAGAAATACATTGAGGTGGTTTGGCCATATGGAGAGGATGGAGAACGAGAGACTGGCGAGGAGAGTGTATGTGAGTGAGGTGGGGGGGTGAGAGGGAGGGGGAGGCCAAGATGAAATGAAGGGATGGAGTGGAGAGGTATATGAGAGAGGAGGGTGTGAGCTGGGAGCAGGGCAATGAAATGGCGGGGGACAGGGCGACATGGAGGCGATCTGTTTATGGCCATCCCTTACGGGATTGAGGCGTCTGGCAACAGATAAATAGATAAATCATTATTATTACTATTATTATTATTATTATTGCTGTTGTTGTCGTTGTTATTATTTTTATTATAATTGTTATTATTATTATTAAGACATTATTATCATCATCATGATTATTTTTATTTTCACACAGTGTGGCCCAATGAAAAGCATGACTAGATTATTATATTCCCTTTCAGTATTCAACCGTGGGATGAATGGGACCAATAACGTTAGAGTCATTATGATCTTCAGCCAGAGGACACATTTATGTTTTCCTGGTACCACCAGACTATTTGCAATTTTGAGACCGCCATTGTAGCTACGGATATAGTGAAGGCTTTATGTAACACCTTCCAGTTCCAAAAGACTTTCCTACGCTAAAGTAAATCGCCTGTATACAGAAAGGTGATTTTAAAATACACCATCGTGTTGAAGAGACTGTGAAGGTAGGCTGCGTGTCCGCCATCCATACAGTGCTACATTCATGTGACAAGCCAAATGGATTACTGTAACCCACAGAATTATTTACTGCGTTGGGTGGTAACAATATGACCTCTTCCTTTGGTGGGAGAGAAAGAATATTGCCCAGCATATTCCCTGCTAGCCTGTTGGTAAAATGAGAGGGTAGGCAAAGCTTAGCGGTTCCCCAGCCTCTATTCCTACTCGTTGGAGGTGTTACAGCCTCGAATATGGGCCCTGCATCTGTAATAAGTAGGTTCCTGTTTACTTCCTCGCTCAATTTGCAGGTGGGAGAAAGAAGTTGGATAGTGATGATGATGATGATGATGATGATCAAGAGGAGGAGGAGGAGGAGGAGGATTACATAGGATTACATAGGAAAGCAAATAGCAACAGACCTTAGACTACAAGATCTAACTGTACATGCTGAAGGATAAGGATAGTAAAGCAAGAAGGCTCTCCCCACCACCAAACCCTCCAGGAAAAAGTGAGAAAAACCACCATGCAGCATGGAAAAACTGAAATGGAAATTTCATAGGATATACTGGAAAGGAAAAGTCACAACAATCTATAATACTTTGTCCATAAGCTACTTCACTGAATAACCTGAAAGAGAAAGTAATCAAATAAACTAATAGTTATGGCATGACATTATAAACCGGTACATGGAGTTAATGGGAAGTCTGTGGACATAACGTGGAAACTACACACTGCACAGTGTGGATGTTTAGGGGTGGTGCGGCAGCCTTGCCTGGCGTTTTGAGGTAGGCAGCGGTCAATCAGGCCCTAGCTCCGTTCACTCCACTGAAACAAGGAACTCTCCCCTGTGGGACAAGTACACAAATTTCCTCCTGAAGCAGTGACCCCTGGTACATTAAAAAAAATCCCGATAGTGGTCACTTGACTAACAGGGACCCTCAGTGATCCACAGCCCATCACAGGTCGAAAATGAGAATAGTGACCATTAACTCAGGGTTATCTGTGCAGATCCTAATCTGTCCTTATACTGCTTTCTTTGCATTGGGGAGATTGAAAAATATATACGACAGGTGTCTTAGATAAAAAGGGGCTGCACAGTGCACAGTGTGGATGTGCAATGTACAGAGTGGATGTTTAGGGGTGATGCGGCAGCCTTGCCTGGCGCTTTATAGGTAGGCAGCAGTCAATCAGGCCCTAGCTCCGTTCACTCCACTGAGACAAGGAACTCTCCCATGTAGGACAAGTACACAAGTTTCATCCTGAAGCAGTGACCCCTGGTACATTAAAAAAATCCCGATGGTGGTCACTTGACTAACAGGGACCCTCAGTGATCCACAGCCCATCACAGGTCGAAAGTAAGAGTAGTGACCGTTAACTTAGGGCTATCTGTGCAGATCCAAATCTGTGCTTACTGCATATTACCTCATTTTTACTGAGTAAACTGAAAAATGTATAATGACGTGACGTGACACTATGTTTAAGTTTATGGGGTGTCCTGTAGACACGAGGGGACTGCATAGTGTGGATGTTTAGGGGTGATGCGGCAGCCTTGCCTGGCGCTTTTAAGGTAGGCAGCAGTCAATCAGGCCCTAGCTCCGTTCACTCCACTGAGACAAGGAACTCTCCCATAAGGGACAAGTACACAAGTTTCATCCTGAAGCAGTGACCCCTGGTACATTAAAAAAAATCCCGATGGTGGTCACTTGACCAACAGGGACCCTCAGTGATCCACAGCCCATCTCAGGTCGAAAGTAAGAGTAGTGACCGTTAACTCAGGGCTATCTGTGCAGATCCTAATCTGTGCTTATATTACTTTATTTGCACTGAATAAATTGAAAAATGTATAATGACGTGATGCGACACTATGTACGGGTACATTGTTTACAGGGTGTCTTGTAGACAAAAGGGGAATGAACTTACACGTAGCTATAAAAACAAGTTATTCGGACAGAAAAAGAGTCAGCTGAGGATTCTCGTGCAAATACTTGTCTATTTTGTTTTTGAATGTCTCAATTGAGACACTGTTCACGGTATCTGAGGGTAATCTGTTCCAGATAATTACAACTCTGTTAAAGAAGAAGTATTTTGCTGCATGGGATTGGAAACGCGTTCCCATAATTTTGCAGCCATTACTTCTGGTTTGACTCGAACGGTCTATATCAAAATATTTATGTCTAAGTTGTCATATCCCTTCATGATTTTGAAAACTTTAGTAAGGTCCCCTCTTAACCTGCGCTTCGTTAGGCTAAATAATTTAAGTTCTTCAAGGCGTTCCTCATATGGTTTGTTTCTAAGTCGTGGTATCATTTTTGTGATTTGTCGCTGAATTTTCTCTAATTTTTCAATGTCCTTTCTGTAGTACGGAGACCAGAATTGCACACAATACTCAAGATGATGGCGCACTAGTGAGTTGTACAAGGCAAGTATGACTTTTTCCGATTTAAATTCGAAAGTTCTTCCAATGCAATATTTCAGTGTGGAATGAACGGGGCCTAACTAATGTGATGTAATTTTTATGACTATCATCATCTCACTTTCCAAGAGGAGGAGGAGGAGGAGGAGGAGGAGCAGGAGGAGAAATGAACGGGGCATAACAAATGTGATATAATTTTTATGACTATCATCATCACACTTTCCAAGAGGAGGAGGAGGAGGAGGAGGAGTTTTTCCAATCCTTTTGGTGTTCACTGGCAGGTCGGAAAACATTTCATGCTTTTGTATGTCCATGCAATATTTCAGTGTGGAATGAACGGGGCCTAAATAATGTGATGTAATTTTTATAACTATCATCGTCTCATTTTCCATATCTCGTGGTGGATCGAAAAGCTTTTTTTTTTTTTTTTTTTTTGCGATAATGTATTTTTTCTCCCCATGGTACATTTTGCGTTACAAATGGTCATAATACTGTAACTGTAGATTTCAATACTATCGTTATTTCATTTTCCATCTCGCCTGATGCATTGAATATCAGAATAAATTAGTTTTTGTTCTCCTTTTTTTGACTCTCCTCGAAGCGTAATGATTTGCAAAGTCATTATTTTAAAGGCTTTTTCTTTCATTTTAAACTGACCCGATAAATTAAATCCATATCTGAAAAACGGTGTGTTATTTGGATTACCTTCAGATCGAGCCAGAAGAATTGTTGCAGGTTTTCTGAAAGTTCATCTATATTCTTTATCTTACTTTACATTTTTCCATGTCAACTGAAGACTTTACAAGATCATGGCAATGGTAGGTTTTCATTAAAATTTTCTAGTTTCCTTTTTTGGGTTGCAAACTGGGTGGGAATTCATAATGTGTGTGTGTGTGTGTGTGTGTGTGTGTGTGTGTGTGTGTGTGTGTGTGTGTGTGTGTGTGTGTGTGTGTGTGTGAGTTGTTTCTATGAGTTCCCGGTCTCTCTGCCGTCACTCACCTCCTAACACACACTTACACCCGGCAGAGTTGGTACATGTTGTTGCATCGTCGTTCTTGAATGCTCTGTCGACATGAAGCATTGTAATTCGCCTGCTGTGTGCCTGGTACAAGGTCGTGGTATAAAGTGGTAAATATATGGTTAAATTTTCACTTTCCACTTACTTTTTGAAATGAACACTGGGTAAGTATGATAAATTGTATGGCTCTTATTAATCGACTTTTTCTCCTGCACATGCAATTTTAAACTGTAAAAAAATCTATGTACATATTTTGTGATGTTAACTTAAAGATTTCGTTTTTTTATAATCGCTGCACTCCCCATTATTGCTTCATATCAAAGAATACAAAAACATACCGTTAAGTTTTTATGGCGAGCAAATTTCTTGATGGTGTAAATACTAGTGATATTTATTCATGTTCACTAGTTTTCTTTTTTGCCTGATGAATTCCACACGAGGTGAAATATACATTGCCAAACCATTAACATTACTTCGATATTTTGATGGAATTCTATAGTGGTTATGTAAATTTTCTGGCTGCGTTATGAGATGCCAGGTATAATAACAGACTGACCCATGCTTGTTTCCTTGTTCATGTTCTATTTCTGAATGGAGAAAACTTTCATTTACACCATCACCTTAGACATGGTATTCTAACCACAATAACCGTTTTCACTGGATGATCTACTTCTCCCTTGCCCCACAGCCCACCACCATCCCAGCCTGTCCCACCCACTCCTCTCCGCCCACCACACCGTTTTTCAGTCTAGCCCCCGCCACCCTTCCAACACACACACAGTTTCTGAGGAATCTCCTTCCCACCAGCACACCCGGCCCGCCTCCCAACACAGACCCATCTCATCTTGTTCCACCCATTTTTTGCTCCCCCAATGAATACTTAATTGTTCGGTAACCATATAACCAGTCGAGTTGAGATAATGCACTTATACATGATGCTTCATGTACTATGGGCCACAAAAGTATCGGTGCACAGAGGGGGTCCAATGCCTACCGAAATCATTCAAACAACTGCGTACAATACCAACGTCTCAATATAAACACAACATTTGGTATATGTTTGCAAGAGGATATTGCTAGTTGGCGATATATGACACCTCCTGACATCGGGGCTGCCAACGTGTGGTAGGTCCGACACTAATATTTCAGTGACCTTCGTTCTGAGGTACCACATGTTTCACGCATATCGTGCACCGATACTTTTGTGACCCACAGTACAGTATGACGCGTGGCCGAGTCGGTAGAGAGGTGGTTTGCTGTCCCAGTGGACGCAGTTTCGAATCCCGGCATGAACAGGGAACAATTTCGTGGATTTGAATCTCATTAAAGTAGAATTTACTGTCCTCCCATGACTACCGCCGACATTTCATAAAAGCACCCCTGTTAATACCAATACACCACTCCTGTTTGTGACAGTCCTAGCTTGTATTCAATATGGACGGTGGGTGTTAACACCAAAATGGTGACATGTGGAGGTATGAGGTACGTACGAGTAGCAGGACTGCTGGGCCTAAGGGAGCAGGCTCTTCCAGGCCTATGCTCATAGTCAGACACACACACTTGGATATACTCGTGTAAATATATATATATATATATATATATATAGAGAGAGAGAGAGAGGAGAGCAAAGTAAAATTTCAGCTGAGGGGGCGTGGAAGGCCCCACCAAGGCTGTGCGTGGGAGTGGCTGAGCAAAGCTTGTCACAGTGTAAATTATGATGCTCTTTTTTGTCGCTCAATCACTCTCATGCAAATGGTTTCCTCGTGGGTTGGCCATGGAAAACCACTTTTACCGTTCTCTTCCATCATATTCTGCTTGCCTTTCAAATGGACGGAACTGCTATTTGAACGAATTTTTCCTTTTTTTTTTTTCCTTGTTAAACATTGAAATAAATCAAAAGTTTGCCAAGGTTGCTCTGAGTGTTTTTAGATCGTTGGACTTTCTGGGCCGCGCACATTCAAGCTGTCTACGTGTGGATGATTTACCTTGTTTGAAATATCTCTAACACTGTCGTGGCAGTAGGGCTAATTTCTGACACACGCCTTCACAAGAACAACCTGAATTTAATCTAAGTAGCTGTACTGATATGATCGCCCTGAAGAGACCTATAAGTACGGGAGAGACCTGAACTGACATATTTCTGAAAACCATTACGCTCATCGCCTCCATTTTACACACACACACACACACACACACACACACACACACACACACACACACACACACACACACACACACACACCATGGGAATGACCTGAGGCTGCTGCTTAAATCGATGTAACTGACCTTACATTGATCTTAAAATATTTCCATTAAACTAAACTATCGCACACAAACCAGAAATAATCCCTTGTGTCTGGATATGAGTGAAAGGAACTACTGTAGATTTGTAGAACTGACGTAAGCTGACCTGAGTGGCTGTTCCTGACCCTGATGAGGCCTGAGTAAACTTATTTTTTAACTCAATGACCCTGAACTGCCGTGCCCAACCGTTAGTGGATATGAAGGACCAGAATAAACCTACATAGCCTGAAATGCCATGTTAGCTGTGCATGACCCTTATCTGACCTGAATGACCCTAAACTAACCTAAATTACCCTAGACTGACCTGAATGACCCTCAACTGACCTGACTGACCCTAATCTGACCTGAATGACCCTAAACTGACCTAAAAGACCCTAAACTGAACTCAATGACCCTTATCTAACCTGACTGACCCTAATCTGACCTGAATGACCCTAAACTGACCTAAATGACCCTAATCTGACCTCAGTGACCCTAAACTGACCTAAATGACAATAAACTGACATCAATGAACCTAATCTGCCCTGAATGACCCTCAATTAATCTGAACTACCCTAGTCTGATCTGAATGGCCCTAAACTGACCTGAACATACCTACAGGGGACCAGAAATGGCACTCATGAACCACATTGGACCTAACTAGACCTGAAAGTATCCAATTAGCCCTGAATAACCCTGAGGTAATTTGAACTGACCTGCCTGAGCTGCAATGGACGTGATGAACCTGTTTGGACTCGAGGTGGCACGGCTGAACCTAAACTCCTTCACTCCGATAACGCATTATTTTATTCTTGCCTCCTCCCCGAGATTTTGCTCGGCTCTAGAGAGATTAATAAAGAGGCTAAAAAGTGTCCACAAACCCCCTCACTGCCAGCTGCCTCTCCCTACGGTTAAGAAAATCGTTGGTAGATAGCAAGAATGAAAAATGAAATACGTCACAAGATTGAAGGGGTTAGGTGTCGTGAATATTTCCGAATTCAAATATTCCTGAAGGATTCTGACATGATATAACTGGACTTGAGCTGAAATGACTAAGTTGGACTGGATGGGTAGAGACTGAATAGAACTTAATACCTGCCATCCGGTGACATGCTTTTATATTCTACTCTTGCTTCCACTTTTTTTTTTTTAAATATCTGAGAAGAGATTTTGAATAGCGGGCGCTTGGTATAACGTTAATCAACCCCTTCAGTACCAGAGTCCTTTTCCAGGTTCACTCAAATCCTCTGGAATTATTAAGACTATATAATGTCGTAACAGAATTCAGTGGATGATCTGGAATGAACGTAATGAAAACTAAATGAGCCTACGTTGAACTGAACGGTCCTGAACTGACCAAGCTGGACCCAAAGAAAACTGGTTTGACCTTAACGGACGTGATGTGGTCTGACGGGGCAAAAAATATATATATAAATATTTGGTGGATGTGAATGGATGCAACAGTACCCATGATATCTGAATGGACGTGCAGACCTAAAGAGATATGGAGTGGCCTGATATGACTCGTGAAGGACGTGGAGTAAAGAAGTCTAGTGATGATGAATGTAGATATGAGTGCTTATACAGTACGGCCACAGAGAGAATGAATAAAACTAGGTTGGTACATATATATATATATATATATATATATATATATATATATATATATATATATATATATATATATTTGAGTAAATTTAATGGCGGCATGTGGTGTGGTAGGTCAAGAAGAGGATGGCTGCATAGGGTAAATGAGTGTATGAGAAAACGAGATATTAAATGAAGAGACTTAGGAAGTGACAAGGGACTGGTCTGAGCTGATGATGAAAGTATGGAGATGCACATGACATTGTTGCACCCATTTCCTAACCTGATCAACAACGAAACTGCCCTATCCCACAGATGTATCAGAAATTTATATAAAATGAACAATATATATATAAGTGGATTGTTTTCCTAGCGAGGTGAGGTGAACACTTTGAATTACACTGTGTCTGAGCTGCCGTAAGAGATGTTGTATGCAGATCCCTGAGGAATGACTGCTGATAGTAAGGAGGGTGTTGTATAGAAATTTATTAGGAAGAGTGCTCAATCTGGCAGTTTGGGAGTGCATGTAGGGATGGCGGGTGTTATGGTTAGTGGGGTGTACAAGGGCTCATTGGTGGTAAGTGGACAGAGGCCTTGTGCCGTACACTGGAAGGAGGTTGGTAGTGGCTCCATCTAGTGTGGTGTTTGTGGAAGGTGGGCCTTTAAGTGAACAGATAAGTTTTGCTACCGAGGGGATAGAAAGAATGCAAGGAGTGTTGCGGACGCTACTGTACCTGTATTGCAAAAGTCAGAAGTGGATAGAGGATGCGTAGAGAGTTGTTGTTCCTACTGAGAATCAAGGGAAGCTTACGCTTCTGTATTTGTTGTGTAATGCTGTATGGTAATGAAACATGGACAATACAGAGGAAGGCCCTCGCAGAACAGTGTAATGAAATGAAAATACTGAGGTGGGTGTGTAATGTAGTGCTTGTGAGGGATGTAGATTTTAGCGAACGCTTGAGCTTGGATGGTGATGTGATATGCAGTTATAGGATGGGATGGTTTGGTCACGGTTAGATATTATGTGAGAGCAGCTGGCTGAAATGCTGTACTGTCAATACCTAAACGTGGGAAGAAGAGGCCCTCTTGGCAGACCATGAAATGCCTGATAATTATGGAGTATTGAGAGGCGATATGAAGCTTAGCGGACTTGCCCAGAATGCTGTGGAAGATCGTGCAGCCTGGAAAGCAGCCATCAGATTTCATATAATAATAATAACAATAATAATAATAATAATAACAGGCTATGCAAGCATGAAAAGCTGCCATACACGAATACAAGTAAGTACATGTGTGTATAAACAACTATGTGGCATAAGGGTTGGAATGATTTTAACGATGTTGTTGCTTCTGATGATCATCATCATGATAATAATGATATTCATGATGATAAGTTTCATCACCTGTCTAATTTGCGTATAGAAATGAACGATGGGAAAACAGCGACGGCTTCATGCAGAAAATATAATCCATGTGGCAGAGAGGAGGGACAGGCACCTCAACACCTGCTCGCTTCCACCATCACCACACCGCTCTCGCCTCCACCATAGTTCTCACTGCATCACCATACTGCTCCCATTATCACCACCATCAGCATCACTGTTTTCATGTAGCCACATTGTTCCTACCACCACCACCACCACCATCTAATCGCGTCTCTAATTTCCACCCCATTCACATCCCTACATTACTCTCATCACCAACAATGCCATAACCAACAGCATCCCCATCACCACTACACCATTACCACTATCCCCTCCCCCCTGCCATCAGCCTTGTCCTGCAGCCGCCCACTGTAGTATTATATGGCCTATCTGTCGCGCGTAATATTTTAGTCTCCCTCACACCAATGTTTTTTTTTTTTTTTTTTTTTTTTTACAGCAGAATACCACCCACTCACACCACTAGGTTACTTGCCTTTTTTTTTTTTTTTTTTTTTTAATACTCATCTCACAGCTCTCTCCTCCCTCCACACTTGCCGTCACAGGGGCCGAACCTGTATGCTATATCCCCTCCTACCCACACACAACCAACATACCCAATTACACTTACCTAACCCCCCCCACACACACACACGTAGCAGATTTAGGTTTAATTTCACTTACATAAGAATATCCATGACAAATACCATCCTTCCTTACCATTCACAGTAATCATATCTAGTAATAAAAAAATACAGTGAGATCGATGATGTTATTTTCTACATAACTGTTGCCTGACACGTGTCCACAGTGATCCCAACGACCAATAAACTAAAATGTTGCCTGCCTGCCTATACTTACATAACAGGAAACTTTGCTTAATTTCCCGACTGTACCACACTGTGGAGTAACCATCGTGAGGTTAGTGCTGTGCCATGCTCTGGGTCTTGAGAAATAAGAAGAGGCAGGTTCGATTCCCACTGCGTCCTGAGACATTTCAGAGTCCCTCTCGCATCCCCTCTTTAACCTCTCTCTCTGCCACTTGCATTCATATCTCTATTCGGCTCAGTGACCATGTTTTCCTGAATGTTAGAGACGGTCTCTGAGTGCTAAGTTAAGAGCACACACGAAGGAAAAGGTACTGCATTCAAAACTTAATGAGGTCCTTTGTGTCCAATAACTCAGCCCCAGGGTAGGGTTGAAATACGTCCGCGTTCCGACCTCTTAGATCACAAGCACAGTCCTTGAAACATGTGACTAACAAGAGAAAAAGAGGCACAGGTCTCCATCCATACGAGTAGTTTAGACTGACAGAGCAGCATCACTAACTCTGCTTTGTTTCATGCTGTCAGTCACATTGCCCTTCCGAGCAATGTGAACACGTTCTTACACTTCTTTAAGAAACAGTAATTCCTTTCAACTTAAAAACTGAGCATCGTTCACATAAAGTTTGTAAGCTTGTTAGGGAGGAAGGTGTAGGGGAAGAGAACAGGCTTAGAGAGGAGGAGGGATGGAGATGACTGGAGAGAAGAGGAAGGAATAATGATATAGAGGGGTAGTGTGCCGGTAGTGCAGGAGGCCTTTGATGATGAACAGACAAGCGATGGACAGGGATGCGGGTGACTGAGTAGCCTAGTATCGTACTGAACACACCTCGCAACGAAAAAGTCGCGAGTCCGATTCTCATGCAGGTTAGACTCTTCGACAACATTTAGTTTCCCCTTGTCCGTGTTCACCAAGCAGTATAACTGGGGACCTGGATGTTAATTCGATGGTTCCGTGTAGTGTTCAACGGAAAGATCGATACATGGCAGAGACTGACTGTCTGCCCTAATGGTCTACATGTGGTCGATGGGCATTAATACTAAGCCGTCTCTTCTCCGTAACGAACAGACAATTAACAGACAGCCTGGAGACATAACTCACAAAGAAGGGAACAAATAACCCTGACAGATGACCCACAAACAAACAAAGGACTGACAACCAAACTGAGGACGACCCAGACAAGAAGATAACAGATAAACGACAAACACTTCAAACAGCCTACAAACGACTCAAGGAAAGTCTCTCACGGACAATACACCCCACAGACAAATCCACCAAAACAGATCTCCAAAACACAAATCCTCAGACAATTCCTCCCAAAACAACCCCCTGTCAAATCCTCCCAAAACAACCCCCTGTCACATCCCCCACAAAGAACCAAGCGTCAAATCTATGTAAGCATATCCACTACAGAAAAGTCCCAAGACAAAGCCCACAAATAAATCCTCACTCTCAAACCTCCCACAGATAAATCCAGACAAATCCCCACAGCCAAAATTCACAGATTCCAACAGACAAATCCTTATAAACAAGTCTCTCATAGCCAAATATCCACACAAAAAGTCACACAGACAAATTTCCGCAAGTTCCTCTGCGAAGGCAGTCCCGAGAAGACCCATACTTAATGCATATCGATTGCACAAGGGTCATTTAGCCAACTCATTTTTTCTTAGTCTCAGTTTTATCCTAGAATACGACCATCATTAGTCTGCGTTATATCCAGGTCTTCAACTGTATTGCTGAATGTAAAGGGAAAAGGGGTAAGCATATTTTCTCTTGTGCCACTCACTCTCAGGTCAGGGGTTTATGTACCAAAGCCTCGATCATCTGCTTCACAGGGCTTCGTTTCGGGGTTTGAGTTAGGCCAGTCTCCATAATATTTCTCCATCTCCTCGTTCATCTGTCCTTTCATCCATTAGTTCATCCATTTGTCTCTTTGTTCATCCATCACTCCTTCCATTCGCCAGTCCAATGATTCATTTTTTCCTGCCTTCACCCATCCATTCGTTTACCAATCATCCACCAATTCATCCATTCTTCTACCCAACTTCCATCACTTTAAATGCTTTCCCCATCCTTCCGTCCAGCTATATTTCATCAGTTTGCCCATTTTTTCCTCTATATCCCTCCATTCATTCATTCATACTTTCCTTCATATTTCTATCCTTTATCAGTAGTCCATCCATCCATGCATTCTTTAATCCACTCATCCATTCACCTTCCAACAACCTGTCCTTATATTCATTCATCCATCCCCCTCCATCAATCCCTCCCTACGTCCATCGCCTCATCCATCTTCCATCCACCCCTCCAACCATCTCTTCGTTCACCAGTCCTCCATCCAATCACTCCAATTCCACCATCTTCCTCGCTTTCCACTTCAGTAACTTGTCATCCCTTCACAGCCTGTCTACACCTTCCCTTCCTCCACCTACGCCTCCTTCTTTCCTTCACCTTTCCTCACTCCACCTTACTTACTTCCACATAAGCTTCCTCTCTTCCATCTACCTTCCCTTCACCAAGCTTTTTCTCTTCCACCTTTCCTCTCTCTACCTAGCCCCTTTTTCCTTCATCCACCTACCCCCCCTCCACTTGAGTCACCACTCCACCATATCTCCCTCAACCTTTCCCTTCTCCTTTCCACTCTGACTCCCTCCACCTATGTCCTCCTTCCTCTCACTTTACTTTCCCACTTAACCCCTTCAGTCAGATGACGTGTTTTAATTTGTTCGCGGTTACTAGATGACTTAATTCAGGTTAAGAGTGTACCAAATACTGTAACAGCGAAGGGATTAATGAGGTCTGCATGTAACGCTATTAGTCTGATAACACTTTCCAGTGCTAAGACAGTCTGGTGGTAGCAATAATAGAATATAATACCAGTCGCCAGACCTCTCTGCCTACCTATCATCACGTATCTTTCACCTCATCTCTCCTTTCACCTCACCAAACCTTCCACTACACCAATGCACACTTAATTATATACGCCATCACACCTATCTACGGTCCTATATTTATCACAGAGCCCCCTCTAGCACACCACAGCACATTCCCACACACCACATACACAACTTATCTCTCACTCTATACACACACACACTTACACACACACACCATTTCTCTTTTCTTACACACCACTGAAATCCTAAATCTCTCGCTTTTCACACCACATCGCCTCAGCATCATATCTCACCTCGTCACCCTCCACCACTACACCTCACCATGCCTATTTTCACCGCTTCCCTTCGCTCAAAATTCACCTCACCTTTTCAGTCCTCATCATCGTTCAACTTTCTCCACTATATATCATCACAACTACACCACTATTACACACAGTACCACGGTTACCACCACCGTCACCACCACACCACGCCATACCACAACTACAATCTCCACACTACCAACTTTACCACAACGCACCAAACCAAACCATATCGCACTACACCAATTCACCACACCACATTACCTCATCACACCACACCACTTCAGACACCACACAAGACACATCGCATTACACACACCACACCACACAATACACACCACACCACACAACGCTACACCACGCCACAGCTAGATCGTGCTGGTATGAGAGTGTGCGATGCGGGTAATCATTGCACTAATACCTTGAGCTCCCGGCTTGGCAGTAATTACATCCAGACCCAGTGAAACACCCACCCTCCCGAAACACCTGAACTCCACACCTCTCCTTACCTTACCCTCACACCTCTCTCTCCCATCCCCTCCCATCACACCTGTCCTTACCTTACCCTCACACCTCTCTTCCCTCTCCTGCCTCACACTTGTCCTTATCTTACCTCACACCTCTCTCTCTTCCCTCCCCTCCCTCACACCTGTCCCTCCCCTCCCCTCCCTCACACCTGGCCCTCCCTTTCCCTCCCAACAACCCCTCCCATTCTCTTACAACCTTCCCGTAAACTCTCCCCTCCCCTCCCCTCAATGCTTCCCCTCAAATCGTCCCCTCCCGTTCTTTCACACCCTCTCCTCCCATCCCCCCCCTCTCCCTTCTTCTTACACTCTCCCCTCATATCCTCCTCTCCCCCCCTCTCACACCCTCCCCTTACATGGTTTTCCTTAACTGGAGTAAAACAGTCCGGAAGCAGCAGGAGTAAACTAAACAAACGGTGCAGCTTCAAGCATTGTTATCGCAATTTTTTTTTTTTTTTGACAACTCTTCCGTTTACTAGGTAACTTACTATTAAAACCTCCTCCTCCTCCGCCTGATGATTCCCAGTAAAGTGAGCTTTGTGAGCGCGTGACGAGCGAGCGAGCGTTTGTACATACACCTATCATCATAATTTTACCCTGGTACAAACTCTCAACATTTTTGGTGAGGTAGCTGAACAATAACAGAACAACTGAGCTAAAATATTTATTTTCTCACGTTTTCTCTCTGGCTGTGCTTATGGCAAGGCGCCATTGCATTTATCACACGCGCAATGTTCAGTTCTCTGATTCCGACTTGCCATGCCAACAAACTGCATCGGTAAACGCTTGGCTATTGATCGAATGATAAAACCTAGAAATGAGGTGAATACCCTCACTGATTTCACCCCCTAAATATAGAAAAAGCGTTGATGTAAAATTATGAACATATTGTAATATCCGATATTTAATTGTTAGAAGTCATGCAAGAAAAGAGAGTGTTGCAACAGGAAATCTTTTTAATTGTTTCATAGCGGAGCATGTCAATTGATGCCCTCGGTACATTACCCTAGAAGGCTGGGATTCCAAGGGGTTTCTTTAGTCTCATGAGTAAATATATATCTAAAAACAAAATCTATTGAATATATCACTACTGTGAATGCATCTATGGTGACGTGGCCCAGACGGGATGCTCTCTCATATCTGGTCTGATTAGCTGATCGGGTCAGGTGAGGGGAAGGGGATGGGTCCATTGTGATGTAGCAGGGGTAAAGCAGCTCTACCGTCGGGCCCTGCTACAGATGTCGCTGGATGGCACTGCACAGTTGACCCTCATGCAGTGTGGTGCAGTGAGGAGTGGTCCCTTCTACCCTTAGGATACGACCATACCAGACAGGAAGAACAGGTAAGTATCACCGAGTAATGAGCAGCAAGGTAAGCGTCAACGTAATACCTGTCCAAATAGGATGTGGCAACCTCGTGTTTGACAGACAGTCAGAAACTGTTCATCGGTGCAAACCTGCCTGAGGATGTCACTAGGCAGTGCACATTTTGGAACATGCTGCATCGCATAGCAATGAGCGTGGAAGGTGGGTGCAGTGACAAACCTTCTCACTCATTCTGTGTGACCAGGATTTAGTGAGTTTAATGTGTCGCCTCATCCCTCCCAGCTAGTCTCCCCATTTATCAAGTCCGGTGTGGCCATACCCTTAGGTACAGCCATACCAGATGCGGCGGGCGGGGAGACTTGAGTGTGGAGTGATTAGGCAACATGATAAAACTCACTGAATCCTATGTGGATGGCCACACTGAATGAGCGAGGAGTTTGGAGATTTGTCACTCCACTCACCCTCCACGCTCGGCACTATGCGATGCATCATGTTCCAAAATGTCGTGCACTGCCTAGCGACATCCCCAGGCAGGTCTGCACCGACGAACAGCTTCTGACTATTTGTCGCATGCAAGGTTGCCGTTTCCTATTTGGAAAGACATTGCGCTGACGCTCACCTCGCCGCTCATCTCTCGACACTACCTTCCCGCTCGTCGCGTCTGGTGTGGCCGTAACCTTAGAGGCTAAGATACAAGTAAATGTGTGTGTGTGTGGATGAGTATTTTGGTGGGTGTAACGTCCTGTCTTGGCTACCCCAAGCTGGAGGGAAAACAGCCTAAGTATATACTGTAGATAGATGTTCTATCTGCTGAGAGAAGCTCTTCTCTATCTCACATAGTAGAAAAGTTTTTAATCTGAAAACCATCGCGATCGGGCCGTGTCGTGTCAGGCCGGGTCGAGTCGTGTCGGGCCGCTCATTTCTCAGCTGAACGCAGAGTAAACATCGCTGCGCTCGCTCGCTCTTAATCATCAGCTTTAAGGAAAAAAAACGTGCCATACCCACTCTGTGGAGTTGGTAAACAGATGACTCCTTGTTGATGAAGATGTTGACAAAATTAGGTGAAATGTCGAAGAGGCGGAAGTAAACTATAGAAAGCATAATGCAGCAAAGAGAAAATGAGCGCCACAAAATAATGAAGGGAAGGATGGTAAGAGAATAAGGAAAGAAGCAGGAGGAAACAAGTTAAGCGCGTTCATACAACGGATAATATCCGTCAACGCCAATACCAGACTACTGAGATCACCACCAAAGTTTAATAAACTCATTCTTGGCCCTTGACCCACATTTCCACAAAATTTAATTGAAATCCATGAATAGCTTTTTTTAACATCTTGTGGACAAACAAACAAACAAACAGAGGTGAATACATAACTTTCTCCAACTTTGTTGGCGGAGGTAACACTGAGGAAACTGAGACGGAGACCAGACTAAGGAGGCAGGAATGGAGAAAGAAGGGGGAGACGGTGATGGAGAGTGAGGAGGAAGGAGGGAGAGGAAATGAGGAGAGAGAGATGAAGAGTGTGAGGATTGAGAGGTGGATATAGAATAAGGAAAAGAGGGATGGAGAGCAGGAGGAGACAGGACTGTGGAGAACACGATGAAAACGAACGAAGGGAGAATGAGAAAGCAGGGATGGAGGGAGAATGTGAAGGGACAGGTGGAAAAGAGATAGAGGAGGGAGGAATGGAGAGATTGTGAGGAGGGAGAGGTGGAGAGAGAAAATGAATAAAGAGGGATGGAGAAAGAAAGTATGTGGGGTGGCCGAGAGTCTAATCTGAAGTAGAAACCTCTCTCTATATCCTCCTCCTCCTCTTCTCCTTCTTCCTCTTCTTCTTCTTTCCCTCCTCCTCCTCCTCCTCTTCTCCTTCTTCCTCTTCTTCTTCTTTCCCTCCTCCTCCTCCTCCTATCACTCATTCCCCTAACCATCTCACTCTCGCTAAATATTTGTCTTCCTCTCTCCCTCCCTCCCTTTCGCTCTCTCACAATCCTCCTTTCTCTCCTCCTCTTTCCTCTTCCTCTTCGCACTTTCCCCTTCTCACCTCCAGTTCCTCCACCTCTCACTAACCTAAAATCTCCTTCCCCTCTTCCTTCCCTCCTCCTCCTCCTCCTTTTCTCTCTCCTTCTCTCCCTCGTTTTCCTTCGCCTTGCTGTATCCTAAAATCTCTTCTCACTTTCCTCCTCTTCCTCGTCATCATTATTATAATCATCATATTTCCCTCTTTTGTCTCTCTTCATTCTCTACCTCTCACTCTATCCCACAGTCTCTTCCCTTCCTCCCTCCTCTCATTCTCCTCTCTTCCCTCTCCCCTTCCTCCTCCTCCTCCTCCTCCAAACCCTCATTTCAAATTTATATCGTTTTTCGTAACTTACACACTGAGTATAATCCAGTGTGTTGAATCTAACTTTACGGGAAAAAATATTACTTTGCAATTAGGGGACTGAGAACTCTTTGAACTAAATCTACCGCAATCACAGTTCATTGTTATTTCTCTAAGACAGGTAAAATTTTCCTTCTTTGTTGTAACGTATCCTCATTCAAAATATAGATGAGAGTAAGGCTTTACAAATACTACATGGTAATCCTCCTGACTGAAAGAATATACTGTATCTCTCTCTCTCTCTCTGTATATATATATATATATATATATATATATATATATATATATATATATATATATATATATAACAGAACGGAGGAAGGAAAAACAAATGGGTAAAAAAAAATAATCCATACACCAGATTACTGGTGTCCTCTGTTCATAAAATATCTGTAACAGTTAGACTTGAACAGTTGTGGGTTGAAATTTGGAGGAAAACAACTCTGGGGAAGCGAGTTCCAGAGAGATGCAGTTCGGGGAATGAAAGAATTCTGATAGGCAGAAGTTCTGCAATATGGTTGAGTGACATTCCAGTCATGAGCGCTACCAGATGCCCGTGTAGCACGAGGGAAGGCATGGAGAGGTGGCACCATGGACGCAACTTCGTCTGAGCATTTGCCAAAAGAATATCTATAAAATAATGCAAGGGAGGCAACATTCCTTCTTACCCGCAGGGGAGGTAGTTTATATGTAATGGCAGGGTTGTTAATGATTCTAACAGCTTTATTCTGAATTTTGTCTAGTTGTCTTAATGCAACCTCTCCACAACCTTTCCACAAGGGTGAGCAATATTCAAGCTGAGAGCGCACATGACTCTTATGAATTATAGCTAACTGCTCATTGGCGAAGAAGTTACGGACTCTGTACAATAATCCAAGTTTCTTTGAGGCGGTTTTAGCAAGTGATCTGACATGAGAGGTCCAGCTGAGGGCACTGTTACGTGAGATACCAAGAATTTCAATACTTTTGGAGATGGGAATATTAGTAGCACTGAAGGTAATGTACGAATCTGGCAATATCTGTCTATCAGTAATCTGTATATATTTAGTTTTACTAGCATTAAAAGAGACAAGGTTGTTTTGTCCCCATTCACTGATTGTAGATAGATCTTGATTTATGGAGATGGCTGTACTGAGTTGAGAGGTAGAGATATTAGACTTTGTGAATGGATGTCTGAGTGTGAATGAACTATGTAGTGTTGAGTCATCTGCATATGAGTGAATGGGATTGTGAGTGACAGATAAGAGATCATTAATATGAACCAGAAATAGGGTTGGTGCCAGAACTGATCCCTGCAGCACGCCGGCGTTAATTGAGTGGAAATTCGAATATACATCATCTACTTTTACTCTTATTTTCCTG
Organism: Coenobita brevimanus; assembly: GCF_032717465.1. Classification (NCBI taxonomy): domain Eukaryota; kingdom Metazoa; phylum Arthropoda; class Malacostraca; order Decapoda; family Coenobitidae; genus Coenobita; species Coenobita brevimanus. The sequence goes on from NC_136978.1 coordinate 21,917,948, forward strand.
TCACTAAGATAAGAAGAAATCAAAGGAACAAAAGACGTTAGTCCATAGCAAGGGAGTTTGGACAGCAGGGAACGGTGCCATACTCTGTCGAAAGCTTTAGAGATATCAAGAGCTACTGCATGAGTTTCTCCAAAAAGATCAATTGATTGATGGATGGTATGAGTTAAGAGATTGAGTATGTCAATGGTGGATCTTTCGTGGCAAAAACCGTATTGTCTATCACTAATTAAGTTGTTGGATTCAAGATGTTTAACAACATGCTTATTAATTAAAGTTTCAAATACTTTACCGAGAGAAGATGTGACGACTATTGGTCTGTAATTGGAGGGGTCAGACGAACTTCCTTTCTTCGGAACTGGGTGGATATGGCTTCTTTCCATGAATTTGGGAATAAAGAAGTACGTATGCATAGTCTGAATAATTTAGCTAGGACAGAGGCAAGTTCAGGGGAACACTTTTTCAAAACAATTGGCGGAATTCCATCTGGGCCTGGAGCTTTGTTGGTAGGTAAATTGTCGAGGATGGATTTTACGTATCTTGTCTGTATTTTAAGTGGGGCAATTTCGGGAGAATCAAGTTCCAGTACTGAGACATTCTGGCTGGTATCATCTATGGTAGAGTTTCTGGCAAAGGTACTAGCAAAGATATCTGCTTTCCCACATGGGTCATTTGTAATATTGCCATCTGAAGATTTTAGTGGGGGAATGGGTGATGACTTGTTAAAGTTATTATTGAAAGAATTAAGAGTTGACCAGAATATTCTATTGTCATTAGGGTTGTTAAGTAGTTTTGATGCTTGCTTTTGAATAAAGTTTGATTTAGATAGATTTAATACAGCTTTTGCATGATTTCTAGCAATTTTAAATTGGGAGAGTGATTCAGATGTTTTTGATATTATATATATAAATATAAATATCTATATATATATATATATATATATATATATATATATATATATATATATAAATAGATAGATAGATAGATAGATAGATAGATATGGAACCTCTGTTGTACAGTGGTAAAGTGTGCGTTTTCGTACACTGAAGAACGAGGGTTCGCGCCCCGCCAGGGTAATAAACTTTGGGAACGTTCTTCTGGCCACGTACTGCTTTGGCGGAGACAAGGGGTGCTGTGGTTGAACCAGTTGCATACTAATAAAGTATGCTTGCACCCAGTCGGCTTGCGCGGGGCGATTACACTTGGTTCACAGACTACACACATATCCAAAGCCACTACAACGCCACAATTACACTTACAAGCACTTCTCGCCCTACATACGGTACAGTCTCTACCAGACAGCCTAAGCCACTTGGTAGAGATACATTGGCTGTATCGTCCCTACTTCGGTCGGGATAAGCCGGTCTTGCAGTGGACACTCAAACGGCTGATGAGATGAGAGATGAGATGAGAGATGAGACGATATATATATATATATATATATATATCAATTTACCCAGGGGCGTGTAACAAGTTGCTCTGAGGGATGACGCGCCATCACAAATCTTTAAATAACCATATGACAAAATTGTTTTCGCCTATCTTGTCTGTAAATATAATGCAAGGACACATTTTCCTACTTCTAGACAAAAATTCGCTATGTTATACCTTTAACCTATGATGCAATGAGGAAATATATAAAAAAAGAAAAAAACTCGCAACTAGACCCGGGCTCCCCTACTTACAGACAAGTTGGTGTGAGAGGAGTAGGGTGGATTCAGGGAGGGCAGGGGATGCGTTTATTAAATGTTCCCCTTAGGAAGTTTGGTAAGGAAGTTTATCATAATTTGTAGCTTTTGGTTGCTTGTAGTATTTATGGGTTCAAAGGTGGGCAGGTATTGTCTGTCTATATATCTGTCTATATATTGACTGACGCCGTATCCTGTAGGGGTTACCCTGAACAAAAGAACTTTTTTTCCAAGACAGACCACTTTTTCTTATCATTCTTCTGTACCTTATCCTTCCATCTTCTTCTCGGTCCCTGTCTCCTTCTCCTCCCATCCATCCCGCTCCCATATCCTCTCCTAGTCCGTCTCACACTTTCCATTCTCTCCATATGGCCAGAGCACATCAATGTTTCTTTTTAGTTTTCCCCAGAACATCATTCTCCGCTTAACTTTCTCAAATCCCTCAATCTGTCAGTTCGTGCCTTCACGCCACTCCAGAGGCACTTCCAAGATTTTTTTTTTTTTCAACAGCTTTCATTTAGTGTGTATGTCCCTACAGTTCTGTCAACGCTTTGCTACTGAATATCACCTTTGGAATAACTATACTGTCGTACAATGTTTTTTCATTCCCAAGCGTTCATTCGTCTGATAACTCTTAACATCCCTACCACCTACTTGTTTACTGCACCCCTTTCTTTAATTCATTCCCCTTATTACAATCTTGGTTCACAACACTGCCTAAATACCTGAACACCTACACATTCTCCATTTTTGTACCATTCAGAGCTTATGCTTGTTTCAGAAACAATTAGTTTAGTTTTCCATACATTCACACTTAAATTACATATTTCTCACGCTCTGCCAAAGCTTTCTATCAGACTCTGAAACTCCCACTCCATGTCTGACTTTAACACAGTATTATCTACAAGCAGAAATGCGGACAGTTACCTAACTTCCTCTGTTCAAAACCACTTCCCTACCAAATGTCCTCACTTTCACCTTTGTCATTATTTCATCGAAATATACATTAAGCAGCCAGTGTGGCATGGCATAACCCATTTCAGTCCAACAGTCCAGATGGGTCTTTCACTTTATTATTCACTATCCACTCTCACAGATACTTTTCCTCTATCATACATGCTCCATTTAGCTTTGTGTATATTGCCTTCTACCTCATATACTCGTAGTTCCTTCCGCAATGTCTGCTCATCTTTAAATACTACAAACAACCAAATGCTACAGCTTAAGAAACACTTCTTTACTAAACATCTGAGGGGGAACGTCTGATCAATACATCACCTGCCCTCCCTGAAGCCACCCTACTCCTCGCACACCAACTTTCTGCCTCAGATTCACTTTTTTTACAACACGCAACAACAAAAACAGTACCTCTGTGATTACCACATCCTCTCATCTCACCCTGTCTTTTACACAGGGGTACAATTATACCTTCCTTCCACTCCTCAGGCACTCTACCTTGGTCCAGGCTAATTCTACACAGCTAACAGGTTCAGTCTATAGCTGCCTCCCACCTGCTAGCGTAACTAGGCAAATAACTAAAGATATATCCTTGTATGATAAGAAATAACCAAAGCTATGATATTCTGAACAAAGCGTGACTAAGACAGAAAACATCGAAATTCTGTGGGACCTGCTGTCACTTCGGAAAGAATGAGGAGGACAGAGGAAGAATTAGACGATGATGAAGGAAATTTCAGGAGAAGGAACAAAATCTGTCTTCTCGTCAGCTTAGTATGTTTTCAAGCACCTCTTCCCTACGGGTTTATTACTGTATTTGGTAAGTTGATATACTTTTGTATGCTATGTACCAGCACACACTGTTGGTGTTAGAATGGTACAAATAGCATACAAGAGAATAATAAGCTGTGATGCAGAAAATAACTCATTAAGAAAGAGGTGCTGGAAATCCTCCTAAGCTGACAAGCATACGAGTCTAACTATCTGTCTTTCTCTCAGCCTGAATGGATACACCCTGTTTACCTTACCTTGGCCCAGATTTTCGTCCTTTTGCAGCTTATATCATATTGCTGAGTGTTAGAAAATGACAATGTACGGCTCTAGATCTTTTCCATGTCACTTCTTCGCCACTAACATCATATTCTAGTGTCGAACCATTGTTGCAACTCAGCTCTCAAGATGGTTTCGACCAATTTAGAGTAGAGAGGGTGTAATCAGGGCCGGATTAACCATGAGGCACTTGAGGCACAGGCCTCAGGCCCCCAAACGCTCAAGTGTCCCCAGATTCTAAGGATGAAAATAGTTAGCTATACTGTATATGCCATCATATTTTGATGATATCACTGAAGAATTTTCTAGAAAGAAAGCTAGAAAAGTGTTAAGTTACCAATAGTTGTGGGCTTTGATTTTTGAATAAACAATAGTACCAAGCAATTTTATTTTTTGTTCTTGTTGCTTACTGTACATATACATTTAGGGGTGGGGGCCCCCAAGCTGATTTGTGCCTCAGGCCCCTATTGAGCTTAATCCGGCCCTGGGTGTAATACTCGTTGTTTTATTTGTAAGGGGCATTCACAACCGCATACAAGAGTGACTGACACGGAAAGCTCCTAAACATTCTCCCAGACTGTGACATACAAACTTACGTACAATCCAGGTCCCAAATTCCTAACTATTCGTGGCTAACAAAGAGAACACCCAAACATGGTTGTGGGACTTGCCGCCAAATCGGAAGGAAAGAAGGGGACAGAAGAACTATGGAATAAAGTGTTAATATCAGGAGGAGGAATGAAGCAGAAGATGAATAGGGCTCAGGTCGTACAATCATTTACTTCTAAGTCCCAAGCTTCCCCTGGAATACGGTCCGCAACAGTCGATGTTACATGCAGGTTCCGTATTGTCCTTATTGTGGGGACATAAACTTTCGGGGGAAGGAACAAAAAAGTGTGAATTACAAAAAGATAAGGCTTGGGATGGTTGCCTACGGACTGCAAGAGGGATATTAAGGCAGACAACCATTTTTTGCAAAAGCACATTCTTCCCCTGGAATAATTCACACAACAACCGAATTTACAGCCAAGTTCACAATGGTTCTGCTGGGTGAACAGGGACATAGAAGAAGCAAACTTTGTACAAGAGACTGACCGGCCTGGGAATCGAACTCAGGTTTTTCCAACTGTGGAGTAGATATGCTAACCATTACACCACCGGCCCCCGACAGGTGACAAGGAAAGTACCCAACTTAACCCTCTTACTACGAAGGAGTCTCCTATACTTTATTCTTGTTACCATCGAACGACTTTACTGTGTTTGGGAGAGACCTTTGAAACCAGAGAAGGTGGCTATAGCCCTCATTAACCTCTTCAGTACGAGAGATCTTCCTTAAGTCAAATACACAGTATACGCTAATCGTCTGGAAACAACAAGGATAAGCCAATTAAAGACGTCGCCTGGTTTCCAAGGATTCAGTTGGTCAAAATACATAAATGAAAATATTACTATGGGCTTAAGAAACGAGGAGGAGAGATTCTTTTTATCGCTGAAGCATCCTGGCTATATTTCGCTTTGCTGTGTAGATGAAAATTGTTGGCAAAAATAGAAAGAAAAAAAAGAACAAAAAAAAAATGTTAAAACGAGGGCATGTGGTGAACACAATCCTATCACAGAGATGTAGATTAAGTGTTTTTCCATGTAAGACCTTTGTAGTTCGTCTCTATTTCGCGTATTTTCGCAGGTTATACACTTGCAGCAGATTAGTGTGTTTTCTGGTCTTACATGTGTGTGTGTGTGTGTGTGTGTGTGTGTGTGTGTGTGTGTGTGTGTGTGTGTGTGTGTGTGTGTGTGTGTGTGTGTGTGTGTGTGTGTGTGTGTGTGTGTGTGTGAACGCTTGGCCTGCATTCCAAGTACCACTGGCTCCAACCCTCCAGGAAAACACTTGTAGTTCCACTTGTTTCTCACTGCATCATCTCACCAATTTGTTTGCATGTGTCTTTTGTGTTTGTATTTCCATTTCTCTTCCTATCATGCACACAGTTTTGTTTTTCTGCATTTCTTCGTCACTCTTTTGCCCGTATCCAACTTCTTTATCCTTATAGTCTGACCTTTTTTTTTATTATTATTATTATTATTATTATTCATGCATCTTCTACGATATGTATTTTCCTTTCCGATTTGTTACGCTGGTAATTTTCTGTATCCCTTTCTGTCACTTGTGCAGCCAGGTTTTTATTTTCTATGCCAACTAAGAAAGCCAAAGATTAGCAGCCTAAATAAAAATGTCCTTTTTTGAGAAAATTGAACAAAAGAGAATGAAAATCATGGTCCGTTCACTTCTAGCTGCCTGGACACATTGTGTTTTAAAGACTACAAGTCATAGACAAAGGAAAATATTAAATGAAGAAAAAAGTTCCATAGCTGACCAGTAAATATGTACAAATTACCTCAGCCATCAATGTTTCCTTTTGTACCAGGTTTTTTCTGTCTTGCCTTCTTTTACTGCTCCCTCTCCCCCCCCCCCTTTTTGGAGTCTTCTTCCTCCTCCTTGTTGCTTTTCTATAATTTTCCTTGTCTGCAAATTTCTGTGACGAGCTTCAACCTTAATATGTCTTTTCTTGCTGTCTTATTTCACCAGCCGGGGTCTTGTCCGTCCAGCCTTGTATCAGATGGTCTTGCCGTTTCTCCCAGACTTATATCACTCATTTTTTTTACCACAGCCGTATAAGGTAATAATATTTTTTCTTTTTCTTATCTAATCCACTACACAGCGCCATATATATTTTGTTCTTGGTACATACTATTTATTTCAGTTCCAAAGAGACTTTTCTAATAAGAGGAATGACATGTGACCTTCATTAATCTCTTTATTATGATCTGAATTAAAGCATCTGGAGGTAGCAAAAAATAATCTAAAAAATGTAACTGCTGCGAAGGGGCTAAAGCAGAACAGAAGCCGATAAGATACAACCAGAAATACATGAAAAGCATTATTAACACCTTAAGTAATAGGGCGCCTTGCCATTTTATTCTTAATACCCACAAACTTTTTTTTTTTTTAACGGAAAACCTCTCGTCGTGAAAAAATAAATGAACACTTTAACTAGCCTCTCCAGTTGCATCGCTCGCCAAAGACCTACAAAATTCTCTATAAGCAGCGCAAATAAAATGAAAGGGACGAACTCCTAATGAAAGTGTTCGAGTGTGATCCTGTAAATGCATGGAGGTTGTGGAGAATGGCTTGAACACTGAGGCTCCTGTGACTCACTCTCACTCGCATAAAATCGTACAGTGGATGCTGACACAAAAAGAGACGCTGCAACCATGAGAAAATTTGATAATGTAGTACAAGAAAGGCAAGTATGAAGTTACTGGAAAGATTTAGGACATACGATGATAGCCATGAGTAATAAATCAAACAAAAAGGATATATGACCTCTTGTGTTAAGAAATATTTGTCACACGATATTTATGGATGTGGCTATAAGAGATAAGTCAAAGGTTCGTAATATCATAGGGTGAGGTTGCTTGCTAACACGTCTTCCGTAGCGATTTATTTTGCTTGTTACACCTTACTCGTCTCTTGTATCATATTTATTCCTTTGTATTATGGACATACACCGCATAAATAAGATGAAAGTAATAATTCAAATGGCACATACAGACATAAAGTGGAAAGGAAAAGGTGTTAGGTAGTTTCCTTATCCGACGAGACTATGACTCCAAGTATCACCTTAAGAAGAGAAGTAATAAGGCAAGTGTTAAAGACGTACAATTTCAAGGTGGACCAAGTAGAGAAATTAATGTAATCCCTTTATGTCAAGGTACAATTTTTGTAAAACTTATATAAACGAGGATCTAATTAGTTAATAATATCAATGTCGATTGATTATACAAGCAATAAGAATATTCAATTACCGTTGAAGAATTAATATAAATGCTCTACAATAACTCTCCCACTAGTTACGACCCACCCTTAGCTAAGTCAAGCCTAAAGGCACGAAAAGTTTTCCTTTGTCTTCAGACACATCGAAGACATACGCCGGATATACCCCAAATGCACACCATACGCACCGAAGATACACCCTAGACATGTCCCAGACGTGCAAAATACACACCACAATCACTAACACTCAGTAGCCCCTCCCCCCACACACACCATTAATGTAACGTTCCTACGAGTAAAACTCTACAGTTGCAATGTGCTAATTTGCATGGATTCATCTTTCAAAAGGTATAGTGACTGTGAGTGCGTGAGTGGCACAGTCAGGAACACACACTGTATTGACAACCCCTTCAGATACGGGGAAAAATCATCCAACGCTAATGGCAATAATGTTTGATCCCTTCAGTATGAAACGTCCAACATACGACGTATAAAATTATCTGTTATTTGGGGGTTAAAAAAAGGTGACTAGCACCACAGCGGTGAAGGAGGTACTGAAGACTGCCTGTTACCTGGTGATTATTTCATCTTGGAATCTCCAGACGATCTTATTCACCTCAGATCTCTCTAGTTCAGAAAAGATTAAATTATAGTTTGTAACTGCCTCAGCAGGATAATTTTTTTTACAAACTTTTCGTAGCTACCATTATATGATCTCAGTCAGTTTAAGGGGGACCTTTTAATTACTAAGAACCCACTTCAACTGTACAAAATATTACATAACCATATCTATTGGAGAAAAGTTATAGTGTTGCCATATACAGGATGATTTTCAGAGGTCTAATACACTTCATAGTCTATCAGTGTGACAGAATGAGGGAGGAACGTTGAAGTCAAGAAAGCTGAAATCCATGCAGTTCCCTTGAAAAACCACTTGACGTAACCTGTCAGAGGTGACTGATGCACACGACTTTATACAAGTTGATTTTCAATTACCTGTAAGTGCTCAGTCGAACAATTGCATTATTATAGGCTACATCTTACACACCTGATGTTATAATTTCAACTGTAGCTTACCGCAGTGTGAATAATATGCAAAATATATCACTGAATATTATATATATATATATATATATATATATATATGCAAAATATATCACTGAACATATATATATATATATATATATATACCATATATAGATAGAGAGGATATACTTAATGTTTTCCTCCGTCTTAACAACAACAGTAATTGCCGTGTCTTCCCACCAACTTTATATCGGCTTTTTATCGTGTCCTTCTTTGGCTCGCCTTCTGTGTCTCTTTCTCTGTGTTGGTATTTCCTCGTGGGATTTATGGCGGGACCCGGACCAAACTTCGCCCCGGAGACAATCACAAACTTTAAAATTCGCTCCCTCTTTAAAAACTTTGTTGAAGGCGAAAGTGTGTGTGTGTGTGTGTGTGTGTGTGTGTGTGTGTGTGTGTGTGTGTGTGTGTGTGTGTGTGTGTGTGTGTGTGTGTGTGTGTGTGTGTGTGTGTGTGTGTGTGTGTGTGTGTGTGTGTGTGTGTGTGTGTGTGTGGACTGCTGGCACCCTCGATGTTGACAGCCTCATTAATGGAACCCCCTTCTCTCTCTCTCTCTCTCTCTCTCTCTCTCTCTCTCTCTCTCTCTCTCTCTCTCTCTCTCATGGCACCGAGTCTTATTGGCACTTCATCATCATTAACACCGTCTGCTGATACTAACACCCTCGTTGATGGCACCCTCTCTTTCTCCTACTGCTACTCTAGTTATTATCTGTTACTGGCATCCTCGTTATTGGCACCCTCTTCGTTTACTGGCACTCTCGTTATTAGCACCCTCTTCTGTTACTGGCACTATCGTTACTGGCACCGTGCTTTGTTACAGACACATTCGTTAATGGCACCCCCTCTGCTAGTGACACCCTTGTTATTGGCACCCCCGTTACTTGCACAGACAAACACAGACAAACAAGTATACATACACAAAAATCACGTACACAAAGAATCACACACAAAGACTCTTACACAAATACACCCAACACCTTGCACCAACACACAAACACGTACACAAACGCATACAAACATAAATGCAATTTTTTTTTTTTAATAAATAACAGAACGGAGGAAGGAAAAACAAATGGGTAAAAAAAAAAAATAATCCATACACCAGATTACTGGTGTCCTCTGTTCATAAAATATCTGTAACAGTTAGACTTGAACAGTTGTAGGTTGAAATTTGGAGGAAAACAACTCTGGGGAAGCGAGTTCCAGAGAGATGCAGTTCGGGGAATGAAAGAATTCTGATAGGCAGAAGTTCTGCAATACGGTTGAGTGACATTCCAATCATGAGCGCTACCAGATGCCCGTGTAGCACGAGGGAAGGCATGGAAAGGTGGCACCATGGACGCAACTTCGTCTGAGCATTTGCCAAAAAAATATCTGTAAAATAATGCAAGGGAGGCAACATTCCTTCTTACTTGCAGGGGAGGTAGTTTATATGTAATGGCAGGGTTGTTAATGATTCTAACGGCTTTATTCTGAATTTTGTCCAGTTGTCTTAATGCAACCTCTCCACAACCATTCCACAAGGGTGAGCAATATTCAAGCTGAGAGCGCACATGACTCTTATAAATTATAGCTAACTGTTCATCAGCGAAGAAGTTACGGACTCTGTACAATAATCCAAGTTTCTTTGAGGCGGTTTTAGCAAGTGATCTGACATGAGAGGTCCAGCTGAGGGCACTGTTAAGTGAGACACCAAGAATTTCAATACTTTTGGAGATGGGAATATTAGTAGCACTGAAGGTAATGTACGAATCTGGCAATATCTGTCGATTAGTAAACTGTATATATTTAGTTTAACTAGCATTAAAAGAGACAAGGTTGTTTTGTCCCCATTCACTGATTGTAGATAGATCTTGATTTATGGAGATGGCTGTACTGAGTTGAGAGGTAGAGATATTAGACTTTGTAAATGGATGTCTGAGTGTGAATGAACTATGTAGTGTTGAGTCATCTGCATATGAGTGAATGGGATTGTCAGTGACAGATAATAGATCATTAATATGAACCAGAAATAGGGTTGGCGCCAGAACTGATCCCTGCAGCACGCCAGCGTTAATTGAGTGGAAATTCGAATATACATCATCTACTTTTACTCTTATTTTCCTGTCACTAAGATAAGAAGAAATCAAAGGAACAAAAGACGTTAGTCCATAGCATGGGAGTTTGGACAGCAGGGAATGGTGCCATACTCTGTCGAAAGCTTTAGAGATATCAAGAGCTACTGCATGAGTTTCTCCAAAAAGATCAATTGATTGATGGATGGTATGAGATAAGAGATTGAGTATGTCAATGGTGGATCTTTCGTGGCGAAAACCGTATTGTCTATCACTAATTAAGTTGTTGGATTCAAGATGTTTAACAATATGCTTATTAATTAAAGTTTCAAATACTTTACCAAGAGAAGATGTGACGACTATTGGTCTGTAATTGGAGGGGTCAGACGAACTTCCTTTCTTCGGAACTGGGTGGATATGGCTTCTTTCAATGAATTTGGGAATAAAGAAGTACGTATGCATAGTCTAAATAATTTAGCAAGGACAGAGGCAAGTTCAGGGGAACACTTTTTCAAAACAATTGGCGGAATTCCATCTGGGCCTGGAGCTTTGTTGGTAGGTAAATTGTCGAGGATGGATTTTACGTATCTTGTCTGTATTTTAAGTGGGGCAATTTCAGGAGAATCAAGTTCCAGTACTGAGACATTCTGGCTGGTATCATCTATGGTAGAGTTTCTGGCAAAGGTACTAGCAAAGATATCTGCTTTCCCACGTGGGTCATTTGTAATATTGCCATCTGAAGATTTTAATGGGGGAATGGATGATGACTTGTTAAAGTTATTATTGAAAGAATTAAGAGTTGACCAGAATATTCTATTGTCATTAGGGTTGTTAAGTAGTTTTGATGCTTGCTTTTGAAGAAAGTTTGATTTAGATAGATTTAATACAGCTTTTGCATGATTTCTAGCAATTTTAAATTGGGAGAGTGATTCAGATGTTCTTGATTTTAAGTAAGAGTTATATGCTAATGACTTTTGGGCTGTTGCTCTGGCACAATTGCCATCAAACCATTTTGGAGAGTTTGATCTTTTAGTGAACTGTTGACTTGGTATGAATGAATCCATACCAGCTAGTATTAAGTCGCAAATGTGGGACTGGGTAGAATTGGGATCACTAGAGAAGAAAGACTGCCATGGAACATCAGCAAGATAATTTCTAAATCCATCCCAGTCTGCCCTGTCAAAGTGCCATCAGGTCACGTTCAGAATGGGGAGGTGTAGGAGGGTTAACTAATGAGGCTTTGATGAGATTGTGGTCAGAGGATCCAAGTGGTGACAGTACCTCTATCCTAGCACACACAGACACGCACAAATACACAACACAAATGAACAAAACACACACACACACACACACACACACACACACACACACGTGCCTTCTCCAACCACCGAGTGTGCATTAGTGACGTCCTACGATCACAGCGCTTCTTTGGGTCTAGTTTGCATTGAAAGTATAATGTATCAACCCTTCAATCCGATGACATATTTTTTCATTTTCTTCTTGCCATCCTCAAACGACTCCCTTCAAATTAGGATAAACTGGAAGGGTTTGATACAGCCTTCATTACATCCTTCGATATGACAGGTTGTTCCCAAGTTAAAGCAGAAGGAACTCTCACAGACGGGAGAGAGCGACCTACATGTTTGATACAGAAACAAGTGGTCAAACGGCAGAACAGTTGACCTTGCCTTTGACCTTGCCCTGTGACCTGTACTTTTCACTGTTCTCGCTCAAAATTTAGTCACATACTCCTTCGATGGTTCTCAATCATTCCAAATCTGAAGCAATCCCATACATTAATTATTCATTTCCTGTTCCTTCATGACCTAGACCTTCTTCTCTGACCTTTTTTTTTTTTTTGCCCAAAATTAAACACTTGATCCTTTTCCAAACTTGGTCCATTTCCATCTAATAATTTCCCATAATGTTGCTGACAAACAAACAAACCGTGCCAAACATATAACCCCCTCCCCACGCTTTTGCTCGAAGGTGAAATAGATCATCTGGAAGCAACCAAAATATAGTGACACTAGAAAGTACTCAGAAAGCGCATACCTCCGCCAATGCCGGATCCGGATCTGGATTCGCCTCAAAATTTAGTCAATTCTTTCTTGGCCCATGGCCCACCCTTCCATAAAGTTTAACTGAAATTCATTGAGACCTTTTGGAGATACCGTGTGGACAGGCAATCAAACAAACATAGCTGAATACATAACCTCCTCCAAATTCGCTGGTGAAGGTAATAATACAACATCGTGGTGAAGAGGTTTATAGCAGAATATATTAATTAAATAACGCTTGCTTCCCATCTCCCCCCCCCACCGTCCTCCTCCCTCCACCCCCACAACATAATTGTGTCAACTTAACTCTACGCCTGAATTTTTTTTATCATAATTAAAGAGAGCGATTATAACTGGTAGCGTTCATTATTTTATGGCATCATCATCATCATCACCATAATCATCATAATCTCATTTTTCGTCTTCATCCTTCTGCTCCTCTTCCACCTCCCCCTCAGTATCATCATCATAATCATCATCATCATCATCATCATCAATCATCATCTCATTTTTCGTCTTCATCCTTCTGCTCCTCAGTATCATCATCATCATCATCATCATCTCATTTCTCGTCTTCATCCTTCTGCTCCTCTTCCATCCCTCCTCCTCCTCCCTCCTACTACTCCCCCTCCTCCTCATCATCATCATCATTGTCATCATCATTATCATCATCATCTCGTTTTTCGTCTTCATCCTTCGGCACCTCTTCCTCCTCAGTATCACCATCATCATCATCATCATCATCATCATCATCATCATCATCATCATCATCACCACCACCACCACCACCCTATTTACAACCGTTTGCATGAGGTAGTCACTCCGAAAAAAAATATATATATATATATATATATATATATATATATATATATATATATATATATATATATATATATATAAATATATATATATATAAACAAACCCACCACCCACACCACCGCCCCCACCACCAGAGCATCGTGGGTCCGGCAGTCTTACTGTGTTGCCGGGTTACATCTCAGGCTGAATTACACGATTATTGCTCACCGTTTGTCTCTTACCTGGCCAATTCTCGTGCGTTGCAGGCGCAGTCCAGTTAGCGCTATCGGCTACGGAAAGCATCCAAGTATTCCCCCGGAATATGACATTCAACCGTCGTTCTGAAATCCAGAGCAAATATTTCTAGTTATAAACAGACCTGAACAAAGGAAAGCCAGACCCAAGATCCTTTACTCTGCACAAGAATCGAACCCGAAACCATACGTGTGTGTGTGTGTGTGTGTGTGTGTGTGTGTGTGTGTGTGTGTGTGTGTGTGTGTGTGTGTGTGTGTGTGTGTGTGTGTGTGTGTGTGTGTGTGTGTGTGTGTGTGTGTGTGTGTGTGTGTGTGTGTCCGACACTGGGCATAGGCTTCACTATTCGTTTCCAAGGCCTAGTCCTCCTACATATCATACATGTCACCACTTCGGCACTACAACTCACTGTCCATATTGAATGCATACTAGGGCTGCCCAAACAGGACTGGTGTACAGGTAATAGCGGGGGTATTTTTGTGACTTGTCGGCGGGCCTTCTGGTTGATCAGTAAAGTATGATTTAATGAAAGTCAACTCCTTGAACACCCCCGCCCCAGCCGAGATTCCAGCCTGGGTTCATTAGGACTGCTGGCCACGTATCTACCGAGTCAGTCACCGCCGCCTGCCCTGGATCATCATCTACTGTCCATAACCGTTTTCAGATATTACAGTGTTTGCCTTCGCCCATTTATTGCATGGTAAATTGTGCTGAGTATTACGGGCAAAAATGTAGAGCCCTAGGAGAGACCAACACTAGAAAATGATGTTAGTTATAAAGAAGTGTTGTAGAACGGGTGCAAAACTATAAAATTGTCCTGTTCTGTAACACAAGATTAACACTAGATTGTGTCGCTAATCACAGCTAATTGCTAAACAGACTTGTGGTACTGTATTATTCTGTAACTGGGAATTAACTGGCGCCAAACATGAAGAACTAGGGAAAAGATGTAAAGCCGTTGCACTATGTCATTCTGGCGTTGAGTTACGGAAAAAACCTGGAACAGGCGAAAATCCCCGCCTGATAAAGTTGATGATCTAATGAGGGCTAATGTCATAGGGCTGTCCACTGCGAATAGTCAGCCAAAATGCGCTCTCCACACCAGCAGACTGAGCCGTACCCCAATACACTCGATACTTTCAGGTGAGTTCATGGCAGCGCAATATACGGACCACCCTGTATGCAAGTGTCTATCTCTTGAGTCCAGAATTTCTCCCTGACTCCCTTCACCCCTCCCTGGCCGTCCGGAGCACTTTAACAGGTGAAAGAACTCTCATTAAGAACTTGCAAAAGAAGGAGCAGGATGAGAGGGGGGGGGAGAGAGAGAGAGAGAATGTCTGAATGTCTGTTTTTCACACACACACACACACACACACACACACACACACACACACACACACACACACACACACACACACACACACACACACACACACACACACAGTACAAGAATGTTTGAATGTCTGTTCCATTTACACACACACACACACACACACACACACACACACACACACACAAGCAGCCCCCTAGGGATTAATGGCGCTTGTCTTGTTTCTTGTTTCACCCCCACCCCCCCCACACACGCACTTGTCCTTCTTTCCTCTGCTGCAGCAATTAATTAAACTGCCTTAACCACTCTTGCCAAGGTGGTTAGAGCTTCCTTGTGCGTTAAATATAATCTGGCGTCTCTTTTTCACGACCGCATGTCTTTCTTGCCTTTTTTTCCCCCCTATCCCTCCCTCTCCACCCCCTCTCCCTACACTTATCCTTCAAATTTCCCTCCCTTCCTTCCCCTCCCCACCCCTCTAGCTTTCTTCACCCCACCCTTTTTTAAACTTCGCTTCCCTGTGGCAGACCTCGAGTTTGATGCTTGTGTCGGTCTGACTCGAAAAACAAAGTTTGTTTTCCCTCTGACTCTGTTCACCTAGTTGTTGATGTTGTTACTTAGCCCAGATCTGTCTAACCAAGAGCCTCGTCGATCACAGGTAAGCAAGTGCTTCTGTGGGGTCGTCCTATAGGTACAGTGCAGATCATACATCGTTCAGGGAACAGGCGCCCTTATGGTAGACAGTGCCTCTTCAGGACCCTTCCCCACGGCGAGGTGCAGGGAAATATGAGGAAGTTTGGCTCCCAAGTGAAAGCCGTAGCTGTTCTACGAGGGGTGCACAGCGCCACCACGTGTAGGCCGTTCGTCAGTGCCTGTTCACCGAGTAGTAAGCTACATACTCGTATAGCTGAGGACATGGATGTGAAAACCATCGCCGGGGGTCGTTTTCTAGGGTAAGACTGGGACTTACCAAAAAAATGATCGTCTGCCTTATATGGTGTTAATGCAGTCGATAGAGGGAGAGCCAACCCTTCTTCTTCTTATTCTACTTCTTCCATTCTCTCTCAACTCCCTTTTTCCTTCACATCCCCGCTATTTTCCACCCTCCAATCTTCTCCCCCCTCCCTACCTCCCCTCCCTCTCCTCCTCACCACGATGTACAAGTACGCATATGTTCCGTCGCCATTTACTCGTACGCCTGGAAAGTCGGAGTCAGGTCGAACCGATTGTATACTCTCAGTTAATACAATTGTTACATTTGGGTATATCTTTTTCAGCTCTTACTTTTACTGGCTGGGTCACACTTAGTTCCTTGTGTCCAGTGATGTATGTTACTGGTTTGTTCCTGCCACCTCCAGGTACTTTTGTACAGCCTGGAGTAGACGTGTTGTAGTGGAGGGGCTAATGACAGCTTTATCTAACCCCTCCAGTTCGAAAGCTCTGTACAAAGCTAACCATAATCGTTTGGAGGAAGCAATAATTGAACAGAATATACATCATCGGTCGTGTGGGTGAAGGAAGGTGTGGTGGCTGACGAGAGACATAAAAAGCTGAAAGAAACCCTTCCACAGTGATTCAATTAACCCCTTCACCGCCATGACGTCTAGTTTTCCATCTTACACTTGCTAATATCACAACGATTTTACTGAGCCTGTGAAATATTTGTTTTTATCAAGGGGATTATAGATATACTTTTCAGTCAATCCTCAGTAAAGGAGACCTTCCCTAAGCTGAACAAATCGTCTGGAGGCAGCAAGAAAAAACCCACAAAAGACAATACCGGACTCAAGGGATGAGGCACTTCAGTCACATGGTGTAATATTCTAGTTTGTTCTCGCTGCACCAGACGATATTAACCAGCTTAGGAGAGCTCTCTAGTAGCTGAAGGGTTAATGAAGACTACACCTATCTCTCGAGTTTGAAGATTAAGTCTCGCTGGAGTTAAAATACAAGAGTCCTGAAATGTATGAGAAGCCTGACGAGACAGTTTTTCGTCATTCTGAGTCATAAACATCAACATGGGTCCAATTCTCAGCCGTTACGGAGCTACAATTACTGACGATCTTATAGGTTAATTAGGGGAGGAATAATTTTGGCCACAAGGTAATCAGTATTTTATAAGCACCGGAACTGGTGACATTGGAACCCACGTTGATATAGCTTCACCACCCAGAATTAGTCCAAGAATAACATCCTTCTTATATATTTCCGGACGCCCTGTATATTCGCTTAGACAGAGTGAGAATATATTGAACTAGACGCAGTGGGTGTGAAGGGGTTAAGGAGAGTACAAAGAAGTAAATGAGCGCACATGAGTTAGAGTTTAAGTGAGTTAGGGTGAATCAAGAAGGATAAGTGTGTTAAGGAGGGAAGTGTGGAGTTAAACAGGGTACAATGGGATTACTGAGGTGATGAAAAGATTAGCTTCTCAGTACGGTGAATATATATATATATATATATATATATATATATATATATATATATATATATATATATATATATATATATATATATATATATATATATATATTCAGTTTGGTGGAGAACTTTTGTAGTAATAAATGAAGAATATATCTAACCTCTACAGGTAGAAAAGCTTCTCCGTAGCTAAATTAAAGAATCTGGAAATAATTAGAGTTAAACTTAAAAAAAAAATAAAACCTCATCGGATTGAAGGATTTACATGTAGTACTCAAGCCAAAACCTAGTACCGTAGAGAATGTACCTGCTCAGTATGATGATGTCCTTTATATTTTCCTTCCTACCACCAAACGGTTTCAGTCAGCAAATGGAGAGCCCTTAAATGGCAAAGGGCTGCACCTTCCTCCTCTAGCTCAAAACAAAAACAAAAACAAAAATCTTCCAAACTAATTAATATAGTTTAGAGGTAACAAAAATCCATCCATCCACCCATCAGTCATCCAAGCCTACGCTGCCCCATGAGGAGCGCAGGAGCCCAGGGCCAGGCAGTTGGTCCCGACATTTAAGATGAGAGTGACCAGCCACACTAACCCCTGAGTGGCATTACATGAGCAATCAACCCCAACTACCCCTTGGATATAAACCTTCACCGGCTCAGTCCGATTGAAGCGCAATAATTACCCACTAAACCACCAGAAAAATGAAATATAAAAAACGTCACCTGAATGAAGGGGTTAAAGGAGAGAACATGGAGTGGGCGGTTTTTTTTTTTTTTTTTTTTTTTTTTTTTTTTTAACATTAGAAGCAAACCATAGATGACAGCCTCCAAAATTTGTCTCTTCCAAAGAAACATTGTGCTTCACATTTTCAAGCTCCCACGAAAGGTCTTTGTGCTTATGGTCTGCCTGTAACAAGATTACAGTGAAATGAATTTCATCATACCGAAGAAGTTAGCACCTTGAATCCGGTGACTTAATTCTTGCTACCTCAAAATTATTCTAACCTGCTTGGGAAGTAGTTTAGCACTGAAGGAGTTCGAACAGTCTCTCCGAAGGTAAATAAAATTGGACAGAATTAGCAAGACTAATAATTGTCGCCAGATCGTAAGGGTTAATGGATTTTCTTT
Organism: Coenobita brevimanus; assembly: GCF_032717465.1. NCBI lineage: Eukaryota > Metazoa > Arthropoda > Malacostraca > Decapoda > Coenobitidae > Coenobita > Coenobita brevimanus. The sequence goes on from NC_136978.1 coordinate 21,936,590, forward strand.
CGAACCTCATTCGCCATGAGAGGCCTCGAGTACGTATCGCACGGCGATAACATGAATAACAAAAGGGCATCATCATATGAAAGGGCAAGTGGAAGTTTTTTCTAACCCCTTCAGTACGAGAAGTCTCCCTGAATGTAACTGTACGCCGGTAACAATAATAAAATAATAAGTGTTCATGGCATAAAAGGGATCACAAGTGTCACATCTACATAAACTCAGGTATAATCATGGAGGCATTTGTGTACGGTCTAGATAAACTGAATTACCATAATGCGTATTTAGCGGAGCGGCTGATGTCATTAATTAAGAGTAGTTTTAGCCGTGGGCCCAGGCATTTGTGAGGCAATTAAGAGCTGTGCTAATTTAATGAAGCGACTGTACCGCGGCCGTGTGCTGCATTAATGATGGACTATTATTTATTAATTGCCCAGCCCATTCAATTACCGTGAACCTGGCAAGAGGTCATGTCACAGCCCTGTAATAAGTCAGATTTGAAGTGTACGCATTCAGTAATAATAATATTAATTCTCTACTAGACAGGGTTATTTCATTCTGGCTACTGCAAAGCAGTTTTACTCACCCTCAAGAGAGTCAAAAGGGTTAACCCATTCACTATGTTCTTAGAGACAACAGGTTTGTGAACACAGGCTGCAGTCAAGGAAGGAAAGGCATCTCGGCTTCCTCCATCAGATAAATAGATGCGTGAAGGTTTTTCTTATAAATGGATTTTACTGAATAAATTTACTGATTTTGAAACTCATCTTTTCGGTGATAACTATGATGTAACTGGCATTACGAAATCATGGCCGAATGTCTAACAAGGTATATTTTATCAAAATATATCCTGACACATTACGGTACTTACAGTAGTGACCAAACTAGGAGAATGGGAGACAGTAGGTGGGAGGTTGGGTGGGGTTGGTGTATGGGTGGCATGGTGGAGTGGGGGGGGCAGGGTCGGTAGGTGGGTGGAGTGAGGTTGTTTGGATGGATGGGGTGTGTAGATGGGTAGTGAGAAAATAGGTCCATGAGGATTAGGTCCACGGAGGTGAATACCTGTAGGTCCATGGTGGGAATAGACCCATATGGGAAAACAGGCCCATGGGGGTAAGTCACTGGGAAAATGAGCTCGAGCAGGAAAAGGTTCAGTGAAAAAAAATGAATCCGTTGAGAAAATAGGTCCATGGGAGAAAACTGGTTCATGTGCAGATTTTGTTTCCCCATGGACAAAAACAGGACCATTAGGTGAAAATGTCAACTGAGAATATACTGCAGGTCCAAGGGAGAAAACAGATCTATAGGGCAAATAAGTGCAAGAGAAAAACCAGGCACAGAGATGGAAATAGGGCCATACGAGATAATTGATCCATGTACAGATTTGGTGTTTCTGCTGAAGAGAAAATAAGTTCGTGAGGGGAAGATAAGCCCAAGGAGAAATAGATCCAAGGAATAAAATACATCTAAGCAGGTTAAAAAAAAAAAAAAAAGCCATGTGAAAAATGGACTAATGGCTGAAAATATATAAATGGGTAAAATAGGTCCATGGTAAAAGTATATTTATGTGCAGATTTGGTGTTTCCATATGAAGAGAAAATGGTCCACGGGGAAAACCGACCCAGGAGGGAAATGAGCGCAGTGGGGAAAACAGATTCAAGGATAAAACTGGTATTAAGAGGGATAAAAGGTTAATGAAAAACAGGTCAATCAGGAGAAAATAAGCCCAAATGAAATTAGATATCCATGTGGAAAGGCAGAGTCATAGTGAAAATATGTCCATGGTGAAATAGGTCCAAGAGGAAAAACTAGGTCCATGAAGGAAATCTGCCGATGTGGGAACAGATTCCCGGGGAAAGATAGGTGGTTGGGGACTTGACACCTAAGAAGTTTATTTGGACGTGGGTTCATGTGCCAGTAGAACGCAGAGTATTGTAATTATTTGCAACGATCATAATGAAATAGAGTGCCACAAGGTTCAGCTTGAGGCGCATACTGTTTAATATTTGTATTAATGAAAAGATGCTGGATAGGAACACCATCACACAGTGGTACCGATATATGTGGGACCTTCAAAAAGTTCTCGGCCTCACCCAACGAACATGACAGAAGAAAGATTGTTCTTGTACATATCTCAACACAGTATCCCCTAAGTTTAATGCATTTGGTCCACCAATGTTCTAGCACTGCTATCCTGTCGTGGAGGAAGGTTGCATCTTGGGCCTCCAAATATGCCTCAACAGCATGGATGACTTCATCACTCCGAAAACGGTGACCACGCAGGTGGGATTTCAGTTTGCAAAACGGGTATAAGCCAGACGGAGCCAGGTTGGGTGTGTCGGAAACCTGAGGCAACAGTTCAAAATCACAGTTGGCTACTTCAGTTTCTGACACTGTGCCATGTGGACAAGGGCATTGTCCTGAAGCAACAACATGCCCGCTCACAGTTTTTCTCTCCATTTCTCTTTGATTGCTTCTTACAACTGTAGTAGTTTTGATATATAATAGGCCCTTTTGCAAGTAGTCCATCATGAGAACTTCCTCAGTGTCCCAAAACTTCACCTTGCCAACAGATGTCGCCTACTCGAATTTTGGGGGGAAGTGGAGAACCGTGGTGTTTCCATTGATTGCTTTTATTCTTTGATTCAGGTTCAAAGTGAAAAACCCATGCCTCATCCTGCGTCATAAATCTTCTGAAGAAATTGACTGAGCCAGCCTGGAAACGAATCAAAGTGTCCTTGAAGTTTCCAGTCTGGTCAGCTTCTGGCCTGGTGTCAATATTTTGGGTACCCATCTTGCAGACAGCTTGCTCATACCCAAGATGTCAGTCAAAACAGTGTACACTGAACTAACACTGATGCCCATGGTGTCTGATATCATTTGAAAAAAAACATCTGTCATTCAAGACCTTACAGTGACCGGCCCCCGCCTGATCGTCCGTGGGTGATGATTTTGTGCGTCCACACTGTCGGTCATCTTCGGTGCTCTCCCTACCCCAACTGAAATCAGCAGCACACTGTGGAATAGCAGAGAGTCTTCACCACGCGTGTTGACCATGTCTACAGTATATGGATTTCTTGGAGATCATACTTTTGTTCTGCAGATACTTGATAAAAGTACTGTCTGCTTTCCAGTACATTTTTGTGTTTTGCTCTAACCTACCGAATTTCAAAGGGCCTCACCTACAAGCAAATAAAGACAAGGATATGAGTTCTTGTCTATAGTCATATGAGGCTTTAGAGTACACAGTTATACCGAAATGTTTTGGTTACTCCTCTCGTTTCTGGGCGAGGCTGAGAACATTTGGAAGGATCCACGTAGTTGGGCGGTGGAGCTACCCAGTTACACAAGCGTCCCTCAGCTCCTCTCCATTCCCCAAAGGGAGGATGGTGGGTTTCGGGAGAATGTTAACTTCGGCCTGCAGTCCACCAGGTTCATATTTACATGACCTTAGGGCCACAATAACAACAGCATTAATGACGTAGACGAATATATGTGTAATGACAAACTTTGTTGATGATACAAAAACTGCCAACAGAGTGGACAGGCCTTTACGAAGAAAATTCAGGATAAAAAATAATAAAGAGAAAAACATTTGTTTGGGCCCAAACGTGGAAAAAGAATTTTGATACTGATAAATGCAATATGTTCAATATTTGGAGTAAAAATTAAAAGTTAACTAACACTCTCAACATTTTTTTTTTTAAACAGAGGAAGGGAAAACAAAGTACTAAAAATCCATAAACACGATTACAAGTGTTCTCCATTTATTTTTACAAATCTGTATCAATTGAACTTGAACTGATGCAGGTTGAAGTCTGGGGAGAAACTAATCTGAGGAAGCGAGTTCCAAAGTGAAGCAGTTCATAGAATAATGGAATTCTGATAAGCAGAAGTTCTGCTACATGGCAGTGTCATAGTCAAGTCAGTCAAATCAAGTTTGAGATCATAAACCTCAGTGGATTGAGGCAATAAAGAAAGTTTACAATTTAACTGAATTCATGAGTCACAGCATTCGATTTCAGACAGTAGAATATCAACATCGCCACGTAAATTTCTTTAGGATGCCCCCACCTGAAGTACCGTACTATATTCAGTTTTAATCCCCATTTTGCAAACAGAAATGGAGAATTTAGAGAGGGTACAGCTCAAGGTGAAAAAAATGATACCCAGACTGAGAAGCAAGTCGTACTGTACTTGGAACGTTTGAAAATTAAATCAGCTTATCAAAATGCAAATAACGAGGGAATTAGATGCAAGTTCATATGTGGTAGTCGATAAACCCTTCACAACAGAGTGGCTGAATTCATTAGAGGTAATGGTTATCAAATTATGGGTGAATGTTTCTAGCCTGATGAAGCAAAGCATTTCTTGAGTTGAGTTCTAAACACATTAAGCAATGAAAGAAAAGCATTCAGAAGCCGAATGCTAATCGCCCGCCAAAATATGTTGTTGGCCAACTTACAGCTCCGGGTGGGCCGGGGGCCGGCGCCCCCCACGGCAGGGCAAGGGACGGCGCCCCCACAGGGGGTACGGGGGGCAGCCATTTTAATGACCCTGACCTTGACCTAGACTGCCCATTTTCAAACTCGTCCAAGATTTTGGCCTTATCTTGATACCCTCACGGTTTCATGTTGATAGCTAAAGCCGTTCATGAAATATAATGGTGCTAAAGGCGGGCGATTAAACTAGTTGACATTTGTCAGGCATTTTGGTGACCTTGGCCTTGACCCCATTTTCGAACTTGGCCAAGATTTTGGTCATATCTTGATACCCTGAATGTTTCATGTTGATAACTCAAGCCATTCATGAGATATAATGGGAACTGATACTCACACACACACACACACACACACACACACACACACACACACACACACACACACACACACACACACACAGGAAGACAACAACATTATCGCTCCGCCTTCTAAAGGCGGCCGATAATAAAGGTGGATTCGCGAAAGCGGAAGAAGAAAGAAAGAAGGATAACCCATCCATTCACCCATCATCCAATTCTATGTTGACCCATGAGGAGCGGAGAGGCCCGGGCTTAGGCATGTTGGTCCTGACATTTAAGATGAGAGTGAATATAATAATGAAAAAGGAAAAAGAAATGAGGATGAGCGAGAGAAAACAAAAAACAGAAAATAAACAAAACGCGGAATGAGAGCGGAAGACAGCAAAGAAGGAGACCAAAACAGTGTAGAGGGAATGGTGGAGGAAAGGGAAGCAAAGAATTAAGGAAGGGATATGCGAAGAATGTTATTTCCGTGCGCAATTACTCTGATCCTTTCACCATTCCTAAGTGAATCGTGTATAATATCGTATATCTATCTTTTCCTATCTCTATCTGTCTATCTATCAATCTTTCTTACTTTGTTGCGACCACCCGACAGTACTGTTCAGCTGGAAAGTGCCCCAGGTAGTCAATAGATAAATAAAGGTAAAATCTAGCCCATTCTGCCTTAAAAGTATTTCCTAAGCTGACTAAAATCGTCCGGTGGTAGCAAGAATACGCGTACGATAAAAGCAGATGTTGCCAGGTTACAGGGGTTGATGGAGTTTGTGTGTGCTTAAGTCTGAGGCAAAACATGCAAGAAGGAGCCTTTGGGGTAGGAGGTGGTTCAGTCGGTAGAGAGGTGGCCTGCAGTCCTACCGGACCCAGGTTCAAATCCCCGCTGAGGCAGAGAACAGTTTAAGGATTTGAATTTAATATAAAAAAGACTTTACTGATCTACCAGAAGACCCGCCGACATGTCGTAAAAACACCCCCGCTAATACCAATACACCAATCCTGTATGAAACAGCCCTAGCATGTATTCAATATGGACGGCGGGTGTTAGCGCCGAAGTGGTGACGTACTGACGTACTGAGGTGTATGGTATGTAGGAGGACTACTGGGCCTTGGAAGCAGGCTGTAAAGCCTATGCCCAGAGTCGGACACACTAAAAAAAAAAAAAAAGTATATAATAAGGTGTGGCAATGGGGTGTATAGTGCTGGTAAAGGAATGGTAATTAGCGTCACCTGCGAGGCGGTAATGGGCCCCGGAAGTGACGTCATTAGGGCCTCATTAGCCACAGATTGCACCTCCACCCAGTCCCTTTCTATTAAAGTCTGACTGATGAGCCAAGATGCCGCCAGTGTGTGTGTGTGTGTGTGTGTGTGTGTGTGTGTGTGTGTGTGTGTGTGTGCAGACAATAGGTTTCCATACTGTGTACATACAGTGTGTGGATACGGTGTCTGAATATACGGTGTTTGTACGGAGTGTGTGTGTATACAGTGCATACAGTCTATATAGTGTACAGTGGTGTGTGTGTGTGTGTGTGTGTGTGTGTGTGTGTGTGTGTGTGTGTGTGTGTGTGTGTGTGTGTGTGTGTGTGTGTGTGTGTAGTAAGTAAATATTTATTGCCATTAATATATACATACATACAAAATTTACACAGTACAATATGATAGCGACTGTCTGTCGAGCCGAAGCCCCGTGACAGGCAGATATCAATTTAATGTACATGCTTTCAGCATGTCTGTACTTATAAGTAACCTTAACTTTTTAAAGAATTCTATGAATAATAAAACTCTAATATCAAAAGGTATTAATGGAAGTGATTACCTAGGAGATATACAATACAATGTTATAAAAAGTATTAACAAGAATATTTATGTTCAGTTTTATAGCCTAGGAGGTATACAATACAATGTTATGAAAAGTATTAATAAAAAATATTTATATTCAATTTTGTAACATGATTATATGGTAACAATCAAAATGAGTAGCAACTGATTTTACAGAGCAATACATAAATGTAAAAATAGAGCTGCTAAGAATTCTGAAGTATATAATCTTTAATTTCCCTTTTAAATGTTAAAAGGTTGTTTATTTTAACAAGAACCTTTTTATTTGGTGGTATACTGTTAAATAATTTGGGGCCAAAACATAATATACTGTTTTTATACAGCGTTGTTCTGAATTGTGGACAAATTAAATCTACATTGTTGCTTCTGGTCTGGTGAAAGTTATCAACAAATTTAAATATTTCATTTCCTAGATAATTTGTATGCATTTTATAAATCAATAATAATGAAAAATATTTGTGTATTGAATCAAATTTTAAAATTTTCATTAAAGAAATAGTTTCGTTTACTGATTCAAACTTACCTAAGAAAAAAATACATCCGAAAACTTTATTCTGAGCTATTGTTACCTTTTTTAAGAATGATGGCCACGTACCTGTCCAGATGGATACACAGTATGTTAGGTGAGAGTAACACAAAGTAAAATAAATACTAATCAATGCATCTGTGGTAAAATTATACCGTATTTTGTACGTTATTCCACAAATCTTCGAAACTTTTCAACATAAGTCATCTACTTGCAATTCCAATTTAGATTTTCGTCTATCTGAACCCCAAGGAATTTTTGTGTAATGTACTTAATTTAATGTTTCACCTTCTAACTATAATGGAGGCAAGTAATTTTTTAAAGATCTGTTCTGAAAAAGTATATAACTAGTTTTAGAAACATTAATTTTAATTTATTAGATATCACCCATTGATAAACTAAATTCAATTCTGTAGCTGAGTTTGAATGTAAGGAATTAATATCTCTGTCAGCTAATAAGAGATTGGTATCATCAGCGAATATAACAAATTGTATTTTAGAGCTAGCATTTATTATATCATTTATATATATGAAAAAAATAATTGGTCCTATAACTGACCCTTGTGGTACAACCTTTGGATATAGACTTAAACTGTGAAGAATTATTATTACAAAAAACAGATTGTGATCTATTACTGTACAATGATAACTATGAAAAAGTTGTAGCGGCACACCTCTTATCCCAGCATGTTTTAATTTGTCTAATAAAATACTATTATTTAATGAATCAAATGCTTTAGACAAGTCAATAAAACTACCAACTACATTAAGTTTTTCTTCTAAAAATTTATAGCCATTGTTAACAAAGTGCAGGATTGCAGTTTCTGTTGATTGATTTGTTCTAAAGCCACGTTGGTACTGAGTTAGTAGGTTATTATTTTCAAGATAGCTAGTTAAACGTACAACAATATTTTTTTCAAATATTGTATTAAAAACTGGTAGAATCGAAATTGGCCTGTAATTATTAATGTCACATTTGTTACCAGTCTTAAATATAGGAATGACTTGGGCCTTTTTTAAATGATCAGGAATTAGGCCCTGTTTTAAGAAAAGATTAATTATGTAGGTTAATGGAATGGCCAATGATTCACATGAATGTTTTAGTATTTTTGGTGAAATTTCATCATAACCTGAAGCATCAGATTTTAGGGCCTTTAAGTAATTTACTACTTCACTGCTATTTGTTGGAGACATATACATAGAAAAAACAGGAGATTGATTTAAATACCTGATATAATTATCGTCAGAAGAATTTGATTCCACATTACACAGATTATCAAAATGTTCATTAAAGGTAGTTGAGATGTCAGCACATGGTGGGTCTAATGATATTGTATGCTGTACATATTAGCCCTGCTCAGAAGCGAGTTTATAGTTTTCCAGTGGGTTTGGGGTTTCCTTGATTATTTTTTAACTTATTTTTGTAATATTCATTTTTGGCTGTTCTTAAGATTTTTGTTAAATTATTCCTATATTGCCGTTAAGTTTCCTTATATGTTAGAGGCCATTTACATGCTAGTCCTCAGGGCTATGTCCTGTCACCAACTCTCTTCCTTTTATTCATCAATGACCTTCTGAGCTGCACATATAACCCTAACCACTCGTACGCTGATGACTCTATCCTTCACCTTTCCATTCGGTTCCTGCAACGTCCATCTCAGCAGTTACTTCAACAAACAAGGGATGAGGCTATGGCACACCTAATGTCAGACTTGGCTCGTATCTCTGACTGGGGTAAAAATAATCTGGTTGTTTTTAATGCATCAAAGACTCAGTTCTTACACCAATCAACCCAACAAAATCTTCCACAGGTGTACCCACTAATGTTTAATAATATTCAGCTTAATCCTGCATCATCCTTGAACATGCTTGGGATTTCATTCACTCGGGACTTGTCTTGGAAAGATCATGTAACATCTCTTGTAAAATCTGCTTCCAAGAGATTAGGTGTGCTAAGCCGGCTCCGTTCCGTCTTTACCCCTGCACAATTGTTGACTCTGTACACGGGTTTTATCCTCCCCTGTGTGGAGTACAACTCGCATGTGTGGGGAGGTTCCCCACATACAGCTCTTTTCAAGAGGGTGGAGTCAAAGGCTTTTCGTCTCATCAACTCTCCTCCTCTTACTGACTCCCTTCAACCTCTATATCTTCGCTGCACTGTTGCATCTTTATCTCTTTTCTATCGCTACTTCAATGGTCACTGTTCCTCTGAACTGTCTGCTTGCATTCCTCCACCTCTACGACGGGCGCGTAGCACCCGTCTAGCAGCAAACTCTCATCCATATTCTGTCCAACTCTCTAATGCAAGAGTTAACCGTTACTCCCAGTCCTTCATATATGCAACAGGTCAATTCTGGAACTGTTTCCCTCTGTCTGTATTTCCTGCTTCCTATGATCTCCAGTCTTTCAAACGCAGTATGTCCAGGCATCTTGAAATGATCGGATCTTGAATTTGGCTCTCTCTTGTATTTTGTTATTCTCTTGGAAGGAACAGCTACTGTGGGCTCGTGGCCTTTGGTTCCTTCTTCCTAGCATAAAAAAAAAACTATTTCTTTCATTAATACGCTTTTTTTAAAGCAGGAGTAATATATGGACTTATTTCACACTTATTATTTACATAAGTTTTTTGTATTGGGAAGTGTTTCCGAAATAATGTGTTGAATTAATGAAAAAATAAATTAAAAGATTCGTTAGGACAAGTACACTTTAATACATCACTCCAGTAAACTTTTTCTATGCCATATCTAAAGTTACTGACAGCAGATTCAGTTATTATTCTCTTGTTGACGTATGCTCGAGGATGATTTACAACTTCATATTTGAATTGTGACAGTATTGGATAATGATCTGAAATATTTGATTTAACTATATAGTTCCCGACATTTGCCTCTGCCTCTGTTGTCCATGTGTGTGTGTGTGTGTGTGTGTGTGTGTGTGTGTGTGTGTGTGTGTGTGTGTGTGTGTGTGTGTGTGTGTGTGTGTGAAGTTTGCGCATATACAGTGTGCGTACAATGTGAATATATTCAGTGTGTGTATATACACTGTTCCAAGTAGTAGATTAATGGCTACCGTCGACCGTACAAGGAGCTACCATGAGAATATAGTGTAGGTACATTCTTCCCTGACCTCCTCAATCCTTCCAGCACGTTTGCCCAAGAGCGGGTAAGCTGACCTTGCCCACTGCCTTTCACCTTCGACAGAATGTTCTTGAAATAGAATTCCCTCATCCTTGGAAGATATTAAACCCTTCCACTTAATTTCATCCAAGTCAAATGAAAATCATGAGTTAACGGACCAAACTTCTGATATGGATATGTGACCGTTATCTTTGACCAATATGTCTCAAAACTGACACACTTCATCCTTTCCCGAGCTTCAGCCCTTCCATCATGTGTGGTTTAAATCGGATCAGTTGACTTTGCCCTTGACCTTTGTCCTTTGACGTTTTCTGTCAAATTTTATCACTTGTTCTGCTGATGGTCCTCAATTATTATAGTCTGATTCTGGTGCATTTCTATTCAGTGATTTCTTTCCATGATCTTACTAACAGACAGACAGACAGAAGGACAGGCAAACAAACAAAAATCCGAACCAAACACATAATCCCTTGGCAATAAACAGGTGAGTATAACAATCCACACAGTCGTCACGCAGGAAACATTCACAAGTAAACTAGTATAAAAAAAAATATGATAATAAAATATACGGGGATGCAGGGATGGCAGTGTGCCTAAAACCATCGGAACATGGTCGAGGCAGTGTAACAACAAGTAATCACACCCCTACATATTTTTTATGGCATACTTTTGTGCACTGCATTGTTGGTTCATAACTATACCATTACATAGACACATTTCGGGTGCACTCCTGCTACACCATAGTGACACTTGGTGGAGGGAAAATTGTAGGGATGGGATTACATGTCGTATTACTGCTTGGCCTTGTTCCGGTGGTTTGGGGCACACTGCCGTCCCTAAATCTCCGCACATTTTATCAAATGTTTTGAGACTTATTTGGTTGATTTTTAAAAGACTCGGCATAAGAAAGCTCCAAAGGTTTTTGTAAGTTTTCAACTTCAGAGTATCATAGTTATATATGATTAACAAGTGCTCGTGGACTCTCCGGGCCCCTCGCACTTGATCCTATGGAGGGCCCTCGCGTTTATGTGCTGTTCTAGTGTAACGTTGTCACTTGGATTTTTGCAGCTAACCAACTGATCGTGTTATTTGCAGCTTCGGGAATGGAACCCAAGTTGTCCGAACGCAAGTCCGAAATACTTTAGTTGTACCTGTGGGCAAAAAATTCTACGGAGATCCTATGCCGGGCGCCAGGAGCTGCGTTTTTTTGGTCAAAATGTGATCGCTCATTAAATATAGTAAAAGTTTTGCAATCGTGATGGGACCAAGTTTTTTTACATCAGCAAATTTTTTGCGATTTCTGTGCCAATTGTGGTGCGATTTGAATGTGTAGTTTCGGCTGCCCAAAACACACACACACACACACACACACAGCTACTGCTATAGTATATTAGATGAAGGTTCTGATTAACCTGCTTCTGTTCGAAAAGTCTCTCTTGAGCTGTACAAAATTTTCTGGAGAAAACAACGAGCACGAGCACTGCGAGAGTGCAACGTACACGCCTTGTGATCAGTTTATGACTGAACTTTCGACCTACATCTGTAACTTTGACACTGACCGACTGTTTTCATACTTCATTCTCGCGTTGCCATGAACCCCTTCATTAAATCTGGTTCAAACTGAACCAAAAGTGTTTAAGTTGACCTTGTCCTGTGACCTTGACTTTTGTCCTACTGTTCTCAAAATTGAACAATATATTCCTGACTCTAATTGAACAACGACCTTCTGAGTTTAAGGGCAGAAAGTCTGACGCTGTCCAGTGATCTTCAGTTATGACAGTTTCTTCTCAAAATTTAAATATTTCAACCTCTGCTCACCCATTACCCTTCTACCAAGTTTTGTGTAAATCGGATCAAAACTGCAAAAGTTGTTATATTTCAGATCTACTAACTTTGACCTCTTTCGGCCAATATCTGCTGAACTGGAGGAGCGATTGGTAAACATGATGTGGAACAGATGGGGGACGTGGAACGTGTGTGCAAGATATTCACAAAAGGAATCTGTGCAGCACGTGAAGGAGCGTTGTGGTGTGGATGTGATAGGAAGCGCTTGGAGAAACACGATGTGGTGGTTTGGCCATGTGAAGAGAATGGAGAGCGAGATACTGACGAGGAGGTGTATGTGACTGATGTGGAGGGGGAGGGAGAGGGAGGAGGAGGCCAAGGATGAGTGGAGAGGTATATGAGAGAGAGGGGTGTGAGCTGGGAGCAGGGCAGTAAAATGGCAGGGGAAATGGCGAAATGGGGGCGATTTGTTTGTGGCCAACCCTTACGGGATTAAGGCGTCTGGCAGTTGATAGAAAGATAGGTCTACTGTACTGCCGATCCGGTGGAGAATGAAACCCCTCTGTGAAAAAATCAAAGATGAAATACATGTCATCGAATCTGCAGGATTATGGGCACAAAGCAAAGATTAATTTCATTAGTTTTTCACTCTGTTTATGTTAGTAACAGGTCGATTTGGCCCCCAAACCCATCGATCCGCAAGTTGTTAAATCTGGTTAGATTAAGCTTCGTTAGACTGTTGGGTTAGGTTAGGCTATTTTACGTTATTGAGGACGAAACAACTGGGTGAGAACTATCCTGAGAACATTTACATTTCCACAGTCTGGGCTCAAACTTACAAACCCACGCATCATTTCCTTTTTCTGATGGGCAGATCTTGCATGAGCAGCCTAAGTATCCGAAGTCATTAGTGTAAGTAGCTCAGCAGGATTATTTCAAAGACACTCTAATCAGATTTATTTCATTACCATCAACTTGATCAGCTTTAGCATCAACCTAATCTTTCTTCTATCATCATCATCACATCATCATCATCATCACATCATCATCATCATCATCATCACATCATCATCATCATCATCATCATCACATCATCATCATCATCATCATCATCACATCATCATCATCATCATCATCATCATATCATCATTAGCATCATCATCATCATCCTTTTGTCTCGTCTGGTTTCACGGTGCAGCTCTTCCTTGTCGTTAGTATATACAGTGAACTTACACTGCCAGAAAGATAAACAGCATCATTAGAATCTCTCTCTCTCTCTCTCTCTCTCTCTCTCTCTCTCTCTCTCACTTTCTTTTAGCTCTCTGCCATAGCCCCCTCTCTCCTAGCCCATCGCCCCTCCTTCCCCTTACTCTCTTTTGCATATTTTCACTTCCTCTTCCTTGATCACTGACCTCCCCGTCTCTTGCTTCTTCTCATCCCATTCCTCCCCTACTCTGTTCCTCCTCCTATCCCGTCTCTCTTACCCCTCCCCCTGATCTCCAGATTTCTCTCCACTCCTTTAATCACCTCCCTCCCTCCCTCCCTCTCTCTTGTTCTTCCTGCTTTCTTCCTCTCCCTCTCCTCTTCCTTCTCTATTGCTGTTTCTATCCCTCCTCTCGCCCTCTCGCTTCTTCCTCTTCTTCGCCTTCCCCTCTTCCCCCACTATCTTCTCTTTCAGTTCACTTTCCACCTTTTCCCTCTCTGCCTTGCACCTCCACCTCCCCTCTGAATCCCAGCACAACTTCCACGTTCCCACACTTTTCCTCCATCTGCACCACTTCTGTCTTCCACTGCCCCCACCACTCCCAGCCCCTCCCCCAGTTTACTTTTTTCTGTCTACCCGTAACCTCCTCCACTTCCTCCCTTACTATCTTCTCCCCCACTCCCCCTACCCACCTCCTTACCCCTTTGCTCTAGTTCATTCTTCCTTCCTCCCCCTCCTCCCCTCAAAGGCGCCATCCCCTTTATCCCACGCATTTGCGGACCCCTAGGCCTTTCCCTCCCCCCACCCCCTACCCCTAGCGTCCCCCGTCAACCTCTTCCTCCCTACCTTTCCTATACTAGCCTACGGACAGCCACAGGCCTTTTCCATCTTAACACACACACACACACACACACACACACATCAAAGTAGCCTCTCTCTCTCTCTCTCTCTCTCTCTCACCACCTGTCGCCATGGCGGCATCTTGGGTCATCAGTCAGGGGGTAATAGAAGGGGGCTGGATGGGGGTGGGAGAGGGGAACAATCTGTGGCTAATGAGGCCCTAATGACGTCGCTCCGGGGCCCATTACCTCCTCGCAGGTGACGCTAATTTCCATCCCTTTACCTCCGCTATGCACTCCATTGCTGCACCTTATAATATATTGTATGTACAGATGCACTTAACAGCATACGCATTTTGCTTCTGTTTTAAGCACACAAAATCCAGTAACCACTACAATGCATTGAAGGTCCTTATTTCACTCGGCTGTTTTATTAACCTTAATGGACTGTTTTCGAATGACAGAGGTTAGCCATAGTCTTTATCCCATGTCTGTAATACTGTAGCTTCTCCCTTAAGTAAATAAATTTGGCTGGAAATTGCGAGAATAAGATATACCGTTCGTCACAGAGCTAAAAAGGCTAACAATCCGAAATGCCAAGGACCCTCCGGTGGTTGGGTTGGTAGTGTGTGCATCTTGGGATAGAAATTTGAGTTCGCTGCCACCTGAGGCAGAAATGTAAGAGAGTGCAGTGCTGTCCTCATACGTTTTCTTGATTTTTTTGCAATATATCGACGATCCCACGATGACGTATACAAACTCTCAAACTCACAATCATATGTCATTCCACAAGTACAGAATTCCACACACACTTCTCATCCTGCACTCCAGAGCCCTCTCACCCCTAGACCTGTATGAGTTGCGCAGAGCAGGGGCGGATTACCTCTCGATACGACAGAAAGTGATGTTCCTTGGCCGAACGGGTCAGTTACCCTTTGAGAAGCGGTAATAGTTGTGTAATTAATCTGATTTTCTCCATTTGAGGTGTAGGGGTCCGTGGTGGCATTACATGATTGAAAAAAAAAAATATCCAGTCACCTCTTGGGCATCGAACGAATACAAAACCGTCACTTCGATTGGGGTGTTCCAGCCACTGAGCCACCTGGCTTGAACGTACGGAGCTAAAAGATGTTGGTTCATATCATGTGTGTGTGTCAAGACGCCGATACGATTCGTTCGTTCTCGGAAATGAAACACATATACATATTCACACACATTCATATATACATCAAATCCATCATAATCATCATCATTATCATCACCATAAGCCTTTCCATCTGAGGACTGAAGTTTTGTTGTTTTACCGCGGGGTGTGGGAGGGCAGACATAGCCTTCACTGACCCTTTCACTACAAATTACCTCCGCTGGTATGCACATAATCATCTGATGGCAGCAGGAATATACCAACAGAATACTAAACCTGATTCATAGTTTGTCATAGTTTGTCATTTTCATATTAGTTGGACATGAATCAAAGGAGAAAGGAAGTCTCAGGTACAATCTCCCTCCGGCCTGTGGTCTATGAGGTACGAGGCTGCTTGTAACCGAAGGGCTAAAGCAGTGAGGTGGCCAATATCCTCATATAAATAGAGGAAGGAAGGTGTCCAGCCTCCAGTCTTTCCCATCCATGTTCTCCTTATGTCACGCCGAGGATGCCTGGGTTTGGGTCGTTCACCTTAACACTCTCAGCATCTACGATTCATCTCAGCTGAATATAACTATCTGGGCCAGCTGGAATACAATACTAGAGTTGGCCTGAGCATGAGAGACTTAATGATTACTATTAACCCCTTCAGGATCCTTTCACTCACCCTCTGGCGAATAAAGATGTTTAACGTTTGCTGACAAAGAATACCAAACTTATCACGACCATGACAGGGTCAACCTGGTGGAGACTCGATGTTACAATTTATTTCCCGTAGTTCAGTGACAGAAAAAATAAAAATTATTTCATTTCTACACCCACAGTACTTCTTAGTGGCTAGAACCATATCATAGTGTTAATATCTTGTTACAAAACGGGAAAATACTGCAGATCTATTCCCTTACATAACATTTACTCAGGAATTGCGCTATATTCTACCTTTTATTTCTTACCACAAGATAAGACAATACTACGGTTCTACATCGCTGCCATAGCACTTCTTTGTGACTAGGACTATATTCTGGTGTTAGTCTTTGTCACAGTTCAGTATTCAGGTTAGAGATGAAACACCGATGTGGGATTTAGTGTGTACTGACGTTTGGCCTCACGGCTTCCTCAGAATACAATTGTATTCTGAGGAGGCCGTGAGGCCAAACGTCAATACACAAGAAATCCCACATTGATGTTTCATTCTCCAATTTGTCTACGATCAGTGAGTCAGTATTCAGGTTGGAGAGGTGGCAAGTTGAAGTGTACAGAGTGGAGTATTTTGTGTCAGTTGTTGCATGAGATTAATTTGTGTTTGTGTTTCGCCGCAGGTAAGGCAGAGGTGTGAAGCTGGTACGTGGCAGGATGGAGTGACCTTCCCCCCCCACCCTCCAGTGAGTATAGCGCTCTAATATTTCCCTGTATCAGTATCAGTGATTCACTGGATTAGGTTCACTGCAGGACCAGACTTTCTACTCGAGTGGAGAGTGATAGCCAAAAATAACCCTTTTTCATGCTGGTGAAGTACGAATGAGGAAGGAATGACCGTAGGATAGGTGGTACTTTGAAGCAGTGCCCTGGCTATGTTTACGTGGGTCAGATTATGTCACTGGTGGGCCGACCGCCAGAAGTGGGCTCGAACTGTTGACTTGAGGCCCACACATCACAAGATAAGTAAGCTAACCTCTAAGCCATCTACTCTCACAGGTAAACAGATAGATAGATGGAATTTTTACTTGCCGGTATATAAGTATATACATGCCGTTAATACAGATGGACAGACAGATTGGAACATACCAATAAAGATAGATATATGTATAGATTTGGGTACAGATAAATACAGATGTGTAGACAGACAGATAAATGGATATAATATACATTTGTATATAAAATATATATAATACTGTATATATTTTACATACAGTACTTATATACAAGCTGGTAGGTGACGATGGCCAGCTATAAGCAGACCAAGCTTTGTCAAAGACCGGATGTGAGTTTCGACCCTACAAGTCATTTCTGTATGGAGGTGCTCCAGTGCAACATTCCGCCCAAGTACCATGGCCCTGGCTTAGTAATCTTCAAAGCCTTAGCATATCGCGCGAGCAAGGTCGTAATTTTAGCGCTTTTCATATTTTCTGCATTTGATGATCTTTGACCCCTGACCTGGTAGATGTAGGTCATGCATGTACGAAGCACACTTGTAATATTCATAAACGTCTATAAGCATGCAGTTTCAATCCATTCCATCCACCCACTGTGGAGCCAGGGAACCTGAAATTCGTGGAATGGCCCACCAGAGGTGCAACTTCTAGGTGGCACTGACAGCGACTAGGGGTGAGTTTCGACACAAAATGTCATTTTTGTATGGAGGTACTCCAGTGCAACATTCCACCCAAGAATCATGGCCCTGGCTTAATAATCTTCGAAGGCTTAGCATTTCACACGAGCATGGTCGTGATTTTTGCTACTTTCACCGTTTTTTAATTTGATGACCTTTGACCCCTGATCTGGCTTATGTAGCGCATGGGTGAACATTAGAAAGTTGTAATACTAGTCAATGTCTATAAACAAAACTTTCATTCAGCTCCATCTGGATGGGGAACTAGCGGAGCATTTTAGAAAACTGGTATTGGTTGCTTGGGATGCTGAAGCCAACCTTCACAGGGTTGGCACTGGAAAACTGGAGGAGAGAAGAGAAAAACGGATGGCACACTTCCGATAGGGTATGACCTCAAGCTTACGCCTAAAGAGGTCAGAGCTTTCTACGCCCATCAGGAATGCTTCTACAGCTCAAACCGTGAAAAAAAAAAAAAAAAAAAAGCCGGTTTTCGGCCGTCGCTAGGCAACGAGTAGTTGCCTGGCAACCAAAACCTTGCGGTCACAACTAGGTCATAGACTGATCATTGTTTCCAAGTCTGGTCGGAATTCTGAAGGGTTGAAGTGCCTGGCACAATTAAACAAGACAAGAAAGAATACAAGAAAGAAAATGCGACAAACAATAAGGGCAGCATGGAGCTGTCCAATAAATTCATATAATAATACCTGCCTTCAGAGACACCAGCTAGGCTGCAACCCTCCACCCACCTATTTTTACCAGGGACCTGATTCCACATAGAAAAATTTTCCCTATGGGCCTATTTTCACCATGAACTGATTTTCACACATAAACATACCTTCATGTGGACCTGTTTTCTTCACAGCCCTATTCTTCTCATGACCTTATTTTCTCTCAAGGAGCCGTTTCCCCATTGGCCCTACTTCTGCTATGGACATTTTTTTGCCATGGATCTAATTTTGCTCATGGATCAATTAATTATTTACATGACCATTTTCACCATGGAGCTAGTTCCTCTCCATGGGGAATATTGAATCCCCACCAAGGGAAGACTTCCTGATTTTTTATCCTGCCTCTAACCCACAGAAGTGGTTTATTAGTTATAATTTATCTTTAAAAGACAGCCTCGAAAAGACCAATATGTCTCTTCCTGTAGGCTGTCTTTGTACTCCCTGGTACTCTTTTGTACTCCATGGACCTGTATTTGCCCACTAAACCTGTGTTCCTCGATCAGCCCTTTTTCCAGGAACATATTCCCCATGAACCTGTTTTCCACATGAATCTATTACCACAGTGGACTTATTCACCCCATGGACCTATTTACCCACCCATCCATCCACATACCCACAGCTGCACCCACAGCAGTCTATCTCAGAAGTAGGACAACACACACACACACACACAATGTTAAAATATAGTGTGTGTGTGTGTGTGTGTGTGTGTGTGTGTGTGTGTGTGTGTGTGTGTGTGAAACTGTTTTACCCAACTCTGTAACCATTTCCGCATGCAGCAGTGTCTAGTGTAGCATTATTTCCTCGTTCCCAATATGTCATCCACATTTGCAGTACATAAATAATAAACAATTTATGTCAGCTTTAATTAAGTGTCAATTTCACGCCGTTCTCGTTCTCTCAAATGTGATCAAGAGCCAGACGCACTGCCAAACGCTCAACCGACACAGCTGCAGTATTTGGTTTATTATACGTCTGAGATATATTTGGATAAGATTTTTGGTAAGACGGGATACATTTACAAACCTTTAAGGATAACGTGTGTGTGTGTGTGTGTGTGTGTTTAAGTTTATAGCTGCATGACATGTACCCAGATTTTCTAAATACAAGAATATATACTAGTCATCTACATTTGTTTGCACCTCATTCCTCATCATCCAGTCTGCTCCCCTCCTTCACTCCCCTCTTTCTCATTTTCCTTTTTTCCACATTCACCCTCATTATCTGAACGCCAGTCACTTCTCTTTCCTCTGCCTCCCATTCCTTCTTCCCTACCCTGTCCCTTTCTCTCATGCCTTTCCTTCATCCGTTCATCCCGAGAACTCAGCTCTTATTTTATTCTTGCTGATACCAGACAATTATGTGCAGCTTACGAGAGAACTCTTGTAATGAAAGGGTTTTGAGGGCTGTATCTCACCCCTCCAGTTCGAAGAGTCCTAAATAGAACTGTAAAAAGGTATCAGGAATAAACTAAATACGTCAGTTTTAAGGAGTTAACACCTCTCTTTACTCCCTTCATTCCTTATCTCTTTCACTACTACCCTTACCTTATGCCTCATCAGATCTTCCCTTACCATACCCTCTTATCTTCTTCCCCCTTCCTCTTAATCTATCCTTGTCTCTTTGCTTCCACTTTGCTCCCCTCTCCATCTTCGCTGCTTCCTCATACTTTCCTCCTTTCCATTCCTCCACCTTACAGTCCTTGACGAAAGTTCACTTGCATTTCACTGCTTTTCCTTCATATTTAGAGCATGTCCGTTTCTCTCTTCCATGGCGCATCACATCAATTAACCATTTATAGGTAAAGAAACACAACAGGTTTTTCTCAGCTCATGAAAGCTAGCCAGAAGAGGGCAGTGAGAAGCCGAAGTGATGGAATATTCAGTCGATAACTGTAGTGAAATGGACTTTATTACTGATTCACTTCATTATGAAAAAACAGGAAGACAATGAACAATAACTTTTCAACCCGAACAGCACACTTTTCAGAATAGCGTGCACGAGTTTCACAGTTGTTCCACTTGAAAGCAAAGCGATACACGTATGTTTGTCTGTCTCTGTACTCCTCACTTCTTGCTCCTCCCCACACTTTCTCTGCCCCTCATCCCGTATTGTCTTATTCCTTCTCCTTCCGCTAACCATTTTTTCCTGTCCGTCATTCATTTCTCTCCACTGTTTTCACTTTCCCAGCCTCCCCCAAACCCCCTCCCTCCCTCCCTCACTTACTGTCTCCCTCTTCCCCTCAGTCTCTCAACCACTTATTTTCTCATTTCTTTCCTCGATTCTTTTTCCTCCAAACTGCATGTTCTCGCTTCACCACCTCTCCTCTCCCCTTCACCTCTCCCCTCCCTTTCTCAGCCACACCTCACTTATCCAGATCCCCCCCTCACGTCCCCTCACAACGTTACCTCTCCCCATCACCACCACACCCCTCCCTATTTACCCTCACCACTTCACCTCGCCTCTACCCCCCTCCCCACCTCCCTGCCTTTCCCCACTCCCCTCTCCCTCCTTTCTCTCCACTTCATCCCCCTCCCCTTGACTTCTCTCCCCTTTACTCTTAACACCTTACATCTCATCCCCCCTTTAACATCTCATCTCCCCTTGCTGTCTCTCCACCACATCATTTCTCTCCTTCCCCCGTCCTCCCACCCCACCCTCTATTCCCCCCCCCCCTTTCTCCCCTCATTGCCCCGCCTCTCCCAGCTTCCTCCTTCAGGCGACGCTCATGAATTTCAGATAGCGTGGGGGGCAGGGGGGAAGGGGAGGAAAGGCGGAGGCGGAAATGACTCCAATATTGGCCGCGGAGATGAGAGTTGTTATTGGCTGGCCGGCTTACAAGTGGAAATGAAGCCCGGGGGAGGGAGGCTTCTTATTGGATCGGCTTACTTCGTATTATAAGTGAAGGCGATACTTAAATATTACTTTTTATATATACTTTATTTAGTACTGTTTTCTTAATTTTGGTCCATGTTTGACCTGGAGGATTTCGTGAAGATGTGTTTCTGCCTTTCTCTCTCTTTTTTTTTTTTTTCTTACTTTTCTTCATATGTTTTGAAGCTGAGAATTTTTTGCATAGACACATTATAAATAAAAATGACAAATAATAGCTTTTACATCTTTTCTTCTGCATATCAAGTGCCATAGAATTTGGGGATCAGTTGGATAGGAAAACTGTGAACGAAGATAAAGGGTAAGTATTATTTTCTCTCTCTCTCTCTCTCTCTCTCTCTCTCTCTCTCTCTCTCACCTCGCAAGGAAGTGGGTATTTTTTTGTACCTCCGACTTTAAAGTGAAAATGAGGCTTTAAAAATTCACTCATAAAATTCTGGGTGGGTTTAGATTGGATTTTGTGTGTGTGTGATACGAGGGAGGTGTGTGTGTGTGTGTGTGTGTGTGTGTGTGTGTGTGTGTGTGTGTGTGTGTGTGTGTGTGTGTGTGTGTGTGTGTGTGTGTGTGTGTGTGTGTGTGTGTGTGTGTGTGAATTAAATTTTCGTTTACCAATGTGATTAGGAAGTGTGTGTGTGTATTTACGGATGTGTTTATGAGTAATAAGTAATACAGATAGATAGATAGATATGTGTATATTTGGTGTATCTGTATTCAGTATAGGAATCTGGCCTCACAGCTGGTATTACTGTAACGTTATTTCCTCTGTGCTTCAGTGAATACTGGCGTAAGGATTGGTGTAATATGTAATACCGTCATTATACCAGAACGGGAGGTGATATTGGTGTGTGTGTGTAATTCACCGGGTCGGTCAGGATCACTTGATGGTCGTGATCGTCAGCTTTTACCCTCCCGGAAGGGAGCTGAGAGCTCATAGTGTCCGATCTAAGGGCAAGGCTGTGACCTTCACACACGCACACACCCGTCCCCTTGCTCAAGGGGGACAGTAACCACCCACTTCGTCAGTGAAACTTTTCGCAACCTGAGCGAGGCGCGAACTCCCGTCCACCAGTTGGCAAGCGAGAACGTTACCACTCCACCAGTGTGTGTGTGTGTGTGTGTGTGTGTGTGTGTGTGTGTGTGTGTGTGTGTGTGTGTGTAAGAGAGAGAGGGAGAGAGGGAGAAACACTATAGCCAGAACACAAGTGCATCGAGGCCCTATCCAGCCGTTGCGCACTTGCTTCTGTGGAGGGCTCTTGGGCTCCGCCCTCGAATCTCAATCGCATTCAGCATGACATCGACTGAACAGAAAAGACAGACTTGGCTTGACGTTTCCGCTACTCGGGCTCGGTTTCAATCATCTCGCAACTGCAGCAGAATGGCTGAATTAATAGGGTATCTGTTTACACGGCCGAATGCGCAATACAGCACCGGTGTCGTAATTTTATGTTGAAGATTACCAATTTTCAGCGACTCAGTGTTTCCCACCGCCCGCCAAAAGCTGTTTCAGTTACACACGACTGTACAAAACCTATGCATCTGCTTGCAATGGTGTTTGCACCACCGCATGCACAATTACATATCAGTGAAAACGATATGAACTCTGATGATTAAAAAAAGAAAAAAAGTGTCATTATTTACTGTCTGGATAAGGGCCGTTTTTCAACCACGCCTCCCACTGCACGAGACCGACGAAGAGCTGCTTCGGACACGGACAACCCCAGACGCGTTCCACATAATGTAAAACCAGTTGGGACAGTTATTACGGGTCAAAACATGCCTTTGGAGAATCCCATTCAACGTGATATTGTATTGGGCCCATCTGTGATCCAGTGGCAACCATCCTGCTAAGTTTCTTCGCAATCTAGTTTCCAGTTTCGGTTGCGCAATATACACAGAGACAGACAGACACTCTCACGGCTAGAAGTATATCCGATTTCAACGAAACTTGGCGGAAAGGTGGGGGGTCAACCAAAGGAATAAACTATTTACCCAAACTTCGTGCAATGATTGAGGGTTAGCCGTTCTAATCAATTCAGTGGAAGGATTGAGGGTCAGGCAACGACTGGTCCATTTAATAACAATTGATCAAAGGTCAAGGTCAAATGACAAGGTTAACTGAAACTGCTTTTATCTGACTTAGACCAAAATAGGTGTACTGTAAGGGTTCAGGGTAGAGCAATGATGAAGGGAATCGCTTTTCAGAACAATCAATCAAACTAAAAGTCAGAGGGCAAGGTAAGATCAAGGTTACATGGCAAGGCCAACTTAAACTTTCCTGTCGTTCTCTGACTAAATATGTCTGTGCTGTTTACTTATCTCCTAATTCTACTGACTATCAAAAATTCTTTGACTATCTTACTTCTACGATGGAACACATTCTATCCATTTCTCCTTTCTCTGAAATCTCCATTCTAGGAGATTTCAATGTTCACCACCACCTTTGGCTCTCCTCTCCTTTCACTGATCCACCTGGTGAACAAGCCTACACCTTTTCTATCCTTAATGACCTACAGCAGCTTGTACAACACCCTACCCGTATTCCTGATCGCCTTGGAAAGAGTTCCAACATACTTGACCTCTTCCTTACAACTAATCCTTCTGCTTACACTGTTAATCTTTTCTCTCCGTTGGGCTCCTCCGATCACAACCTTATCACCTTAACCTGTCCTATCGCTCCAGTACGGCCTGCGGACCCTCCAAAGAAACGTCGTCTGTGGCACTTTGGAGCTGCGAACTGGGAGGCCCTCAGGCAGTACTTCTTTGATTTTCCCTGGAATGATTATTGCTTCCATGGCTGGGAGCCATCTGGGTGTCCCTTGCGCATTACAGAGGTTATTCTTTCGGGCATGGAAGCATACATTCCTTTCTCATATCCTTTGACTAATGCACGAAAGCCTTGGTTTAATCACGCTTGTTCTAATGCTGTCCGCAACAAGGAGAGGGCGTATAAAAGGTACCGGAGCCAACCCACTCCTGAATCACATCTTTTATACAATTCTGCCCGGAATCGTGCTAAGTCTGTTCTTCGCTCTGCTAAAAATAATTTCATCCGAACTAAGTGCTCTCAACTCTCTAACTCAAATTCTTCCTGCTCCTTCTGGCACCTTGCCAAAAACCTTTCTAACAACTTTACCTCATCATCCTTCCCTCCTCTTTTCTACTCTGATGGCTTTGTAGCTATTTCTTCTACTGATAAAGCAGATCTCTTTGCTCAGACTTTCTCCTCCAATTCCACCTTAGACGATTCCGATGCTGTTCCTCCATCACTTCCCCCCTCTGACTTCTTCATGGCTGACATTAAAATTTCTTCAGCTGATGTATTTTCTGCTGTCACAGGCCTCAATACTAATAAGGCATATGGGCCTGATGGAGTCCCTCCTGTTGTTCTCAAGAACTGTGCTCTTGTGCTTACACCCTGCCTAGGCAAAGTCTTTCGCCTTTGTCTGTCAACCTGTACCTTTCCTTCTTGCTGGAAGTTTGCTCTCATTCAGCCAGTCCCAAAGAAGGGTGACCATTCCCAACCCTCTAACTATCGTCCAATTGCTTTAACATCCTGTATCTCAAAAGTTTTCGAGTCTGTTCTTAATAGAAAAATTTTAAAGCATCTTTCCTATCACAACCTTCTTCCTGATCGTCAGTATGGGTTGCGTCAGGGACGCTCCACCAGCGATCTTCTCACCTACCTTTCAGACTCCTGGTCATCCTCCTTTCGGGACTTTAGCGAAAGCTTTGCCGTTGCACTTGACATCTCTAAGGCTTTCGATTGAGTCTGGCATAAATCTTTAATTTCCAAACTGCCCTCCTATGCTTTCTATCCTTCTATCTGTGCCTTCATCTCTAGCTTCCTTTCTGGTCGTTCTATAGCCGCTGTTGTAGACGGCCATCGTTCTTCTCCTAGATCTATTAACAGTGGTGTTCCTCAGGGCTCTGTCCTATCACCAACTCTCTTCCTTTTATTCACCAATGACCTTCTAAGCTGTACATCTAACCCTATCCACTCATACGCTGATGACTCCACCCTTCACCTTTCCATTCGATTCCTGCAACGTCCATCTCAGCAGTTACTTCAACAAACAAGGGATGAGGCTATGGCACACCTAATGTCTGACTTGGCTCATATCTCTAACTGGGGTAAAAATAATCTTGTTGTTTTTAATGCATCAAAGACTCAGTTTTTGCACCTATCAACCCGACAAAATCTTCCACAGGTATACCCACTAATGTTTGATGATATTCAGCTTAATCCTGCATCATCCTTGAACATGCTTGGGGTTTCATTTACTCGGGACTTGTCTTGGAAAGATCATATTACATCTCTTGTAAAATCCGCTGCCAAGAGATTGGGTGTGCTAAGCCGACTCCGTTCCTTCTTTACCCCTGCACAATTGTTGACTCTATACAGGGGTTTTATCCGCCCTTGTGTAGAGTACAACTCTCATGTGTGGGGAGGCTCCCTACATACAGCTCTTCTCAACAGGGTGGAGTCAAAGGCTTTTCGCCTCATTAACTCTCCTCCTCTTACTGACTCCCTTCAATCTTTGTCTCTTCGCCGCACTGTTGCATCTTTATCTCTTTTCTGTCGCTACTTCAATGGTCACTGCTCCTCTGAACTGTCTGCATGCATTCCTCCACCCCTACGACGGGCTCGCAGCACCCGTCTAGCAGCAAACTCTCATCCCTTTTCTGTCCAACTCTCTAATGCAAGAGTTAACCGTTACTCCCAGTCCTTCATTTATGCAACAGGTCAACTCTGGAACTGTCTCCCTCTGTCTGTATTTCCTACTTCCTATGATCTCCAGTTTTTCAAACGCAGTGTGTCCAGGCATCTGGAAATGATCGGATCTTGAATTTGGCTCTATCTTATATTTTGTTTTTCTCTTGGAAGGAATAGTTTTGCAGGCTCGTTGCCTTTGGTTCCTTCTTCCTCACATAAAAAAAAAAAAAAAAATAACAACTTTTACACAAACAGTTGGTAGAATGGTTAAAGTTGGATGAATGGATTCTTTTTATAAAACAATCAAAGGCCAACGTCACAGGGCAACGTCTGCGTTGCACCCGTCATGTTTGTGTGCGAACTAAATAGTTAAAACAGTTTTGACCTGATTTTACCCAAAGTTGGTGGATGGATTAAGGGTCAGCCAAGGAGTTAAGAACACTAATTCAACGATCACGAACACATGGCAAGATCAATTTAAACAATCTTTATTCTCTTTAAACCAAACTTGGTGCAAGAATTTAGAGTAAGACAAGAATGAAGGAACTCAATTTCAGAACAAGCCATCAAAGGAGAAGGTCACAGGTTATAGTCAAATGTTCAACCCTATAGATCATTCAGCTTTGAACTGATTTGGTGGAAGACTTCGGGGTCAGTCAAGGATGAAAAGATTCGATTATTAAAACAACAGGTAAAATATTAAGGTCACAAGACAAGGTCAACTCAAGCAGTTTTGATCCGTTTTGGACAAAACTTTGTGGATGAGCTGAGGGTTAGAACAGAATGTAATCATTAGATTTTGAGAACACTCGGTCTAACATCAAGTCACAAAGCAAGTTCAAATGCCGTCATTACACAAACTGTAGGACAAAGGTACTGCACGTTCTGTGTGCTCTTTTAATTCCTCGAAACAATCAGATAGTTTTGTTTACCACAGGCGAACGTCTTGACAATGATGAAGTTAATGAAAATTATATACAATCCCCCCAGTTTGAAATTTTCTCTGAAGCCAAATAAAATTATCGATAAAAAAAAAAAAAAAAGATAAAAGGCTGTCCTTGGAGTAAAAATGTCACCTTTCCTATCACAAACATTTCCTTGTTAATACTACGTCAAAGTTTGCTCACTAACATTTTTCCTCTATGAGTAACTTCATAAACGAATTTACAGTGAGAATATGAATTTCTTAAGAGCCCATTAGCAAAGTTATGTTAGATATCTGAGTACAGAATGGACAGAAAACAGGAAGATGTTTTGGAAAGAGATGAAATCGGTAAGAGAAGAACAAAATCGTGGATATTAAAAGGTAGAAGACAGGGATGGAAGAATGGTAGAGAGAGAAGCAAGTATAAGACGCACTGAGGATTATAGCAAGTTGTTTTATGTTAGAATTGTTGTTGTTGTTGTTGTTGTTGTTGCGGACCCAGGCTTATGTGAAAGTGAACCCAGAGGACTGCATGCTGAAGCTGCTTTTCTCCTGTGGTCCACAATCCTCTTACCAGGGAGATAGACAGTGCAATGAGGGAGGTTTATATAACTGGGTAGTAAAGCCACTCAGTTACATTTGTACCACCACCTGAAGGCATTCCACCCCAGCACCAGACAGATGTGAAGCAGTGGCATTGACCTCGGGACCAAAATTCACACACAAGCTTAATATCACCTCTCTCTCCCTCTCTCTCTCTCTCTCTCTCTCTCTAAGGAAGGACAATGGGAGTATACAACCAAATTCACGAACTTAACGTCACCTCCCTTTCACAACTCTCTCTCTCTCTCTCTCTAAGGAAGGACAATGGGAGTATAAAACCAAATTCACGAACTTAACATCACCTCCCTTTCATAACTCTGTGTGTGTGTGTGTGTGTGTGTGTGTGTGTGTGTGTGTGTGTGTGTGTGTGTGTGTGTGTGTGTGTGTGTGTGTGTGTGTGTGTGTGTGTGTGTGTGTGTGTGTGTGTGTGTGTGTGTGTGTGTGTGTGTGTGTGTGTGTGTGTGTGTGTGTGAGACCTAGCCCTGCTGAGCGATGTAAATGTGACCTAACCCTGCTGAGCGATATACCTGTGACCCAACCCTGCTGACAGATGTAAATGATACTGGAAATAGAGCGGTCCCCGATTTCCAACTCCGGCTAACGTCTCGTCCTAGCATTCGGGTCTAACGGCCGCAGTCTTAAACTGTGGGCAGGCGTTCACCTTGCCCTATCCATATGTTTTGGTAAACTTAACGCATGAAAAGGAGAGCGATCCCAGGTGAATTGGAGAGGATTACCCCAGCGTAGTACTGGAATCTGCGGGGAGTCCCATAGCACCCCTTCGCATGCCCCTTCGTCATATTATAGTATCCTTGTGCAAAGAAAACTGTGCAGAATTTGAAGGACCCTGTGGTGTGTGTGATGGGATTTTTTTAGTGATAAAAATACCGTGTAAAGAAAAAAATAAGCTTTTAATATTTTCATCGTTTTAAAAGACTTCACCACTTCTCCGAGGATGGTCAGTTTACGACGAGACGAAATCAAAGATGAGATACTGTATCCACTTCCGTTATACATTTTAGTATTTCTGCTTTGCTGTTTATCAGATTTGGTGCATGATACTTTTATAAATAGTTGGATTAGTTCGTGAAATGATTCCTAGAGTAAAGAATGGCCGAGTACTGTCTAAACAGACGAATCGTGCACAGCCATTTAGTTTGAATTACGAAGCCTCATGTTTGCATTCGTGCGCGTCCACACGTGCTCTCGAACATATGTTGGCAACACGACAGACATGTTCGGGAACATATCTGCAGCAGTATTTGGACAGATGTATGCAAACATGTTTCAGTGCAGCTTCGAACGCTGGCAGCAGAGGCCATGATATATGCGTGTCCATACGAGGCAGCTGAGACTTCTTCTAGATGTTGCCAACATGATCTGGACGCTGCTGTTCCCAACATGTTTGCAGCGTGTTCGTTACTGTGTTGCTTACATGTTGCCAGCACTTGTTTGAGCACACGTGTGGCCGCGCCCTTCAGTAAACTTTTACAAGTCCGCACTATTTTGTTTTGGCTTGGCAGTATGTTTTTCTGGTGTATTTTGGTGTGATTTGAACGAATTTGACTTTTATTTTTGGTGCTCGTGATTGGTTTTCAAAGTAACCCCCCTTCCCAAGTGTCTTGGGGGACTGGTGGGTTTTCAGGGTTCTGTGCGGGAAAAATGACATAAAAAAGCATTAGGGGCAAAGATATAATCACAATGGGTGTGACCAGCCATGGCCTATTCGTAGGGTTATAACTGGCCGCATGAACCACTTTGAAGTTATGTTTGTCACAGAATTTTCCCCATGGTACAGGTATGGTACACATACTCAGCAGAGTATTCAAGAACAAATGCCAGTCTTAAATAATAAAAGAGGTAAGAATTGCTAACATTAAGAGATTATATTGTATATGAACCTTGGAAACCGTCTTTTTTTTTTTTTCTATATTTTAAATTTAAAACTAATCAATGTTCCCAACTGCTTGCCGCGCCTACCCACACGAAGGGGTGCGCTCTCACCCTTTCAAGATTACCACTTACGTTGAAAGTGTGAACTTCCATTTCATGCGGGGTGTGGGAAGGGTAACCCCTACCCTCAGTTTTAAGACTAGGAGTGTGTCATTACCTCGTGTGGATTCCATGGCTGATTGCTCAAGAAAACGGTGCTGTACTGCCTCTCAAACTTCCCTGACTGCTGTGGCTTGTATTACATTTTGCCCACTCATCATACTAACTTTCACAGAATTCTGCTGTTGCACCTGTCCTCTTGGCATGGGAGGTCTGCATATAACCTCGGAAACTGTGCTGTATTTGCCTGTCATGGTTTAATTGACTGACAGAATAAAGTACCTAATATCAACTCATACGGTATACTTATGTTCATTCCTATTCCGGCTTTCAGTTCCGGTAAGGCATTTTTAAAACTATAAATACTGTGCAAATAGCAGTGAAAATATACACGTAATACTTTTACTCTAAATATGGTTCTGGGTGTAAGTCTGAAATTAACCTGATGAATGTCATGTACTATAATGTCGGTTGGGAAAGAAGGGTAAACACTAATCTGCACTTTCATATATTCCCTGTGACTTGATGGGCAAAATATTTTTATGTGGTGATGGTGTAGACGATGCTATTTTTAGGTGAAGCGATGATGTTGGAGGTGATATTTTCCGGCGAAGTGATCGTATGGGTTGTGATATTTTTAACTGAAATGATTGTGTATGTGTTGATATTTCTGGGTCGAAGTAAAATTAACAACACATGAGATTTAAAGTGGACCAGCAAAGATTTTTAAGTGGAGTTGGAAGGATATTTGAGTGGAGTTGAAAGTATATTTGAGTGGAGTTAGTGGATCTGAGACTACAGAGTAATGGACTTGATGGTGGAAATGAAGAGATATGTGAATGGAGTTGGTTAAGTGTGAGAGGTATTCTGAGTGGAGCTGAGAGGTTTTGAGAGGAGTACTGAGTGGAGCTGAGGGGTATTTTGTGTGCAGTTGAAAGTTATGAATGGGGGTGAGGGATATTTTGGGTGAAGCTGAGGGGAATAATGAATGAAGGTGAGGGATATATTTGGTGGATCTGAGGGATTTACTGAATGAAGGTGAGGGATATTTTGGGTGGAGCTGAGGGGAAAAAAAATGAATGAAGGTGAGGGATATTTTGGGTGGAGCCGAGAGGAATAATGAATGGTGAGGGATACTTTGGGTGGAGCTAAGGGGTATATTTAGTGTGGTTAAGAAGTATTCTGAGTGGAGCTGAGAGGGTCTTTAGAGTGCAACAGAGAGGGCTCCCTCAGTCTTTTCATCTACAGGCTTCCTTGCTCCACATCTTTCAAGACTCACATTATTTCTTATGCTAGCTAACCTACCACTCCATGCACTTCATACCCTTGACTTTTTATTCTCATGTCTTCCCAAAGACTAACCTCCATATGTCAAAGTGGCCATTAAGTCAGCTTCAGGTAATCCCCTCGCAGCCTTCACATTCAGACCTCTGTATAGAATTTAGGCCTTCACAGAACCAGTTACTTTCCTTCCCTGTACCACTCTACTTTTCCACTTTCTTTGCACTATTTCAGGTGTCTCCATTCACCAGCACATCACACTAAGTTACCTTCTCTCTCATTAACCATCATTTTACTCCTGTTTGCATTTACTTTCACAATTCGACAAACACAGACATAAGTAAAACACTGCACAAAGACAGTAAGCAAATCTGGTCACTACCAGCAACCCACAAAGGACTGAATGCATACTGTACATCAGATCTGAGATACTCCACCCTTCATCATACATTACTCTCACCACATCCCTACCTTTTTGCGACACAATCGAGTATTCTTTTAATCCATATCTATCTATCTATCTATCTATCTATATAGATAGATAGTATATATATATATATATATATATATATATATATATATATATATATATATATATATATATATATATATATATATATATATATATATATATATATATATATATATATATATATATATATATATATATATATATATATATATATATATATATATATATATATATATATACTATATATATATATATATATATATATATATATATATATATATATATATATATATATATATATATATATATATATATAATATATATATATATATATATAAATATATATATATATACATATATATATATATATATATATATATATATATATATATATATATATACAAACATGTATCTATCTATCTATATATATATACATATATATATATATATATATATATATATATATATATGTATATATTCTATCTCTCTCTATAAATATATATATATATATATATAAATATATATATATATATATATACATATATATATATATATATATATATATATATTATATATATATATATACATCTACATATATATATATACATATATAGATATATATATATCCATCTATCTATCTATATATATATATATATATATATATATATATATATATATATATATATATATATATATATATATATATATCCCATTGGAGCCCGGTGTTCGGAATATTGGACAGAACTGGGATTTTTCAAGCCTTGATAAAGCATGGAACCCCCAGGTTGGGACCTATGAGCTTCGCGACTATGAGCCGATAGGCGGAGGGCGGTACGCTTAGTACCCACCCAGTGCCATGCCTCGCACAGCACCCCTGGGATCCACTTTGATATATATATATATATATATACATATATATATATATATATATATATATATATATATATATATATATTTATATATATATATATATACAGTGTGTGTGTGTGTGTGTGTGTGTGTGTGTGTGTGTGTGTGTGTGTGCAATGAACAAACATATGGATATCAGACACCTCTGTCTCTCTTTAACACTGGTATTGAACCATTTAAACATCCTTCTACTCGTGCACATGCTTCTCTACCGCCATAAAAACTCTTTTCTGCATTCAACAACATTCCATCCACACCATGCCTACATAAAGTCTTCTGCAATTCTTCTCTATTCACCATGTCATACACTTTTTTCCAGGCCTGTAAATCCCGTAAATAAATTAGCATTCGCCATGTATTTTCTCCACTATTTGTCTTACAGGAAATATTTGATCCACATATCCTCCACAACTCATAAAACCTATGATCAGTTACTTTAAAATATATTCCATTATTTCTGGGAGATGTCAAGGCTTCCTCGTTATTCTCGTAAAATTCTAAAAATTAAAAGTAATATTTCAAGCCACACCAGCACACGTGTCTGCCATGGTCCACCGCTCCAAACTAATTCACACTTGTCCACCCACGCCACCAGCACCATCAAAGAACTCTGACAGCAACAAATTAAACTCACCAATCACAGACCGGACAGGGTAGAGCCAAGGCTCAAAGGCCTGTGTTTTGTTAGAAGACTTCCCATTGGGTGAAGCCAAATTAAAATATACCCACAGCCAGCCTGAAGCTGCTCAAAACGTACGTATCAACAATTATTCTGATAAAATATTATCTTGGTCATCATCACGCTTATTATTAACCGTTTCATTCCAGTTATGTCTTTTACTTGGTATTACTGCAACCACCAGATGTTTTTATTCAGCTACGATGCTACTCGAATTGTTAGAATTAGATTTAGTCTTCATTAACTAGAGATCTGCCCTTAGTTAAATAATATCTTTGAATGGTAAAAAAATAATAATAATATTAATGGCATCGAAAATGAAGAATGGTTTTCGACAACGTTGTTAAAGGAAAACAATTTATACTGACCGTCATATAACTAGAGGACAAACAATTTGTGGATTTCCTGTTCGTCGTGCACTTACATAAGCAGGACCAGTTCACCTTTTTGAGTTTTTGAAACTATGTGTTATTCAGTGACATACCATTTGTCTGGTCTGCACCAAGTTCTTCTCCTACATCGCTTTCACAGTACATCAGCGTAGCTGGCCTGCTGCGAAGAAATTGTCGTATTTAATCACCAGTATTCAGTGAACGCATATAACTCAATGAATGTAAAAAAAAAAAACAAGTACATTCAGTACTGCCATGCAAAACAAAGTCCCCTACCGGATGATAACTCGTTATATACATATACTCGTTATAACTGACCTTGGGAGAAGATGGCTGGTTTTTCCGCGCGACACACCGTCATGGTACGAGGAACAATTGTGTGAAGTTATAACAAAATCTGCCCATGCATATGAAAGTTGGGGGGGGGACACGAAATTGCAGACGTACTGAAGTACTGACTGACATAGTGACGTACGGAACCGCGCAAACCTACAGTCCCCTCGGTTTCACCGGTAGGGGACTAATAAATGTAAAACACAAGTCTAGCTAATTCACAATGCTATCCATTAACTAAAGTAGGGAAAGGTTAGCTGCTCATCTGATCTGTTGTTATCCGGCTTCGTAATGAAACTTTACTGTACGTTTCCGGCAACATTACTGATTACTGGTTGTATAATATCTATTAATCCGTAACTCCCTATCGGCCAAATGGGAAAGACACTACGTAGCGACTTCCCTCTGAGACCAATATCCGTATACTTAAAACTGATTCTGCAAATGGGAAAGCAGGCCCCAATTTTTGACGGATATTTATGACACATCTATGCTTACTGAACTTATTTAGCCTGTATCCCATATTACAGAGTGCAGTCATCAAAGACACAGCGAGGCCAGACATGTTATGTATGAGTGACATTACCGTCATTAACTGGAGCCTTGCCTTCCCCTCCAGATTCAACTTTAAAAAATATTAGCCCAGTATTCGGTGGTGATCAAAATTAATTAAGGCAATGGGAGAGTCAATTTTGATCCCACGGCTGTGTGTCTATCACCAAGGACTACTAAAGTAGTCAAGAAAAAGGCTACATAAAGTGAGTTTTTTTTTCATGTGTATGTGCTTAATTTCGACTCGCAGAGCCATCTGATGAGACGATGGATTATGAAATGAACACCGTCGTCAGCTGAGGAGCATTCTCATGTAGGTTTTTCGTTATGAGTACAATGTGTCAGACGTTATTACACCAGCTTTTGCGAGGGCGAGTGTTATCTTTTACTTGGTGTGTGTGTGTGGGGGGGGGGGTTTCGCAAATAAATAACTCAAATATTTTTTTATCCGATTTTGACCAAACTCGGTTGGAGGATTGAGCCAAGTAGTATATCAATTGTTTTTCAGAGCAGTAAGTCACAGATCACGGTCACAGGCCTAGGTCAAAGTTCGACCTAGCTTGGTCAATTTAAACAGCTTTCATGTAGTTTCGATCAAACTTGGAGGAAGAGTTCGGCATAACGCAAAAATGAAGGAATTCAATTTTTAAACAGTAAAAGGTCAAGGTCACATGGCAGGGTCAAAGTTCGACCCATGTGTCTGTGTGTGAACACAATGGCCAACAGTTTTTTATCTGACTTAAACAACTCTTGGTGCAAGCAATGAGAATCAACCAAGGGGTTACCTGTTGTTTTTCAAATTGAAAAGCCCAAGGTCAAGGTCACACGGCAAGGTCAAGTTACAGTTAACAGTTCTGATCAGAGTCTGACCAG
The DNA here is from genome assembly GCF_032717465.1 of Coenobita brevimanus. NCBI lineage: Eukaryota > Metazoa > Arthropoda > Malacostraca > Decapoda > Coenobitidae > Coenobita > Coenobita brevimanus. Next base: position 21,971,590 of record NC_136978.1, read on the forward strand.
GCACTGAGAAAGGTGTCAGATAAGGCAAGGTCAGGGGAGAATCGATTTCCAAAACAATCACTCAAAGGTCAAGGCCACAAGGAAAGTTTAATTGTTGAGGCCAAAGGGAAGTCCAACGAAAGCAGCTGTATTCTGATTTAGGACAAACTTGGTGGATGGGTTATGGGTCAGGAAAGATGAAGTACTGTAATTCGATTTTGAGAACACTCTGTCCCAAATCAAGGCCACAGGGCAAAGTCCAATATTCGGCCTTTGACCAATTGGTGGCGAGGGGGTTGCACTCTCTGAAAGGTCTTTCTTGTTCTATTTTTTTTAGCTCTCACTGACCAAAAATTTTACAAATTCAGAATTTCATATAATTTTAGATACTTTATAGAAGCTGATTATACCGTTACATACAAGTAATGTCCTAGCACTGAGGTTATAGTTAAAACCATAGCTTTTTTTCTTGTAACCAATTAATGGATTGAAAACTATATTTTTAAACTTACACTTTCATCTACATTCACTTATGACACCCGCACTCGCGGAGTGAGAGAGGGTGTTCTGTTTTGATCGGCGTGTCTGTCTTTGTCTGTCTGTCCGTCAGTCTGCTTTTGTATGTGAGTAAACAAAATAGCTTTGTTTTTATCTGACATTAACCAGACTTAATGGAAGGATTGAGAGTCAGCCAATGAGGAATTTTTTTTAACAACAATGGATGAAAAATCAAGGTCTCAGGGCTAGGTCAAGCGCTGGCCTCACAAAATCGACTTAAAACAGATTTTAAACATTTTTACTAAACTGGAGAGAACGGTTGTGGGTAGGGCACGAATGAATCGGTTCAGTTTTGAAACAATCAGTCAAAAGTCAAGGTTATTGGGCAAAGGTCAAAGTTCTACCCGTGTTTGGGAGTATTTTAAAAAATTATCCAAGTCCGATTAAGCTTGATGGAAGGATTGAGGATCAGCCTTGGAGTAAATACAGTGCATCTGACAACAATAGGTCAAAGGTCCGTATCACAGGGTAAGGTCAACTAAAACAGCTTCTAACTTATTTAGGCCAAATTTTGTGGAATGATTGTAAATCAAACAAGAATAAATGAGTGTTTTGCAAACAATCAAAGATCAAGGTCACAGGGAATGGTCAAAAACCAAGGTCACAGAGCAAGGTCAACTCTGACAACTTTGATCTGATTATAACCATATTTGGTGGAAGAATTAAAGGATCAGACACGACCAGAGATTTAACTTATGAACATTCAGTCAAAGGTCGAGGTCACAGGGAAGGTTAAACTTAGATCTGTGTGTCTGTGACTGAACATAAATACTAAAACAGTTTTAATCTGATTTGGATCACACTTGGTCAATAAGACGAGGATCGCCCAAAAGATCGATAAGAGGTCAACATAAGGTACGAGTACACTGCAATGTTGTTCTGTGACTGTGTTCGCCGCGTTATGTATTGTAAAAATGCGTAATAATTCAGAAACACATTGCTAAAGCGTGAATATGAATACTGAGGATTATCAGCCCAATACCTGGTCAAATAAATTAAAAATGTTAGTAAGCTACCTCATCACAGTTTATCACATTGGCAGGCAATCTGTTCAGAAAATTCACGTTATTGAAGAAGGTCTGGCTTCACACAATTAAAAATGTTTGCTAACAGTGTTGTTAAAATCTCTCTCTCTCTCTCTCTCTCTCTCTCTCTCTCTCTCTCTCTGTGTGTGTGTGTGTGTGTGTGTGTGTGTGTGTGTGTGTGTGTGTGTGTGTGTGTGTGTGTGTGTGTGTGTGTGTGTGTGTGTGTGTGTGTGTGTGTGTGTGTGTGTGTGTGTGTGTGTGTGTGTGTGTGTGTGTGTGTGTGTGTGTGATTCGCTACATCATCATGCCCTTGGAAATTTTGTGCATTCCTGGTTTAAATCCTCTCACAGCCTGCACTTAGTTAATATAAAGATTCAGTTCGTATAAACGTTCTTCATATGGTTTATTTTTCAATCTAGTTATCATTTTTTCCCCACTTTAACTGTACTCTCGAGCTTCTCCATGTCTGTTTTGTAATAAGGTGACCAGAACTTGACATGATACTCCATGTTAGGTACTATTACGAAATTATACATGGTTAGGATTACTGCATATATATATATATATATATATATATATATATATATATATATATATATATATATATATACTGTATATATATATATATATATATATATATATATATATATATATATATATATATATATATATATACTGTATATATATATATATATATATTGCATGATACTATCAATCCAAATCATTTTCTAGAGTCCTTAATACTCTCTCACCACTGTTTCCTTAGTTTCAAATCATTTTATTATAATTCCTAAATGTTATTTGATTCACATTAAGAAATTGAATATTATTCGTAGTACAGCTCGCCTTTTCGTTTTTACTGCCAATGTCGAGCAGTGTGAATTTACAAATATTGATACCCATCTATCATGTTTTGTCTAATTTAACAGCTCGTTTATAAGTACTGAATTTCGTGTAGTTCCAACACTGAACCCTGTGGCATCCCACTGTAACCTCTTTACAGCCATTTCCTTGTGTTATGACTCTTTGTTAACGCCCCATAAAACAGGTATGGAACCACATCAACACACTGTCACTGAAACCAATCGACTTTAATTTCCGGAGTCTTGAAAATCGAGATACTGTCAACAGATTTGGTGTCCTCATACATATTCAATATATCGCAGAAAAGGGGCAAGAGCAATAATTCCAATATTCATGTTGTGAATCGCTGATGATAATATTTGTTTGTGTGTGAAGCCATATCTCTTATAATTATGTTCAGTTCAAAGCACCACAATATTTAAAGTGACGATAGTCTGCTGTTTTGTTCTAATGTCTTTTTTTCTGAAAATCAGAATTGTGTTTGCTGGCTTTCATTCATGCGGCACCTTGCTGCTTCTTAATATGTTGAAAAATTATCTAAAGGCTTTGATATTTCATGTTTTTTATTTCTACTTACGTAAAGTTTTAGCAGACCCAGGTGTTTTAGTCGCCATAAGCGCAAAACTCTCAATAACTCATTCATTCATTCATTGCCAGACGCCATGTATCCCAGACAGGGTGGCCAAGGGCTTAGAGTTAATTGTTTTACAGGGAGGGGCACTAATCCTCCACCAACCCCACTTGACGTAGGGATGCCAACAGCATCTGGTGTTCCCCGGCGGTCACCCATCCAAGTACTAACCAGACCCAACGTTGCTTAAAAACTGCAGCAGCAAAAATTGTTACACTATTCTGAATGGATTAAAGAAACTTCAGAAAACATAAGTGCATTTTCTACCGTAAATACAGATGCAAAGAAAGTGTTAAGACCATCCCAACTTGGCCAATATTGTCTCAGTTGTGTGTACCCATTGGGCCTGTTGTGGGTGTGTGGTTGTGTGGCCTTGGTGATGAACATTAACGACGTCATGAAGGAGGGTGAATGGCAGCGGCAGGGTGGGTGGGAATGATTGTCATGCACACACACATACACTCGCAACGACCCAGGAGTGCCGGGGAGGAGGAGGAGGAAGAGGAGGAGAAACACAAGAAGGATGAAGAGAAGGAACGGGAAGAAGAAGAAAAGGAGGACAAAGAACAGAAGAACTAGAGAAGGAGGATGGGGTAGGGGAGCTAAAGGAGATGTGATCGTGAAACCCAAGTGGTCTGCGCGTGGCCTTAAAACGTGAGAGCAAGGGAAGAAAAGACGAGGAGGAAGGGCAAAAGAAGAAGAGGAAGACGAGCAGGAGAAGGAGGAGGAGGAGGAGGAATAAGTGCGTGGAACCGAAGATATCTGCAGGTGGTATTACAAGGTGGGGATGGCAGGAAGGAAGTGAAATAACTATATATGTAAATGAGCATTGTAGGTGCTGCAACGCGCTCATTTCCAACCCAAGTTTTTCCACTTTCATCTCGACCCCCCGTGGAGAGATGGAGAAGGGGGTAGGAGGGAAGAGAGAGCTGGAGGAAAGAGGGGATGGAAAGGGGGGAATGAGGTGAGGCAGAGTGTGGTGGGATGGAGAGAAGAGAGACGAAATAGGAAGGAGGGAAGGGGGGAGAGAGGAGAGAGGGGTATGGGATAGATAGGACGGGGACTAAGTAAGGGATGGGGAGGGAGGGAGGGGGTCTATCTATCTATCTATCGCCAGACGCCTCAAGCTCATAAGGAGTGGCCACAAACAAATCGCCTCCATGTCGCCAAGACCAACGCCATTTCGCTGGGGGCGGGTGAGGATATATATTTACTCATTTTTCGAGCTTCATCCCTTCACTACGATGATATTTGAAATTTGATCTCGTACGTCCAATCTTATTACTCTTAGGAGACATTCTTGGCACTGAAATGGTCTGATATAGTCTTCATTAATTCCATCGCTGTTTGACTGATCAAGGCTGAATGTACTACCCTTCAAGCAATAAGAATAATATAAAAAATGCGACCTATAAGTAAACAGGCTTAGGTTTACGTAAATAACACTGCTTGTTTGTAAGTTCATCTTCACTGGTACAGCTGCCATACCGGTACACCTCACAACCTAACTAGAGTGGATATTTAAGCGAGAAAAATGAATTGAAAATTAACTTCTGATAATAGTAATATTGGTGATTAACATTCACGCTGTTAGGACTCACTGTTAATCTGGCATTATTTGGAATAGAGTGCTAGAGTTGTACTGACCATGAGAGGCTTCACAGTACCTCCTACACTCACCATCACATAAATAAAATGGTCTAATGTTAAAATACTGGAGACAACCCGGCAGTGGGAAGTTAATGTGATAAAAATTCGAATACAAAATTTGCGAGCAGTAATCTTCCATGGAGACTTACTTATCCTGATGCCACTTAATCCTTTCATGGTCGTCACAATTCTATTATGTTCCACACGAACATATTCATTTAATATTGAGCCTTAGGAGCCTGAGAAAGTTAAAGCTCTTACCATCAACCCTGACATGATCCGGACAGTTCTACAGCAGTACTCTATTCCAGGTGATGCCATACAATTTAATACAGCGATGTCACAAAACCTAGAGATGATAAGGTTCTTAATATATACGGTCCCACGAGGGGGTGAGGTGTGTGGGGAGGGGCGCAGGAGGGAGGAAAAGAGGGAGGGGGAAGGAAAGAGGGGCGAGGAATGAGGTGAGGGGAAGGAGATGGGGAGGGACTGGGAGGAGAGAAAAGAGGATAGGAGAGAGAGAAGGGGATGCTTGAAGGGAGAAAAAGAAGTAGGTGAGGAGAAAAACAAGAGGATAAAAAAGGGAGAAAAAGAGGATGGTACCTGGAAAAGAGAGAGAGAGAGAGAGAGAGAGAGAGGACGGGAAGGAAACAGGTAGGTGGCCGGTGGGAGAGAGGGGTGTCATGGGTGTGGGCGGGGGTGGAAGGGGGTAGGATCATTTCCCCCACCCTGGATAGCCTCAGATAACATTACCATCTCCTCCTCCCCTTCCAGAGATATTGGCAGCGAATGGCTCCTACTTGCGAAAAAAGAAAAAGAAATATAGATGCTCGTAGAAAATGTGGAGGTGCGTTGTGGAAAGCGTTATGTCTCTCGTTTTCTGTGTGATGTGTTTTTGTTTTTCACCGCCTCTTTTGTTCTGCCTCCTTCTCGGAATTGCCTGCAGTGTTTCACCCTCGTATTTTAAATTTCACATTATTTTCTTTCTCCTTAGAGTCTATATTTCATAGTTTAATTTCCATGTTATTTCCTTCTAGCAATTATATGGAGAGTCTTCCGGCTTGTATTTTAGCCATCATGTCTCATTTATTTTCCCTTCCCGCCTAGACTGATTTCCAGCCTTTTTGTGGCCTTGATTCAATCCCTTCTTTCCGATGACGTATCTTGTATTTTTCTTTCAAACTCCTGACGATTACTTTTTCCTTAATGATATACTTTTCTTATTAAAGGGATTAGATACACCCGTGATATACTTCCCATACAAGAGATCTCCCTTTAGGCTGGAGAAAATAGTATGGTGGTTGCCTGGGTAAATGCAAAAAAAAAAAAAAAAAAAAAAAAAAAAAAATGTCCCGGGCTGAAAGGGTTTATGGTTAAAGTTTCTTTATATTTTCACATATCATTCGTTGTTTTTCCACCTCAGAACCTACTGTCCCATGCACGTATTTTAATGCTCTTATCACTGTTGTCTTCCTTCTCAGAATAAAGTGCAGCATCTCCTTACCTGAGTTGCAATATTCGCGTCCCATTTATTTGTTTTCACTGTCAGAATCAAGTGCTATTTTTTTTTTTCCTGCGCGTATAATTATTACTAATATACTTTCCTTGCTCATATTTCATTTACACGTCTCATTATCTCCTCCTTCTTACTCATTTTCACTGCCTTCACGCTATTATTTTTATTTCATCAGCATTGTATGCTCTTATTTCACTTTTCATTCTTTCCCTAACATGTACAGCAACTCATGGCTTATAATACCTACTTCTCGTTTTCTTCGCCTTCGAATTATTTCCAATTGTTTCGTATGCGAGAATTATAAACTGTACACTTCATTTTTCTTCCTTCTCTGATTCATATGAAGAGTATTCTAATTTTACACTCATTTTTTTTCCCCTGCTTAGTATCATTTACAACTTCTTTATGCCCGTATTATATATTCAGCATCTCATTTTTTTAATCTTCCTCCGAAGCATTTGCAGGGTCTTCGTGCCTGTTTTTTAATTTTCTTCGCTTTCATTATCCCCGCCTGGAATACCAAGGCCTCCATTCCGTCCCCTCCTGACTCCATTCCTCCCTCCTCCTCAGTCCCCCTCCATTCATTGTGTCCCCTCTCCCTCCATCCCCCTTCCATTCCGTCCCCCCGCCCAGCACCCTCCTTCCCTCCATTCTGTCTCTTTCTACCTCCCTCCCTCCATCCCTCTCGTCCTCCTCTGCCTCCTATTCTGCCCCTTTCTACCTCCCTCCCTCTATCCCTCTCGTCCTCCTCTGCCTCCTATTCTGCCCCTTTCTACCTCCCTCCCTCCATCCCCCTCGTCCTCCTCTGCCCCCCCATTCCAGCCCCCTCCCCCCATTCTTAGTGGCGAGTGCCCGAGTGTGAAAGTTTGGCTGAGTATCCTATTTCAGGGAGTGGGATATTCGCCGCTGCTCCTTGACAATAATGACGGACTTAACATCAGTAATGGCGCACGATGCTGGGGGGGCCGTATGCACAAACAATCTTGAGGCAATAAGCTGGAGTTGTTTATGCTTTATCTCAATTCATTAATCTATCAAACATTTCACAACGAAACTAGAGCGAATAATTATGTAAGAAACGCGACAAGGAAAAATAATTTCTTCCCATATTATGCTGCACTGGAAACTTGTCAATCGTAAGAACTAAGTATGATCTTTTGTGAATGTGCCCCCCCCCCCCTCTTACCACCACCAACACAGCAGACTTTTACACAGCACAATGGAGAGAATGATAGCGTGAACTGAGGCTCCCTCTCCCCAAGCACAGATGCCTTGACAATATAAATTTTCGTGCGTTCGTTGTTGAAGCACTGAATAATTATTGCCCTTTGAAGTCCTGCACTGTAAAACTGAATGCAATTAGAACCTGGATGTAATTCTCACGAATATCCTGGTGACTAGTAAGACCTTGGGATTAAGTTATATCGCTGGTTGACTAGCACTTCCACCTGACAGACACTGGTGCCTCTCCACATCGAAGACTGAACTGCTAGAGGGAATGGGTAGTAACTATGGTTCTCATTATGAAGAAATGTTAGGTGAAAAGGAGACGCAAATCTGTCAGGTATGACGATACTAACTAGAGTTGTTGTTATTTCTGCCCGAGCAGACCCATCGACCATCGCTAAGCAGCTGCCTTCCTGTGTCAGATACCGCCTTGCTAAGGTAGGAACAGGGTCCTTCCACATGGCGATGCGCTGTGAAATAGGAGACATAACCCTCGTAGGGGAGGAGCTGTGTACTTTATGATTTATACAGTATGAGTAGTAGTCTCAGCCCGGACTTTCCTTGGTAAATGTGGTTGAGTTCCCCGCCTGGAAGTACTGTGCAAGGCTAGCTACTGGACCTTGGCCCCACGTCACTTCCATGGTAGTACCTCCCGGGACGATGGTAACCATCCACCTACTACCTTTATGGTGGGCTGACAGGTGCTACACTTTGCTCAAGGGTGACGCGGGACTATTTAGGGCATGAGATTCCATCTTACCCTAAACCGGATACATTTTCCGGCCACGTATCCCTCTGACTATAGTATTTGCGTGGAATGTGGTGTAGCTTGATGTAAGAATAATAAAAAGAAACATTCTGAGGTAGTTCGACCATTGATGTTATTGGAGAGTAAGGAATGGGCTTGGATATTCAAACTGGTAGCTTATAGATACAGCATTATTGAATGTAACTTTTCCTTTTCGGTCTTTCTTATGAAATTTCCATGTCAGTTTTTCCATGCTCCATGGTGGTTTTTCTCACTTTTTCCTGCCACTTTCAACTGGAAGGTTTGGAGACGGGGGAAGCCTTCTTGCTTTACTATTCTTACCCTTCGCATGTAGAATTAGATCTCGTAGTCATAGTCTACTCTGTAACAAACAGCATCGAAAGGACCGTCAGACTGGTTGCTGTTTGCTCTCCTTTGTACTCCTTTGAGAGTGACGTTTATGCAAGAGGAGATCAAGGTAGAGGGCTAAGACGCGAGATTATGAATGGGAAGGAAGTGTTGTGTCGTGGGAAGAGGGATCGGTACTGAATGGGACAGAAACGCCTGGAGGTCATTTTGTGGAGGCCAAACTTGCAGGACAAATAGTGTGGTGAACGAGTGTCAATGGAGTGAGGTGTGACTGGGAGCATCTTGACTGGGAGGAGCCATAACTGGTGTTCCGTCATGGCTGGAGGTGGCAGAGAGCAGACCGGCACCCGACATGTGGCTCTGTCAAGAACCCAGCCACAGGGCTCATACCCACAGCACACGTGTGGTAACTGTAACGTTAACAGTCTTTGACTTTTGTCCCGATGTTATTAAAAATGCCAGGGTGCCAGTGCAAGGGATGAGGAATGGGTAAACTCTTCCCATTAACCTTCTCGAGATCGAAACAGTTCTAGTATTCTATTCCAGCTAACGACAGACGCAAGAGAGTTTATACTGTAACCATTAACCTTTCATCGTCGGAACAACTTCAGTGTTCAATTCCAGCTGATGCCGGACGATTTTATTCAGCTGAGAGTGAGTCATGGGAACTCAAGACAAGACGATGTATCTTTGTTGTTTACTCCCGATGCCACCAGACTTTTTTTATTTAGCTTAGGAGGTTGTTGTTGCTCAAGTCCGGTCCGTCAGCTTGAACAGACTTGTAGGCTGCAGGTAAGCAACTGACCCTTTGGGGCTGTCTCAAAAGTTCGCTACACCGTTGATGTGTTTACGTCTAGTGTGGTGTCATTGTGTGTGTTATGTTGTGTGAGCTTACTCTACATGCTGGGCACGCGTCTGTGATCTCACCTGACCCAAATTTAGGCTGCTGACTGAGGAAGACTGCTCCAAGCCTACCTAGATGAGCTCGACCATATCTGTTTTAGGACTCCTCCAACTGGTGAATGTCAGCGTGGGGCTCTGTAATATAATGTTCTGATCGAGGTGTCGTATTGTCCTGTGCGGAAAATGGGTTTGTAGGTGTTTCTTCACTGTCAGTGTTGGAATGTCTGGAGGTGGGATATTGTGACAAAAGGTTTGATAATGTTTGTGGTGATTTTCTTATGTACTCAAGAGTGTTGTATATCTCTGTCATGTAATGAAAGGAAAGGAGTGTTGAGTACTGGCACAGGCTGCTGAACAGAAATGCGTGCCCCTCATATCAAGGTAGTCTCTGACAGGGAGAACTTTGGTTTCAAAGCTTTAGTGAGCTGTGGGAGTGGTTTTGGTGAGTCAGTGGTGATGCACAGAGCGCTGTTATGTATGGTTTTCAAGGTGTTATAGTGAGTATTTGGGTGGAAGCCCATGCTGGAGAGGCATAGGACATCACTAATCTAATGTATTATTTACAGAGTAAGAAGAGTGTTTCTTTTTGTTGCCCAAAATCTGGCTCTGTAGTTACCCTGAGGAAACTGAGGCTGGAGGTGCACCACCTCTTGATGTTTTGTACATGGTTCTCGATGGTGAATCCAGTGTCATATGTCACTCTATGGATCTTCGTGGAGGGGGTGTGGCACACGTACTTTGTTAAGTGTTATGGTGCGGGAGCACCTGTGTACATGTTTACTGCTGGTGATGAGTGTGGTGTCGGATTTGGCTGGGTTGACTGTCAGCCTCTTGTCCTCGACCCACGTCTACCGTGTGATGAGACAGTCCTGTTTCAGTGTGCAGGCTGTGTCTGCTGTGTGGTGTATGGTTGTTGTGGCGATGCTCTCTGCATATGAGGCAATGCTTGTGGGTGGTTGGGGTGTGAGAATATCATGCATGTGTACGCTGAGTGGGTGAGAGAACAGAGCCCTGTGAAAGTTGGGAAAATATCTTGTTCATGATGACCTGCCCTGTAATGCTTGTGTACCAGGTAAGTAGTTGGCAAGGCAGGGGATGATGCTGTTCTCCATGTTTTGTTGTATATCTTGGTAATTAATTTGGGTCGGGGGATGGCATCGAAGGCTTTAGTAGTACCGGTATCTGTTTTGTGAGATGTGTGCGTTGCGCGGGTATCCCTGAGCTGATGCCATCCGATCAGGGTTGGCAAAAAAAAAACTTTTTTTTTAAACCCAATCCACCTGGGTTTTTTCGTTTTTTTTCACAAAATACCCCCCAAAAAACGGGCAAAAGTGGGTTTTTTCAAAGTTTACCTTAAATTCAAATAAAATAATGTTTCCGCTATACATAATTATGAATAGCCTAATAGAATCTTATTTTTCACACAGTTATTTGAATGAGGGAAATGAACACAATTATGTTTTGACCTGTTTGGCTGTTATCCTTGGGCTGCCTGCTACACAGCAAAACATGCATCAACATGAGAGGCTTGAGAGCACTGCACGACTCATGAGCTGGCAAAGATCAGTCCACACTACACAATAGTAGGAGTCATTTGCCTTGCTACTCTCCATTCTTTGGTAATTATATACTTGCATTTCTCAATGTTCTAAATAATTAGTACTGAAAATTCTGTGCCATAAGTGATTTCACACATTATCTTAAAAGTAATAATTGCCTTTGGTAACCAAATACCTAAGCCTATAAAATGCATCTATTTTAAACAGAAAGCAAATGTTTATATTTATTTTAAACAGAAAGCAAATGTTTATATTTCTATAGAATTATTGATATTTGGTAATGATATGAGACAACATATAGTATAAGTTAACTCCAGCAATGATTACTGTTATATAACAAACTTACCCCACTTCTTAATAAAACTAAAAACCACATCTATCAAAAACAATTTTACTCTTAATTTTAAAACTTTTAAAATTAGAGACAGGTAGTGCTGGCTGTAAAGTCTGTATTCACCACATTACATGTGGATGTATAGAAACTGAATCTGCTGAGAAGGAAAGCAGTGTAAAAATATTCTTAAGATGAAGAAAACTTTGACCTGATTTTTTGAAACTGCAGTAAGGAATATTGTTATTATTTTTCAGGAAATATTACTATTTCATGTTGGTAAGTCATTTAGAAGTGAAGTGTCATTTTTATTTTATCACCGAGGCAAAGAATTGCATTCTTATTTGAAAAAAAAAAAAAATGATTATATTGGTTGGGTAACATGACAAGAACCATAATTTACTGTGACACAAAAGTATTATCATTGGAATAGAAGAGGATATTGGTTATAAAAGCTATTAGAAAAATAGAAGTATTATGAATGGTTTTGAAATAAAGAACGACATTCATATTTGCAAAGAGCATGTTTTACTTATGTTGGTGATGAGAAATGTAATAAGCTTTTTTTTTTTTTTTTTTAATCACTGAGATTGTGCTTCCAAAATATTATAAATACTTGGTGATGTTGTGGGGGCGCTCACCATCCACTCACTCGATGTAGTGCTGCTGTCGGATGTCTGCCTTTTCATCTCCTTCATCCTTCTCTCCTTCCATCCTCTTCTGTCTTCCTTTCCTTCATTCTTTCCTTGTCCTTCTGTCTACAGGTAACTTTACACTCCCTCTTCTTTCTTTCCTTCATTCTTTCCTCTTCCTTCTGCCTGTGGGTGACTCTACACTGATTGACAAGCCAAATAGTTTCCTGTACACCAGGAAACCATTTACTATGCTGGGTGGTATCCATATAACCAAATTTTGGCGCCTGGTGGTTTAGTGGGTAATTATTGCTCTCCAATTGGATTGAGCCGGTGAAGGTTTATATCCAAGGGATGGTTAGGGTTGACTACTCATGTAATGCCACTCAGGGATGAGTGAGGCTGGTCACTCTTATCTTAAATGTCAGGACCAACTGCCTAACCCTGGTTCCTACGCTCCTCTTGGGGCAATGTGGGATTGGATGATGGATGGATGGATGGATGGTGATGATGTGTTTTTTTAACCAGTGAAATAGAATATGATTAAGTAGCTATTATTTACTTCTGATATTGTGTGTAAAAATATAACCAATTAATTTTAAAAAACTGAATTTGGTATTAATTACATTATTAAAAAAAAAAAAAACGAGTAAAGTGGGTAAAATAGTGGGTTTTTTCAAGTGGGTTTTACTGAAAAAACCCGGGTGGGTAAAATCGGGTTACCCACTTTGGTGCCAACCCTACATCCGATGCCTTCTGTGTGAGATTAGTTAATGAGGTGTTGGCAGAGCGCAATGCTCTTAATCCTTGTTGTGGAGGAGCAAGGGGGACATGGGGAGTGACTCTCTTGAGAATGACGCACTCAGTTATTTTGGATGGTGTGCTAAGTAGTGTTATGGATCTGTATGAAGAATGGCGTGTTGGGTCCTTGTTTGGTTTAAGTATAGTAATAACTGCTCCATGTTTCCAAATACTGGAATGCTACAGCGTGTGTATGAATAGTTGCTAATGTTTGTGAGGACCTGGTTGCCTTAAGCTTTGGTAAAAGCTTTAATGAAGGATGTACGAGTATGTAACCCGGATGAATAAAATCAACCGAAGACAGCAAAAATACACTGAAAATTAATCCGCCCTCTGTAAAGGGGTTAACTGCTATAAAGGAACACTTCACAGGATACCGACAGCCTACTCCAGTCTTTAACTTGGTCAAAAATTGCTGTCATTCAATCCTGAATACTGAACAATAACAAGAGATTAACACTAGAATACGGTACTTGTCACAAAGCAGTGCTGTGGCAAGGATGCCACTGAACTAGGGGAATTGTCCTCCAAGTCAAGGTGGTTTGTAGGATTATTTTTAATGGAAGTTTTGTTACTGTTAATATTTTTGTCTGCGTTCGTAAACATTGCCGTAGGTTCTGCTTACCGTTTCGTGAACCTGTTTATTTACCCCCCCCCCCAGCCTCTAAACTTTTTTGAATAGTGAAACCTTCTCATAGTCGCGTCAGCTCTGATAATATATTTAGGTTAACACCAGGCTATAAGGGTGGGTCACAAAAACCTGAGAGTGTTAATGTTTTCTCCATTAACCCTCTTTTGGTCGCATCTCCTTTATAATCTAATTTCGGTTAACACCAGATGATTTTATTCAGCTGAGAGTTAGACAAAGAAATCAAAGGAATGTTAACTTCACGGAGAATATTTATGATTCACTGTGGGATGAATCATTTTGTGCAACGTGACATAATCTTCGGTCATGTCAGTGAGGTAGAAAACAATAATAATAATAATAATAGTGTTCCATACAATACAGTCTTACCCTGAAAATCTGCATGAGGTTTCAGTGGCAAAATAAACAGACAAATAAATAACTATACATAAAGAATATAAGTGAAAAATATAAAACCTGCTGACGATTCAGTATTTTTTATCATTATTGTTATTATTAATGAGGAAACCAGACAACAGCGAGCAACGAGTGTGAAGCTGCACGAGGGATGTAATGGAATCGCCTTTTTAAATTCCAATCTGTTTTTATATTTATGATGATCATGGTCTTTTTTTTCACTGAATTTTCTACTTTGTGTTGTTTATAGGAAGGCTATGTATCTCTTCCACATTTCTCAGGTCTTCTTAGTCTTTCATTTTCCATTCTGCCTCTTGCTTTATTATCCCTATTTTCCGTATTCGTTAATTTCCAGCCGTTCTGTCGCTTTTCCCATCTCCCTTCTTCCATCCCTCCCACTCCCTCCATATTTTTTTTCTTGATTCAACCTTGTCACCCATACTGTTTCTTTGTTCTTAATTCATGTATCTATCATTGTATTTCTCCCTTCTTCCCTCTCCTGCTTCTCCATATTTTTTCCCCTCCTTTCATTGATTTTCCTGTTTCAAGGGCGTAACCATATTGCTGGGAACGTGCTCGCCATATCAGACCAAAAATATAATCAATTCTGTAATTCATGTGACATTCTGAAATCACTATTCATGAAAAGTGTATATAAATAGGTAAGATTTGACACACAGAGTTCTGCTTGATATCAACATACTTTGTGGCCATTGATTACATAATTATATGGTTTACAACTCTAAATCATAGCTAAGTATACCTAACATGCGTCAGAATGCATTAGGTACGCCTGTGGAATGCTTATGTATCTGTGGAATGCATTAAATATATCTGTGGAAGGCAATGAATACGCCTGTGGAATCCTAAATATACCCGTGTCCGTGGATCCTTCGTGGACACCTCTGAGGCAGGAACCTCTCACCTACATCAGCACTCCACTCCCTTGCCATTCTTCTAATCCCTTCACTACGATGATGTCAGTTATATTTCCTCCTACCGAAAGACAGTTTTACGAAATCTAGGACAGACCTCTTGTACTGAAAAGGTTGATGATGGCTAAAAAAGACATCACTGTAAAATAGGGGTGAAATCTTTAAATAAGGTGTCTTTCTGTGTACTATAAGAAATATTCCGTTATAAGGCGCAGTCTAAATGGAACTTCTTTACGCTCGACCAAAACGATAATTGCTTTTAATATTAATCTGGGTTTCTCTTCAAAGTCATAATATCATCTCACATGTGACAAAATAAAATGGATGAAATTAACTCGCAGCCTACTGTATAATCAGATAGCATATATTAATGGTTTCTTCCTTAATACCTCCATACGATTTTATTCAACTTAGGAAAGACCTCTCGTACTGATGGGGATTAATGAAAGCTGTGCAGTATCTAACCTCCAGTACAAAGAGTCTCTCCTAAGCAAAATTAACTCGTCAGAAGATATCAAGTACAATAAAAAACAATGCACATAAATGGATGAAAGTTTGACATGTGCTGCCTCCATCAGGTTAGGGTTGGTTCCCCTTAAGTAAACGTCCTGGATACGCTCTTTTTCATTATTGTCTCTCAAGTTCCCATTTTTTTTCCTAGGTCTCGTTCCTCTACCTTTCATGTTTCTTTGGCCTCTCTGTTTTTCTTATCTCTGTTTCCCTTATTATTTCCTCCATTTCCTTAATCCATCTTTCTTCTGTCTCCTTTTTTCTTCGTTTTCTTGCCCTTTTCCGTCTCTTCTTATTTTTGCCTATTTCCTTTTTTCTTTCTCTCTCTGTCTCCTCCCTTCCCTGTTTTTCTTTTCCCTCCTTCCATCTCTCTTTCTCTTTTGCCTCCTTCCTCCTCTTTTTTCCTGTCTCCTTCCTTCTCCTTTTATCATCTGTGTCCTTTCTTTTTTTATTCTTTTTCTTCCTTCCCTTTCTCTCCACAATTTCCTACTTCCTCTTTCTCAGTTCACCCACCAGCTCTCTCTCTCTCTCTCTCTCTCTCTCTCTCTCTCTCTCTCTCTCTCTATCTATCTATCTATCTATCTATCTATCTATCTCTATCTCTCTCTCTCGCTCTCCTTCTTCTTCTTTTTCTTCTTTTCTTCTTGCAAGTTGCTCTCCCACCTCGTTCCATCTGCCTGTCTTCTTCATTCCTTCTCGCCCTCCTTCCCTCTCTCCCCGTTCCTCTTTTAGAAGCGGAAGCAATTCTAGGAGCGGAGTGGCCAGGTCAGTAACCCACACGCAAGGTGCTTCCCTCTAGCGAAACCCCACGTCATGTTCCACTTTACCCCAAGTTTTTTTTTTTTTTTTTTCACGCGAGCAAATCTCTATATGTTTAGTATGCATATGTTTGTTCTTCCACACTTCCCTTCCATATCTTCTTAGCTGTCTCTACGTCTCCGTCCTTTCCTATCCTCCTTCCTTACCATTCCCTCTTTCCTTTCCTATCCTCCCTCCTTCCGTCTTCTCCTTCCCTTCTTCCATCCCTGCATTCCTTCCCCTTCCCCGCCTCTAGTTCCCTTCCCCTCTATCTTCCATTCCCTTCCATGTCTCCCTCCCTCCCTCCCTCTTCCTTTTTCTTTTCCTCCAAGTTTCCCTTCCACTTTTCCTTACCTATCTCTCTTCTTTCCTCCCTCCGGCAGTACTTCTTTGATTCTCCCTGGAATGATTATTTCTTCCATGGCCAACAGCCATCTAAGTGTGTATTACGCATTACGGAGGTTATTCTCTTGGTCATGGAAGCATACGCTTCTTTCTCTTATCCTGTGACTAATGAAAAAAAGAAAGAAAAAAAAAACAAAAAAGGAAAGTTTAATCATGTTTGTTCTAACGCTGTTCACAAAAAGGAGAAGGCCTACAAAAGGGTCTGGAGCCAACCCGCCCATGAATCTCATCTCTTTCATGTCTCTGCCCGGAGCCCTGCTAAGGCTGCTCTTCGCTCTGCTAAGAACAGTTTCATTCGTACTACATTCTCTCAACTCTCCGACTTAAATTCTTCCCTCTCCTTCCAGTACCTTGCCAAAAACCTTCCTAAGAACTTTATTTCATCCTTCCCTCCTCCATTGCTCTCTGATGGCTCTATGGCTGCTTCTTCTACTGAAAAAGAGGAACTCTTCAGGCTACTCAGACTTCCTCTTACAATTCCACGTTAGACGTTTCCGGTGCTGTTCCTTAATCACTCCCCCCGCCTCCCACTTCCCCATGACTGACATTAAAATTTCTTCAATTGATGTACTTTCTGCCATCACCATTCTCGGTACTAACAAGGCATATGGGCCTGATGAGGTCCCTCCTGCTGTCCTCAAGAACTGTGCTTCTGTGCTTACAACTTGCCCAGGTAAACTCTTACGCCTTTGTCTGTCAACTTGTACCTTTCCTTCTTGGTGGAAGTTTGCTCTGATTCAACCTCACCCAAACAATGGTGACAATTCCCAGTCCTCTAACTCTCGCCCAACTGCTTTAACATCCTGTATTTCTAAAGTTTTTGAATCTATTATTAACAATACAAAATAAAGCACCTTTCCTATCACAACCTTTTTTCCGATCACCAGTATGAATTCGGCCAGAGAAATTCCACTGGCGACTTCTCTCCTTCCTTTCAAACGCTTGGTCATCTTCTTGTAGGGACTTGGCGAAAGCTTTGCACTTGACACCTCAAAGGCTTTCGATCGAGTCTGGCATACACCTTTAACTTCCAAACTGTCCTCTTACGGTTTCTATCTTTCCACCTGTGCCTTCATCTCTGGCTTCCTTTCTGTTCGTTGTATAGCTGCTGTTGTAACGGTCACCGTTCTTCTCCCAGAGCTATCAATAGTGATGTTCCTCAGGGCTCTGTCCTGTCATCAACTCCCTTCTATTCATCAATTACCTTCTAAGCTGCGCATCTGACCCAATCTACTCATACGCTGATGACTCAACCCTTCACCTTTCCATTCGCTTCTTGCAGCATCCATCTCAGCAGTTTCTTCAACAAACATGGGATGAGACGATGGCACACCTAATGTATGACTTGGTTTATATCTCTTATTGGGGTAAAAGTAATCTTGTTTTCAATGCATCAAAAACTCAACTCTTACATCTTTCAACCCGACAAAATTTCCCGTAGGAGTATCTTCCAGTCCCCCATCATCTTGGAAAATACTTGCCATTCATTCTCTCGGGACATTATCGTGGAAAGATAATATTACCTCTCTTGTAAAATCTGTTTCCAAAAGATAAAGTTTGCTAAGCCGACTCCATGCCTTCTTTACTCCAGAACCGTTGTTGACTTTATACACGGGTTTTATTCGCCCCTGTGTAGAGCACAACTCTCATGTGTGGGAAGGCTCCCCACATACAACTCTTCCCAACAAGGTGGAGTCAAAGGCTTTTCATCTCTTAAATTCTCCTCCTCTTACTGGCTCCTTTCAGGCTCAGTCTCTTCGCCGCACTGTTGCATCTTTATCTTTTTTCTATCGCTACTTCAGTGGTCACTGCTCCTCTGAACTATCTGCGTGCATCCCTCCACCACTACGGTGGACACATAGCACCCGTCTAGCAACAAACTCTCATCCCTTTTCTGTCCAACTCTCTAATGCATGAGTTAACCGTTATTCCCAGTCCGTCATGTATACAACAGGTCAGCTTTGGAACTGTCTTCCTCTCTCTGTATTTCCTAATGCCCATGGCCTCCAGTTTTTTATACGCAGTGTGTCCAGGAATAAAGGAATGAACGGATCCTAAATTTGGCTCTCTGTTGTTTTGTTCTTATTTTTTCTTGGAGCTAACAATCTTGCGGGCTTCTGGCCGCTGGTTCCTTCTTCCTTGCGTTAAAAAAGTAAGTCCAGTTCTTTCTCTTCCTTCTTGACTTCTCCCTCTCGTTAGTCCTGCCTCTCTTCCTGCTTTGTAACCTTAAGTACTAGCTGAGGATATTGTTAGAGAGAGAGAGAGAGAGAGAGAGAGAGAGAGAGAGAGAGAGAGAGAGAGAGAGAGAGAGAGAGACAGACAGACAGACAGACAGACAGACAGATAAAGAAGAAAGAAAAAGAAATTATAAGGGGAACGAAGAGCGACCGTTAGCCAATATCGTAACGGCTCGGCGGCAGAGGACCAATCAGCTGCTTGCATTGCTTCTGTGCCATCATTCGAATTTTTAAAAACCTACATGTGCGTGGGAGCCATGCAACCACGCCTTATCCCACACTTTCTCGACTTCCCAACTTTGAACCTCATTCCCTCGGCACAAGGGTTATTTTGGCGTGGCTTTGGGCGTGAGCGTTGCCGAAGAATTGGGTTGTGTGTTGACGGGCGAGATCCTGAAGGCTGATATTGACAAAAAATCCTAACCACTGCGAGTCGATGACGCATTTTTCTACTTATTTTTTATTACCAGACGATTTTAACGATGTTATCCTCATTAAGAGAGTAACCCAATGAAGATGGGGTTAATGAAGACAATCCAGCCTGGAAAGGTTGGAAAATCTCATCTAAATTAAAAAAAAAAAAATCGTTTGTAGGTGGCATGATTATAATGTAACGTGTCATGGGACTAGAGGGGTTAACCAACTCTTACAATAAATGAAGACCATAAGAATAAATTTATGTCAAGGATAGTTCCTTTTGGTCGTGTTTTCCTCTTCAGTATTCACCTTGGCTCGGCTGTGAAGTGTATGACAGCTTTGTGATTGAAGGTAAAAGTATAAACAAGGAATCTTTTACACAGGTGATGCCAATGAAAGTTTATAAAGACGCCTTCCTATCTTGCTGGCAGTTTTCCCGTCTTTACGGTTACCTGTCATGCGATTAATTGGGGATTCTCGAGGAAAACTGGCACACACCTTGGCATTTATTATTTTTTTCCTCGCCCACCGCCTTGCGATTATACTTTCAGCATTTACCTTTACGACGTGGAGTTTTTTCCCCTACGTTCATCTTCTTTAGCTATCACTATTTCATTATTATTATTATTATTATTATTATTATTATTATTATTATTTCCACAACTTGATCTTATTATTTGCGGGCCCACTTCTTACGATATCACTTTTTTTAATTCATTTATTTTTCTCCTTGCGACTTCACACCTTTTCTTCACCCACCTTCTTGCGATATTACTTATATATGGATAGATAGATAGATAGATAGATAGATAGACAAATAAATAGACTGATAGATATAGGTACGATTTTCCTTGCGATATCACTTAATTTGTTCTTCTTTTCGACTTCACTTTTTTGTTTTCGTACTCAACTCCTTGTGATATCACTATTTTTACTTTTTGTTCTTACGATTGAGACTGTTTTCACCATCGTCTTCACGGTATCACTTTTTACTACAATGAATAGTTTCTTTACGTCTTGAGTATTTTTTCCACGCTCTCGCTCATTTTCCTAATTATTTTTCTTAGAGCCTGAGCTCAATTTTATTAATTGCCCCCTGCAATATCACTACTATTTTATGTTTTGCCTTGAGACTTCCATTTTTTCCATGTTCTTGGTCTACTGTTTTTATAATATTCTTGGCCACATTCTCGCGATATTACTTTCTCCTTTGGGTCAAAGTTCTGTTTTTTTGCTCACCTCCTTGAGTATGATTTTTTCTCTCCTTACGGCTTTAGTTTTAATTATTTATTTATTTATTTATTTATTTGCGACCACCGGCTCGTAATATCAATAATTTAACATTAGTTTTCTGTACTGGCTGAGTTCAGTGTTTTCGTCACGCCTCGCATTCTCTTTTTCCTTCACAGCTTCAGCATTATTTCTTCACTTACTTTGCGATATTACCATTCTTTTTTTCTTTTTTTTTAAGGTTCTCCTTACAACCTGAATTCTGTTTTTGCACATTCTGACTCTACTTTGTCTTTATCTTTTTACCACATTCTCGCTATATTACTTTTTTGTCTTCTTTCGACGAGTTCTTTTCCGCTCTCTTTGCGTTTCCCTTTTTTTAATATTAACAGGTGTCCTTATCCCTTGCGTTCTATTTTCTTTTTATTATCATTAGCCTTCTCTGTCTTGCGTGTTATTTTATCACACGTTATCGCCCAGTTTTCTCATTTTTCTTCCAGCCTGAGCACTTTTACTCCCGTCTCCTCGGGGTATCACGACATCTTATCATTCCTTATAACACCTTGAGTTCTGATTTTTTTTTTTCCACTCTTTAACCATACTGATTTATTTTTCTCTGACGACATTCTCACAATCTCACTTTTCTGTCCTTTCGTTTTCCTGTTTAAGTTATATTTTCATCGCCATCTTTTCGTGATGTTGCTGTTTATATTATTATTATTATTATTATTATTATTATTATTTCTGCTACTTGATTTCTGTATTAATTTTGCGCCCCTTCCTTACGATATCACTCATTTTATTCACTTATTTTTCTCCTTGTGATTTCACTTTTTTTTTTTTCACCCACCTCTTCGCGAAAGCGCTTATAAACTGATAATAGACAGATAGACAGATTGATATAGATAAGCAAAGTGATAGATACAGGTACCTTTTCCTTGCTATATCACTTAATCTGTATTTCCTTTCAACTTCACTTTTTTGTTTTCGTACTCACCTCCTTGTGATATCACTGTTTTTGTTAATTATTCTTAAGCCTGAGATTTTTTTCGCCGTCGTCTGCACGGCATCACTTTTTACTCCTATGATTAGTTTCTTTACGATTTTTTTTTTTTTTCACGCTTTCGCTCTTTTTCCTAATTATTTTTCTTACAGCTTGAACTCTATTTTTTTTGTTTAATCTCTCCTGCAATATCACTACTATTTTATTTTTCGGCTTGAGACTTCTATTTTTTCCACGTTCTTGGTCTGCTGTTTTTATAATATTCTTGGCCACATTCTCGCGATATTACTTTCCCCTTTGGGTCCAAGTTCTGTTTATCCGCTCACCTCCTTGAGGATGACTTTTTTTCTCCTTACGTCTTTAGTTTTTTATAACACCCACTGCTTCGTAATATCATTAAATTATTATTAGTTTTCCTTATTTCTTCAGCTCAGTTTTTTTCACACGCCCTCGCATCCCCCCCCCCTTTTTTTTTTTACAGCGTCAGCTTTATTTTTTCACTAACTTTGCAATATCACAATCTTTTTTTTTTTTTTTTAAGGTTCTCCTTACGACTTGAATTCTGTTTTCCCACATTCTAACTCTACTTTCTCTTACGATAATTTAATATCGCTCTCTTTGCGTTTTCCTTTCTTTAATATCAATACTTCTTCTTATTCCTTAAGTTCTACCGTATTTTCTATATTATCATTAGTCTCCTCTGTCTTCCGTTTTATTTTTCGCACGTTGTCGCCCAGTTTTCTCATTTTTCTTCCAGCCTGAGCACTTTTACACCCTTCTCCTCGGGGCATCACGACATCTTATCATTTCTTATAAGACCTTAAGATCTGAGCTATTTTCCATGCTTTAGTTTTTTTTTTTTTTTTTCTGAAGACATTCTCACGATCTCACTTTTTTCTGTCCTTTCTCTTTACTGTTTATCATTTAATCGCTACCCTCTCATGATGTTGCTCTTTATATTATCATTATTATTATTATTATTATTATTATTATTTCCGGAACTTGATTTTTGTATTGATTTCGCGCCCCCTCCTAACGATATCGCTTTTTTTATTCAATTATTTTTCTCCTTGTGATTTTACACCTTATTTTCACCCAACTCCTTGCGATAGCGCTTATAAATTGATAGATAGATAGAGAGATAGACAGATTGATCTAGACAGATTGATATAGATATATAGACTAATAGATACAGGTACCCTTTTCCTTGCTATATCACTGAATTTGTATTTCCTTTCGGCTTCACTTTTTTGTTTTCGTACTCACCTCCTTGTGACATCACTATTTTTATTATTTATTCTTACGATCGAGATTTTTTTCGCACTCGTCTTCACGGTATCACTTTTTGCTCCTATGATTTGTTTCTTTACGTCTTGAGTTTTTTTCTTCCCACGCTCTCACTCTTTTTCTTGATTATTTTTCTTACAGAGTGAACTCTATTTTTTTTAATTTCCCCTGGAATATCACTACTATTTTATTTTTTGGCTTCAGACTTCTGTTTTTCCCGGGATCTTGGTCTGGTGTTTTTATGATATTCTTGGCCACATTCTCGCGATATTAATTTCTTCTTAGGGTCCAAGTTCTGTTTTTCCGCTCACCTCCTTCAGTACGACTTTTTCTCCCTTACGACTTTCGTTTTTGTTTGCGCCCTCCGCTTCGTAATATCATTAATTTAATATTAGTTTTCTTTATTGCTAGAGTTCAGTGTTTTCGTCACGCCCTCGCATTCTCTCTCTCTCTCTCTCTCTCTCTCTCTCTCTCTCTCCAGCTTGGGCATTGTTTTTCACTTTGCGATATCGCCATTTTTTTTAAGGTTCTCCTTACGACTTGAGTTCTGTTTTTCCACATTCTAACTCTACTTTGTCTTTACCTTTTTACCACATTCTCGCTATATTGCTTTTGTCTTTTCTCCTTACGATTAATTTTTTTCGCTCTCTTCGCGTTATCCTTTTTTTTTATATTAATAGTTCTCCTCATCCCTGGAGTTCTATTTTTATTATTAGTCTCTCCTGTCTTGCGTTTTTTTTTTTTTCCCCCGCACGTTGTCGCTCAGTTTTCTCATTTTTCTTCCAGCCTGAGCACTTTTACACCCTTCTCCTCGGGGCATCACGACATCTTTTCATTCCTCACAACACCCTGATTTCTGATTTCTTTTCCACGCTTTAGGTATACTGATTTATTTTTTCTGACGACATTGCTATGATCTCACTTTCCTGTCCTTTGTTTTTCCTGTTTTCGTTATAATTTCATCGCTACCTTCCCGTGCCGTTCCTGTTTATATTATTATTATTATATTATTACTTATTATTATTATTTTTTTATCATTATCATTATTATTGTTTTATTAGTCACCTCCGCCAAGGAGGTTATGTTCTTCCTGGCGATGGTTTGTTTGTGTGTTTGTCTGTTGGCAGGATTGCTCAAAAAGTTATAAATGGATTTTGCTCAAGTTTTTTTGGAGGGGGAGGGTATGGCCCAAGAAACAATCCATTATATTTTGGTGATGATCCGGATCATCATTCGAATCCAGTCATTTTTAAAGGATTCTCTACCACTGCGGGATAGTGGCAATTTCAACATTTTTGCCTCTAACTCGATAAACAGTGCCAACAAAGCTTGCACAATAATTACACGAAAACATCTTCATAAGATCTACCACACACTCCGCCTTTATTAATTATTATTACTATTATTATTATTACTATTATTATTATTACTATTATTATTTTTATTATTATTATTATTACTATTATTATTATTATTAATATTATTACCTGACGCGTCCCTCATCAAAAGTGCTCAGAAAAAAATATTATTTTAATCTTGCCATCTCCAAATGACTATACAGAGTTTTCGCACGCGAGGGGTTGCAGGTATTCTTCCTTTAACCCTTCATTACCCGGCGCCTCTAATGCACGACATAAAATCATCTTGTCCTTTAGTAGCAGGAATAAACATATGGCAAGGGTGACCCTGGTGATGGAGGCACTTTTATTTTTACTTGAGTTTCTTCCCTTTCTCGCTCTGCTTTCACTTTTATTTCATTATTCCTACGGCCTCATTTTTTTTTTTTTTCATTAATTCACCCTCTCGCATTACTACTGTCTTCTTGCTAGTGTGTGTGTGTGTGTGTGTGTGTGTGTGTGTGTGTGTGTGTGTGTGTGTGTGTTTTATGCCACCCCTTGCTGTATCACATTTTTATTATTACTTCCCCCTGCAGTTTCAGTTCTATCCTTTTTTTTTCGTCTTTTTTAGTTTTCCTTACGGCTTCATTTTCTTTCGCCCACCTTTTCCTGATACCACTTTCTTCATTATTGTTATTAAAAACTCCGCATTCTGTAGAGTTCTTATTGATATTGTTGATATTAATATTTTTATTTTTGGGAGGGGGGGGGAGATCTAGAAGGCTGGCATTCCAAGACGTTTCGAGATAGAGACTTGAAATTTTCAGGACTGATGTATCTTGGCTGCAGGCTTCTCTTGGCGCATTTTTTCGCCCAGCACTAGCACTGCACTAGCGCCCTCTATGTTATTTTTTTCAATATCTGCTCTTCTGCGCAGCAAAAACTACAGAATCGATTGCTTTGCAAATGTTCCAGTATGTAGTCGTTAAAATAAACTAGTTCACCTGGGTATTGATACTGAGATCCAACAAATACTTTCTGAGATATTGAAGGAACTCTAAATGGCCGCCTCACACCTGAAAATGCTATATCAGAATGAATTCGGCCAATTTTTACCAAACTCGGTGGAAAAGTAGTAGGTCATGAGTGAACATGAGATGGATAGCATGAATGACCTTGACCTTGATCTCAAGGTCACGGGTCAAAATCCGTAAAAAATTTTGAATCATACCAAGAGTCCCTTAATACTATGTCTACAGTAATAACAAGTATTTTCATCTTGAATGTGGAATTCTTTGGATACTGCTTTAGCAATTTCAGAATTCTAGTTATTATTGTTATTATCATCATAACTCCAACAACAACAACAACAACTACTACTACTACTACCGCCACTACTATTACCACTGCCACCACTACTACTGCTACTACTACTACTACTACTACCACCACCACACCACCACCACCACTACTACTACTACTACTGCTGCTACCACAGCTACAACTTAATGAACAACAACAACAAC
Organism: Coenobita brevimanus; assembly: GCF_032717465.1. Taxonomy (NCBI): domain Eukaryota; kingdom Metazoa; phylum Arthropoda; class Malacostraca; order Decapoda; family Coenobitidae; genus Coenobita; species Coenobita brevimanus. The sequence goes on from NC_136978.1 coordinate 21,997,113, forward strand.
AACAACAGCAACTACTACTACTACTACTACTATTTTTACCTCCACTGCACGCCTTCTAACAATATCATTGCTTTATCACTATATTTCATTATACCTTTAAACCTATACTTTTCGGCTACGTTCTCGTGATGTCATACAATATTTGGGTTGTACTTTTTGCTGTATTTTTCGTCCTCTTCAGTCAATGTCACATTATTATTAATATTACTTACATCTGGAGGTCTCTCTCTCTCTCTCTCTCTCTCTCTCTCTCTCTCTCTCTCTCTCTCTCTCTCTTCCCTACCTTCTCACGATCGTATCACCGGATCTAACCCTGTCCTTTCGTTCATTCCATATCTTACAAAGGTGGTAAGTTGGAGCGCCCACCATCTACTCATCTGATGCAGTGTCTCTACATCGAGCAACAAGCCAAACGGTTTCTTGTAGCCTAGGAAAGAATTTACAACGTTGGGTGATATTCATAAGCCCAGACTCCCGGTAGTCAGTAGCCAAGGGCGCTCGAAAAGATTGTTGCTTGAATGGAGTTACATACGAGGGATGGTTGAGGTTCACTGCTCTAATAATACCGCCCAGGAAAGTGCAACTGGTCACTCACCTTACAGGCCTGGATTACAGTGGCCTAGACCCAGCCCCCTACACTTCCAATGGGCAACAACTGACAGGAATATAGATGCATACATTATTATTATTGTTGTTGTTGTTGTTATTGTTGTTGTTGTTATTATTATTATTTCTTCTTATTATTATTATTATTATTATTATTATTATTTAGTTATTATTATTGTTATTATTATTTAGTTATTATTATTATTATTATTATTATTATTATCATCATCATCATCATCATCATCATCATCAACATCATCATCATTTTTACCTGGGGCGAGGCCGACAGGTCTATGAGTGGTACACCTGGTGATCTTTTTTTGTCTCCGTCCTTCAAGGTAAGTGTGAATATCTGCTGTTGGAAAACTCTGGGCGATTTTCTTATGAAATACAAAGTTGTTCAGCATGAAATTTTGAGTTGATTTAACATGTCAGCTGTTGCGTCAGTTGACGCAGCACAAGACTCATAGGTTATTTTTTCTTTATTTCGGGCATAACGAAGCATTTTAACGACCTTCATACGAAATACAAAGTTGCTCAACTTGAAATACTGAGCTGAAATGACATGTCAGCTGTTGCATCAGCTGATGTAACAGTTTCGCAGCAGGTCTGTGAAGCCAGTCTCTTGTTGTTGTTAGCATAGTTACCGGTATTATTATTTTTACTATTGCTATTATTATTATTATTATTATTATTATTATTATTATTATTATAGCGGCAGCATTTTTATTATTCTTATTATTAAAATTTCCCACACTTCTGTGGGAAATTTTCTTGTTTATGTCAAAATTCTTACACTTTCCGCTTAAAAAGTAAATGGTCATTACTCCGAGGCTCACTGGACTAGAGCCTACAAAATTTGCCAGGTTAGTCGCCTGGCTGGCTGCTTCTGGTCAAATATGATGGCAATCAATCAACCGGATCACCGAATATTATTCAGAATGTAAAAAAACGGATTCCGGGACGCTATTTCACAAACCACTTTAGCTAACAACCTGAAAATTTACTGTGGTACACAGTAGCCTTAAGGCGGCCACACTACGGAAAGGAGTATGGTTCCAATCGGTTTTTCACTGTCACAGATCGCCTGGGGTCAAAAACCGGGACTTTCCAGATATTCTGGATGTCACCTAATTATCCATGAAGGATTAAAGCTAGAGCCACTAAATTTGGTGGACTTATAGACTGTGATGACCTAAGGTGACATGCACAAGATCAATGACCTAGACCTCATGGACCCTTTACTGCTCAGCTTCTAGTAGGCAATGGCTGTGGAAAGTTTTTATCAAAACTGTTACTAGACAATTTTGCAGTGTTCTAGTTATTATCATTATTATTATTATTTTTATTATTATTATTATTAGTAGTAGTAGTAGTAGTAGTATTTATTATTGACATCCTTGTTATTACACTTACTAACATTATTTCTCCTTAAGCTTAGTGTTTTACAGCCAGTCCTCTAGCGTTATCCCGTTTCAAATTCTCGTATTCTTATAGCTTGGGCCTTAAATTCCTGAGAAGAGGGGGAGGGAGTTTTTCCAAGTTATATCGTTTTTGTATTATTTTTCCCTAGGACATGAATTCTGGTGATCTAGTGGGTCGGACGCCTCATCCAGAACAGTGACCCATGAAGGGGAATGGTGGATTGTCGATCCTATAATGCTAACAATGGGAGGACACTGGTCATCTTCCCTTACATGTACTGGACTAGGGTGGCTAAGTCTCAGGCCCCGACACCTGAAGGGGGTAAAATGTGGGTGTCTCTTTCCTTTTCTTTTCTTTTCTTTTCTTTTTTTTTTACATTTCCGCTTTGTTCTCGCTAGACCACTTTTTTACCCTTAGAGCTTCTGTTGTAGTTTTCACTTTTATTGTTTTCCCCTTGGGTTTCAGTATTATTTTTACTTCTTTGTTACCATTTCACCCTAGGGCATCAGTCCGGTTTTTCACTTTTTTCATTTTTCCTTGCGGCTTCTATTTTCTGTGTATTTTCTTCTTCTTTTTTTCCGTTCGATATTTTAACTATTTGTGCTTTGTTTCTTATCTTTCCCAACGGCCTATGAATTTTCGGCCTACCTTGCCAGGGTATCACATTTTTTTTTTTTTTTTTTTGTACGATCATACATTTCTTACACCAAAACTTTCTTGGCATTACTTTTTATGTGCAATTACCCTTAACCCTTTGAACCCGATTACATTTTTAGCCTATTCTTTGCTTCCAGGCGATTATATTAACAGTGAAGAAACTCTTATGACTGAACTAAATACAGCCTCTGTTAACCATTTGACGATCTCCAATTTCTCTTTAAGCTGACTCAATCGTGTGTAGACAGCAATATTAAAATATAAAATGATGTACCTTGAGCGACAGGTTTACTGACTGTTCCTTTTTTTTTCTTTTTTTACATTTTTCTTTCGATATCAATTTGTCACTAACCATTAATATTATTTCCCCGTCCCTCTGGGGTCTAGTTATTTCTGCCTTCTTAATCTACTTTTTATATTATTTAATCGCCTTACGTCGGCGTGGCCTGATTTTTGTTAATCGTCTTTCCAGGAGTATTTATAGTTTTTGTTGTAAAGCTTAAGTTCTTTATGTCTATTCATTTATTTATTTATTTTATTTTTAACCGGTTTTCAGCATCAGTATTTTTTTATACTCCTTCACAAAGGCCGTATGAATATTTTGTTTTTATGCTGTTATCATTTCTTTGATAATGTTACGACGTTAATTTATTTTTCCATCCATTTTTTCACATAATCACTGTAAGGTATTTATTTCATGATCCTATTTACATTCTTTTGTTTCCTATTCCATTTTTCTTGATCAAAATTTTATGCTTTCGCAAAACAGCCTGAGCTCTGTTATTACATTTCTTTCAGTATTAACCTCTCTCTCTCTCTCTCTCTCTCTCTCTCTCTCTCTCTCTCTCTCTCTCTCTCTCTCTCTCTCTCCATGAATATTGTAGTATAGTTTCTTGCTGCCGAAGACCAAGATTGAGAGAAAAGGAAGATTAAAGTGAAAGACTACGTGAGGGAGGGTCGTGAGAGAGAGAGAGAGAGAGAGAGAGAGAGAGAGAGTCCTGGTCTTGTGAGTGATGTCTGTGAGTTAAGTCGGCACCTTTGGACCTTAATACTTTGATTCATCTTCCCTGGCAGGCAGGCTTACCAACTCACTCATTCTCACTCACTTACTCATACACTCACTCACTTCGTCCACCTTCCACACTCAGTCACTTACTCTCTTATTCTCTTGCTTACCCACTCACTCACTTCAGCCACCTCACTCATTTTCTCTGCCCGCATCATTCATTCATTCAGCCTGTCACTCACCCGTTCACTCAGTCTGCTTTTTTAATGCAAGAAAGAATGAACGAATGAAAGAAGCAAAGGTTAAAGCCTGCAAGTTGTTCTTCCCAGGAAAAACTAAATAAATGAAAGCCAAAACAGAGATTCCTTCTCTTCAAGCTGCCTGGACACTCACTCATGGATGACCTATGATACAATGATCCAAAATTCTTCTGTTTTGGAATGTAAGCTCATATTGATAGTCTTTTTATATTACAAACAGAATTTACAAGTTACAAATTTATTTTTATATATTTTTGACATGTTACCAAATTGGGAACGTTGGCATTTCATACTCCAAATATTACCCCTAAAGGAATATAGAAACAATCTTCGTCCTATTTCAGTTTATTTTTATATACAGGGTTGGAACTGAATTATACTCTCGTGATTACATTAAACCCAAATCTACTTCACTAAATTCTGTATACTGAACACTGTACACTCTTGAAATACCAAAAATACAACTCAACACATTCCTATTTGCCACATATTTCATCACGCATTTTACTTTTGGTGGAAGGACTCACTGCACCTTTCATGTTTTTTTTCTTTAATGCAAGGAGAAAGGAACCAAAGGCCAGAAGCCAGTGCGATTGTTCCCTCCAAGAAAAAAAAGATACCAGAGGGCCAAATTCATATTCTGTTCATTCGAGATGCCTGGACACACTGCGTTTGAAAGACTGGAGGTCACAGATCGTAGGAAATACAAATAGAGAAAGACAGTTCCAGAGCTGACCTGTTGCATACATGAAGGACGGGGAGTAACGGTTAACTCTTGCATTAGAGAGCTGGACAAAAAAGGGATGAGTTTGTTGCTAGACGGGTGCTACGTGCTAGCCGAAGTGGTCAAAGGATGCAAGCAGACACTTCAGTGGAGCAGTGACCACTGAAGTAGCGACAGAAAAGAGATAAAGATGCAACAGTGCTGCGAAGACACGGAGGTTGCAAGGAGCCAGTAGGAGGTGGACAGTTAATGAGACGAAAAGCCTTTGACTCCACTTTGTTGAGAAGAGCTGTATGTGGGGAGCCTCCCCACACATGAGAGTTGTTCTCTACACAGGGGCGAATAAAACCCGGGTATGAAGTCAACAACTGTGCAGGGGTAAAGAAGGCACGGAGTCGGCTTAACACATCTAATCTCTTGGATGCAGATTTTATAAATGAGGCAGTATGATCTTTCCACGATAGACCTCGAGAGAATGAAACCCCAGGTATGTTAAAAGATGAAGGAAGATTGAGCTGAATATTACTGAACTTTAGACGAAACTCCTGCGGAAGATTCTGACGAGCTGAAAGATGAAAGAACTGAGTTTTTGATGCATAACCCAATGGCTCCCAGATTTCCTGTGCGAGGGATTTTGCTGGAAGGGTGCTACGCGTACCGCCCTCCGCCTGTCGGCTCATAGTCATGAAGCCCCAGTTCTCCCTATACTGAGGACACTGGGCGCTAATGGGTTAAGAACAATAGGATTACTTTTACCTCAATCAGAGATATAAGCCAAGTCAGACATTAGGTGCGCCATAGCCTCTCCCATTTTTGCTAAAGTAACTGCTTCCACATTTCCCGTGCTTCAGCCGTGTGTTCTTCATCCACAGAGTGCATCTACCTTGAGAACAATTCACCAGAAAGTGACTGACTCCACCATATATCACTGCTATGACTAGGGGTGCCGATGGCATTCCAATCTTCCTCATCCCTTCAACCCTTATCATGCTTCGTCAAATTTCTCTCCTAAACTGAAAGTGTGTTGTAGCGACAGATGGATCAATATGTTGTTGGAACCTAAAGGCCGTTTCCACGGCCATGTTCAGTATGTTTGAAAATATGCTCCACCACCACTTCTTTTAACACTGTCTTGGTCTGCAGGATGCCAATATTCTGTCACAGACATCAATGCCTCCCATTCCTTTATTGTACATCTTGATGAGATACAGTGCTTTCTTTCTTCACACGCCTTTTTGCTGTCTGAAGTGGATTCACACCTAAATAGTTACTAGCAACGGTCACAGCAGAGTTGTCATTCCACTTCACACACACTACAATACCATCTGACTTGTAGTCAGATTATCCTCGCAAACGCCTTTCAAGTTCATTCATTGTTGGGAGGGGACAGCGTCATTCTGTCAGCAGTTTATGGCTTGTGAAAAAGTATCAAAGAACACAACATACTGGTTAGCCCTTTCAACTGGCTGCAACATTTCATTGACAACGCGGGATCCCAGCGATGACTTACTGTCACTGTCTTTATCACAGTAGCTGGAGAAGTTGTATGGATAACCATTTGCACTACACAGCATCCACACTATGTATCCAGAATTGTGATGCGTCAACTGTCAGCAGACTCTTGGTAGGTGCGTCTGAGGACAAGTGAATATTTAGTAATAATCAAGGCGCGGCCAGTGAGCTTATACATCTTGGAGAGGCCCAGCTGCAGCAAGTATCAGCTTGTTCCAGCCTGAAAGGCTGCGATGTAGTAATAGACCGAAAACCTGCTTATTCCTGTATGAACATGGGTAAATTGTATAGGGCAACATACCAACGTTCCCATTTTAGGAACATCAAAAATATGTTATTCAATCTTTACAAAGTTATGCTCTTTTAGTCTATTAATTTCTAAAGAAATACTGAATATGTATTTGCTGAATAGAGATTGAAGATTTTAGCAACAAATAACTTAAGAACAAAAATAACTAGGGTGGTAAAGTATCGTGAAAAGTAGAAGAGCAAAAAAAGGTAAAAAATAATTATTTCAATGTATATGATTAACTAAACACCAGTAAAGTTATTTTTGCACTCAGCGTTAAAAAAATCACCAGTAAGCTAATTTTTCATTAATATTTATTCTAATGTTCCCAAAATAGGAACGTTGGCGCTTAAAAGGTTCTTCTCCCTCACTCACTTATTCACTCACTTCTGTATCCCTTACACACTCACTCGCTTGCTATCTGCATCCACCTGACATTAACTCATTCGCTTGCTAACTTCATCCATCCTACTCACTTCATGCATATTTCCTACTCACTTTAACTTCATCTGTCTCACTGACTCACTCACTCTCACTCACCTACCCCATCCTTCCCACTAACTCCCTCACTCACTTTTTCACTAACTTTATCCGCTTTACTGGATTCCTGTCGCTAAGTTTTCCAACATATGCAGATCAGGTCGGTTCTTGTAAAGAGTGAGTAGCCTACTTAGAGACACTTTATGTACCTTCCTTCCATCCCTTCATCCTTCCCTCCTTCTCTCTTCTTTCTTTCTTTCACTGTCTCTTTCCTCATATGCAGGTAGGATCGTTTCTTACACTCTTATAATCCTTCCTCCTATTTTTCTTTCACTCTTCTTGCATCATTCTCTCCCCCTTTCCTCTTTTCTTTTGTATTCATCCTTTTCAGCTTCCTCTTCCATCCTTCCCTCATCGGTTTCTTTTTTCTCCTTTCTACCTCCTTTTGCTTTTGCTTTTCCTCTTGCCTCTCCTCTCATTCTTTTCTAGTCCCTTTTCCAGTTTCCTTCTGTTCTTTTCTTTCTTTCTTTCTTCCTTCCTTCCTTCTCTGCTTCCCTCGTTCTGTCTTCCGTTTCTTTCACATGCAAGTAGGGTCGATCTTTCAGTCATCTTTAATTCATTTCTTCTTCGTTCATCCCTTTTTCCTTCTTTCTTTCTTTATTTCTTTTATCCATTTCACCTTCATCTTCCACCTTTCTCTCATTTTTTTTTTCCCATCCTGCCTTCTTTTCTCTCTTACCTTTTCTTTTTATCTATTAGTCCTTCTGTTTCCATTCTTTCTTTCTTCCTTTCTTCTCTTCTTCCTTCCATCTATCTTCTGTTTCTTTCTTGAGCATGTAGAGTCAGTTCCTATGCAACCTCGACAATTAATCTTTCTTTTCCTTCCTTCATCCTTCTTTCCTTCATCTTTTCCATCCTTCTCTTTCTTCTGCTTTTCCTTTCCCCATCTCTTCTTCTTCAAACTTTCCCTCTTTCTCCTTCCTTCCTTCCTTCATATACTCCTTCAGTCCTTAGCTTTCCTTTTTCTTTTTCCCTTCCTTCATTCTGCACTTCTCGTATCCCATTTTCTTTCCTCATCCCTCACTGCTCATCATTTTTCTCTTTCCCCACCTTCCACCTTTCCTTCTTTCATCCTTCTTCCTTCTGTCTTATGTTTTCCTTCACCATGCAAGTAAGGTCGGTTCTTGTGTAGCAGGGGTATTTATAGACACTCTTATTTACTTTTAATGTCTCCTTCTTGCATTCCTTTTTTCTTCCTCCCGTCTTTCATCCTTCCTTTGCTGTATTCTTCCCCCTTTTCATCCTTCTTTTATTCACCTATCCTTCATCTTTCCTTCCTCCTTTCACTCTCCTGTAATTCTCCTATCTTTCATCCTTCCCTCCTTCTTTTCTTCCTTTCTTATTCTGTCCTTTGGTTCTTCCATTTTTCATCCCTCCATCCCTCTCCTCTTCCTGTTCCTCATTTTTTTTTCATTTCACCTCCCCTCCCTCTCTCTTTCCCTCTTTCCTTCCCTTCGCCTTCTTTGACTCTTTTCTCTTGTTTTCCTTCTTTCATCCTTCTCTCCTTCTATCCTTCCATTTTCCTTCTTCATTCATTTACAGATACGGTCGGTTTTTTTGTAGCTCGGACACCTTTATACTCCCATACTTCCTCATTCCCCCTTCCTTCATCCTTCTCCCTTCCTTGCTTCCTTCCTTCTCTTTCCTCCTTCCCTTCCCCTACTTCTTTCTCTTCTCTTTTCCTTCCTCCGTCCTTCTCACTTCCATCCATCTCTTTCTTCCTTCCTTCTCTCTCCCAAATCTTTCTCTTCTTTCATCTTTTCCTTCCTGTCTTCTTCTTACCTTCTCTATTTTCCTCCTTTCTTTTTCATTTTCCTCTCCTCTTCCCTCCTTCTGTCTTCTTTTTATTCTTCTTCATATGCACATACAGTCGGTTCTTGTGTATCCAAGATGCTTAGACCCTCATATACCTTCTCTCTTCCCTGCTTTCATCCTCCTCTCTTTCTCATGTTTCTCTTCTCTTCTTATTTTTATCTCTATTCTTCTCCTCTCTTTCTCCTGCCGTTTTCTTTCCATTTCTCCCGTTCCTTCTTTCCTCTCCCACCCTTATCTCCTCCTCTCATCTTTTTGCTTTCAGTCTCTCAATTTTTTTCTCCTTTCTTCTCTTCTTCCTTTTCCCTCCTCTACATTTTCCTTTCTCCTCTCCACAATCTTCTTTTCTTCTTTCCTCATTCTTGCCTTCTTTCCTCTTTCTCTCATCCTTTTCACCTCTTCCCCTCCTTTCTTCTCTCATATCTTCCCTTCTTCGTCTCTCTCTTATCCTTCCTTCTACTTCTCTCCTCCTTTTCTCCTCTCTCTCTTCCTGCTTCCCTCCTTCTTTCCTTCTTGTTTTCTTTTCCTCTCTTTTTCCCTGTTGCTCAACTCTTTTTCCACTGTGCCTCCACCTCCTCCGCTCCTTTCTCTCTCTTCTCCTTTCTCTTTATCCCCTCTTCTCTCTCAAGATTAATTTCTCCCTTCCTTCCTTCCTTCTTATCTCTTCATCTCTCCTCTCCCTCTCCCTTCTAGCATTTCTCTTGCCCTATTTATCTTTCTAATCTCTCTCTCTCTCTCTCTCTCTCTCTCTCTCTCTCTCTCTCTCTCTCTCTCTCTCTCTCTCTCTCTCTCTCTCTCTCTCTCTCTCTCTCTCTCTCTCTCTCTCTCTCTCTTCACTCCTATCTTCTACCCTCCCTCTCCTTTTTCTACTCCTCCTCACTTCCAGCATCCCTCTCTTTTCACCCTTTTTCTATCCCATCTTTCCCCCTTCCTTCCCTCTTCTATCCCTTTCCTCCCTTCCTCTCTCCCCCCCTCCCTTTCCTTCCCCCTTCTCACTCTCCCACCGTTGTCTTCTTCGTCTGTCACATTTCTTTTCGCGTATTCTTTTTGCCTCAAGATTTCAGACACACCAATGACAAAGGAATGTCTGTCTTCTGCATTTCTTCTCTTAGTTTGTCGTTCTGTCCATCGTTTTTTTCTGTCTTTTCTTTCTCTCTGTCCATTGTTCTTTTTCATGTCTCACCATCCTCTCTTTTCTCTCGTATCTGTTCATCCTGTCGTAGCTGTTCATCTTATTTTTTCTTTTCCTCTCCTCTTTTTCCACCTCCTGGCCTTTTCGACCCTTGCTCTCTTCTCTCCTGTTTTAGTCTTACTCACCACGTCTTGTTCCGTAATACTTATTTAATTCTCTCTCTCTCTCTCTCTCTCTCTCTCTCTCTCTCTCTCTCTCTCTCTCTCTCTCTCTCTCTCTCTCTCTCTCTCCTGTTTTCCCACTTTTCCTTCGCCTCCTTTCCTGCACTCCTCCTCTCTTTCAGTTTCCCCTCTACCTCATTACCCATTCTCTTTGTAATTCCCTCTTTCTCCCTGTTCCCCTCCCGTCCTCTCTCTCATTTTTCTTTCTTTTATCTGCACTTCCTCATGTACTCTCTAACATAATATTTTCGCTTCCTCTTCCTAACTATCCCTTTCTTCGTTCCTTCCCTCCACCTAGTTCCTTTTGCACACACACACACACACACACACACACACACACACACACACACACACACACACACACACACACACACACACACACACGAAACAGGACACCACAGACTAAGTTCAAATCCAGTATACTACAACTTGGTATAATCAGATGATGTTATGCAGCTTAAGCAATACTTTTTGAGCAGTGGGGGATGGCTGCACTGCACTTTGTCAATCCTTCCAGTATCTCGGTGCTCTCCTAACAGCAGCAAGACTAACCACCCAGTGACGTCATGGGAGTTGAGGTGAAGTATACACAAATATAGACAATATTTTCGACGTTATGAGTACTTTTTTTTTTTTTTTTTTTTTTTTTTTTTAAAAAGGTCGACAGGGCAATTTTGTTCAGCCATGAGAAAAGAATTCCTTACAGTCAAATGGCCATGGATTTACGTACGCTAAGAAAATCATATATAAAGCACTAGCCAATTTCTTTTTAAGTTACCCCACTGGGACCCCCTAAGTCCCGCGGTATGAGAAGGCCCGAGAGAGGCTACCACACTCCAAAACATTTATGCCGTACAACACCCTGCTTCCCTGAAAACATTTCACAGATGGAAAAAACCTCCGGCCACCTCTTGGAATCGAACAGTAACGCGTTAGTGCACGGCTTTCTGCGACCACAACCAGGGCCGGTCCTTCCTATACGCCCACTACGCTCAGGGCGTAGGGCCTCCAATCGATGGTGAGGCCTCCCGTCCTCAGGATGTGTATTTAAAAAAATAAATAATTCATCATCATCATCCGGACCTCCTTTCCCACCCAAGGGCAGGGTGAGGAGTAGCAATGTCCAGACAGCCCAAAATTGCCCAATCCAATGGGCCACGCTTCCATTCACTCATCATTCAAGCCCCAGGAATCCTGGCTCTATCGGATACGCCAAAAACATTCACCATGTTCTGTAGCTTCACATATCGTATCCAATAGAGTCAATCCAGACGCTGCCACGTTAAAAAGGGGTGCCAAAAATCCCTGATCATGCATATCTCCTCACAAAATTCATCCAGCCAGCTCGATCTCCTGTCAGTTCCCTAGCCTCACCGACTTCCAAACCTCTCTTCCTCATACACTCATCCACTATATCTCTCCACCTTCTCCTTGGCCTACCTCGCCTCCTCCCTCCTTCGAATTCGCTCAGATATACCTTTTTCACCACTCTATTGTTATCCATTCTCTCCACATGACCATACCATCTCAATACACTCTCTTCGATTCTGGTGTCAACCGACTTCCTCACTCCGCGTCTTTCACGAATCACATTATTTCGTATCCTATCCACCCTCTGTACTCCACATACATTCCTCAGCAGTCCCATCTCCACTGCTCTTACTCTTGGCTTTTCATTTTCATGCCACATCATAGTCTCACATCCATATGTTAAAGTTGGCACTAACACTCCTTCATGTAAGCCTCGTGCAGCTGCAACACTCAAGCCTCTGTTTCTTATCAAGTAAGTCGAGAATGAACGTTGTATGAACGGTAATAACTGAATGATTGCAGGCAAAAATTATATTAGTCTTTTTGAGCAACAAAAACTAGTGGTAGTTAGAAATTTGTTTACTGGGATTTAACATTAAATGCTGATGGCAATCCTGAGTGCCGCACTGCAGATCAGCCGAGTCGCTGACAGAGTTGCCACACGTACGATAATTATCGTATGTTTACGATAACATTGCCTCGAACGATGTACGATACCATTTTCTATTATCGTACAGTTGGTACGATAATTTGGGGTTGAAAGCTAGCATGGCGGTAAATTTTGTTGCCACATATTCCAATGCTGAATGTGAAAGAGTATTCAGCAAAGTAAATCTTCTCAAAACCAAGCAGAAGTATGCCAAAAATCAAAATTGTAAATGGAGGTCTTCGTTCATCA
>NC_136978.1:22014505-22049505 GCF_032717465.1 Coenobita brevimanus
TGGTATACTAACCCTCATGTGATGACAAGAACTCTGGTATGATATGCCACCTGATACTAGACGACTTTATCTGAGATTGAGCTCTAGCAGCCTGATGCTTTTGATACTGTCAGTATTAATTCTCACGGTCGTAACAACTCTAGCATTCCCTTGCAACTCAATACCAGCGAACAGTATTAAGCTGAAATTGAGCCGTGGCCGCCTTATCGTGTCAGCAGCTTACGTTATGTCCACCGTGTGTGCTATGTTTGTCTTTATAAATGTGACCGATAAACACGTCTCTTTCTTGCCATGAATAATACATACTGTTGATTTATGTACTCCTTCACTACGCCGAAGTCATTTCAGTTTTATAGTTGGTCTTTCCTGACGACTTTAGGCAATTCACGGGTGGCTTTTCAAACTAAAGGGTTAATTGCAGCCTTCATTAATACCATCATTTCGTGTGGACTAGCCCTTACTGAACTGAATCGGTTGGTAGTAATGAGAATAATAAAAGGACAGTATGTCGCCTTATTATAAAGAATTAAGGATTATAAGTAGTCACACTACATTTAAAATAAAAAAAAATACAGTTTCATACAATTATCTTCGGTACGACGACTTCTTATTGGCTGAATATGCCGCAAACAGATATTCTGATCGGTTTAAGAAAGACCTTTTTTGTTGAAGCAGTAATAGCTATAAATATCCTCCAGGTCCAAAAATTTTCCCTAAGCTGACTGAAATCGACTTTCTAATAAAACATGATATTGCCTATCAGTTTACCTCTTTTCTTTGATGAAGTCTTTATAACCCTGAAGGCTGAGGACACCATTTATGTTACATTACTGATGCCAACCAGACAGTTATATTTACCGTAGTAGTTAAGAGCTTAATCAAGGTTTCCAAGTTTAAACAAAAATCTTCTAATCTCAATAAAATCGTATGACACCTGCAAGCATTTTACACAGAACACGTCTTCGGCCTGAAGAACTTTGATTGCTGCTTTGCCCTATAGTTGTTTATTCAGATTTTCCTCCTACGATTTATTCTTCGCTCCTTTTCCCTTTTCTCGTCTTTCATTCCATTCTGGCATCCCCCCCCCCCTCTCTCTCTTTCCCTCCCGTATTCATTTATCTCTCTTATTACCATTGCAGTTTCCTTCTTTCCATCTTCTTTTCACCTTCCACATAGTCTCTCTTCACGCCGCTATGATATGGGAACAAGGAGGGAAAATGGAAGAGGAAAAGGAGGGGAGACGAAAGAGGGTAGGAAGGGAAAGGGAGATTTTCTTTGAGGGAGGGAGAGAGGGAGGAGGAGGGAAGAAGGGAGAATATGTGGGGCAGAGAGTTGGCTGATGGGGAGAGAAATAAGGAAACTGGGAGAAAAGAAACGGAATAGGTTGAGGGATAGGGAGAGTCTGGGGAACTTTAAGGAACTGAGAGAGAGAGAGAGAGAGAGAGAGAGAGAGAGAGACACACACACACACACACACACACACACACACACACACACACACACACACACACAAATAGAGAGAGCAGAAAACTGAAAGAAATGAGCACACAAGAGGAGAATGAAACCGAGTCCATTGTACAGAGAAAAGCTAATCTTTTGGTCCATTCGAGGCTGTGTGTTACAAAGTAGACTCCGACCACCGCATCTGTTCCATCCCGTCTGCGGATTTTGGTTCTCTTGGCTGGAAACATGCTGATAATTTTGCTCTCCATTCTTTATCATGTAATTCAACCGGTTTACTATGATTCACTTCTCCACTGCCATAGTATCACGTATCCGACAATTTTATATACTATACTTTGGTCAGATTCACTCATACTCTTTTTGAAGGAAAACAGACTCAATTCTAAGCGTTCCTCATATTTTCTTTTTCAATTGAGATCTATTTTCTCTCACTTTTATACTATTTACTCTAGTTTCTCCCAATCATTTTATAATATGATGACCAGAACATAACACCAAAATTGGAAGTGTACAGAAGCCATGCAGGTCGAGGAGGATTTTCGCATATTCAAATACGATGCTCTCCTCATGAATCCAGTTACCATCCTCAGGCTCCAAGTACTCTGCCTCACTTGTGTCAAATCGCCTGTTATTGGCCGGAATAGAATACTGGAGTTATCCGGACCATGAAAGGATTAACACTGTTAGGAAATTTAACAATAGCTGTGTTCTTTGGTAATCTCCCAGCCAGCCTTGATTCATGGCTGTGCTCCATTTCACCAAGTTTGGCACTATCAGTGATGTCTTCAAAGCCTGTAGTGTTGATGTAAATCCTCTGCACTGGGTGAACCTCTATATATAACCTTGAGAACATAAAATAAAGACAGAACAAAAAAGTATATCCAGTACTGGGGACCTTTATCGATGCCACAGGTGTTGAGGACATCACTGATGGCGCCAGACTCGGTGAAATGGAGTGAAGTACTCCGAAGCTTTGGTGGTAAGTGGTGGCGACCATCAAATACTCACGTGATGTGGTGTTGCCTACTTCTTTCTGTCTTTTTATCATCCTATCTCAGCATCTGCCCTTCTCACCTCTTACTTCTCGTTTCCCTCCTGACACTTCCTGTTACTCTTCTTTTCACTTCAGATGACTTTACACTGAGTGCCGAACTTTATGGGTTCCTGTTTCCCAAGAAACCATTAACAACGCTGGGTGGTAACCATATAACCAAATTACGGGGTGAAGTGAAGCCTGCTATGATGTCCCTGTAAACTGGGTAGAGACGCAAAATCAGCATCAATCCAAGAACCAAACCTCCACATTTTCCCCGTGCTTCGCTGTGGTGAGACGCTATCAGCTACAAGGGAATATCAATCCACTGCATGGGACGGCCCTGCAGGAGGGATTGCTTGCCTACAGTTATGGGTCTGCTCAGCTAGACAGTGTGAGGCTGATCAACAACAACAGCAACAACTCACTCCCGAGCGTGGGAGGGGGAGGAGGACGAAATTGATATCAAAGTATATGGACAAGGAACTCTTGAAGGAAATAAAGAAAATGATACTTTGGAATTTATAACCTACGATAAAAGTCTGTTCAATCCCATCAGCCAAAATAGGCCATTTTTACTTCATTCTTGCCATCCCCAGATGTTATTGTTCAGCAATGGATATTTCGGGCTGGAGAATTTACTGTAGCCTTCACTGACCTCCTTCACTACACCAGTTCTCCCCTGAACTATTAAATTGTCTGTTCGGTAACCAGAATAAAACAGAAAATACGTCCTTGGGTTAAGGAAGTTTAATAAAAATGAAAAACAATTTTGGCGTATCTGACCTCATTTTTTTTTCTTTTTTTTTTTTTTTACATTTTTACTGCCACTGTGTCCTTTCAGCTTGGTTCTAAATATTTTTTTATTATTTCATAATCATTTTCTTGGTTTAAATCTTCGAGTTCAGTTTTAGATGGGATCGCCTATCATCCACTCATTTGATATATTGCTGCCATCAGGTGACGTTACTGAGAGAAAGGCCAAATGACTTGCTGTACACCAGAAAAACATTTACTGTATCAGGTGGAAACTATATAAACAACTGGACGCCGGATGGTCTGATGAGCTGAAGTGTGGCCAATAACGGTTTACATCAGACGGTAGTTGTGGCCACTAAAGGGTTACGTCAGAGGGTAGTTGTGAACAATAACGGTGAACATCACATGTGGATGGAGTTAAGTACTCATATAATGCCACTCAGGGCCGAACAACTAGCCTTTCTTACCTTAAATGTCCAGACTACCTTAAATGTCAGAACTACCTTAAATGTCCAACTACCTAAAATGTCAAAACTACCTTAAATGTCCAGACTACCTTCAATGTCCAGACTACCTTCAATGTCCAGACTGATCGTTCTTATCCTGAGCCCCTTTGTTTCTCATGAAGCATAAAGGATTGTATGATAAGGAGATTGATATGACCCTAACTCATTTTGCTGTCAATACTGAGGACCTGCATTTATCACCATTAACGCGTGGTGAAAGCAAGACAGATGCAGAATCAAGGTGAAAGATTAATTGTGCCTCATTAAGGTGAGAGCGCCTGCAGGTGAGCTGCTGACGCATGACACACCCGGTTAAGCTTAATTTATTCATTCTCATTATTTCTTTCAATCTATTTGCATCTCAATTTCCTCATCAACAAAAAGAAGCTTTTTAACTTCTTCAGGACAATGATGTCTTCATTTTGATGACCGGTGTAGCTACATTCCGACGATTTTATTCACCCTAAGAAAGATCTCTCGCAGTGATGATTTTTTTTTTTTTTTTTCAATAACAGAACGGAGCGAGGGGAAAAAAAAGGAAATTCTCCTACGCCAAATAAAATCGTCTGAAAGTAGTATATATAATTATAAATATGTACGCCCGTGTTAGTAATGGAGCAGATCACCTCCCAGACACCAGTAGGTCGGTGATTCTCTCTCTCTCTCTCTCTCTCTCTCTGTCTCTCTCTCTCTCTCTCTCTCTCTCCAATCTGTCCCCCAGCTATACGTAAATCGCATTCTTTTACCCGGCAAGTGGACATCGGATTGAAGTTATCATATCCACACCCTCTCATGTCCGGTTTATTGGTGCCCCGATTATCTTCAGCCCGTAACGCGATTTACACCGGATGTGTCATGAGGAGAGAGAGAGAGAGAGAGAGAGAGAGAGAGAGAGAGAGATTGTGAAAAAACGATGCAATATGAAACAAGTAACTGAGCTGAGAGACAGAAAGACGGACAGGTAGGCAGACAGAGACCCAGTGAGACACAGACTGTCGAATAAACACAGATATCTGATATACTTCCGAGAGAGAGAGAGAGAGAGAGAGAGAGAGAGAGAGAGTTCATCCTAACCAATAACCATTAAATCACACATGAAATTTTCCCCTTTAACAGAGTGGCTGGCTCACATCCGTTGCTCTCTCTCTCTCTCTCTCTCTCTCTCTCTCTCTCTCTCTCTCTCTCTCTCTCTCTCTCTCAGTTTTTTCAGTTGATTTCTTCTCTTTATAATCACTCTGGACACAGATATCATAGTCCGTTCCATTTAGCACATCAGTCCTTCTGCGTGCTACACACCTTCACTTCGACGTTAATACCAACCGTCCATATTGAATACAAGGTAGAACTGTCTCATTCAGAAGAGATGTAATGGTATTAATGGTGGTGCTGATGACCCGACAGTGGAATAGCAGTAAAAACTCTTATTATCGAAACTTCAAATCGTATTATTCCTTGCTCTAGCTCGGAATCAAACCTTCATCCTTTCAGACAGTTCTAACTATCTGGCCACCCCCTCCCGAAGGTGTAGGTAGATGCTGAAGAAATACCAGGTGAAATACAGGTCAGAAAATGGTCGAGAATTCAGTATGTCTCTTTGACTAGGATGATGTTTTGTATAGTCAGTCTTGATATCTCCTGAAGACTTTTATCAACAGCGGAGAAACTTTTCGAATAAAATAGTATGAATAATTATAAGCTAAATAAAATGAAATATTGTCGCCTGTCGTAGTGAAGAGGGTAACGGCTCACACTATGTTTTGGCACATCCGAAAATGGCCGCATTACATAAATTTTAATATTTCTTTAAAATCATATATACAGGGTGGGCCAAAAGTTACTTTACCATGAGCTGTGAAGAAGAATTTGCCACTGTGTCTAACTGGTGCCAATTCTGCTTAGTGGCAGAAGGAGGCCATTTTGAAGAAGGAGGTCATTTTGAGCATTTGATTTAACTTGATTTTGAATTTACTTCATATGCACTTCACTTAGTTAAAATATAATTGGTGTACACTTTATTTAGTTGAAATATAACTGTTAATAAAATAATATTACGGTAAAGTAACTTTTAGCCCACCCTGCATTATTTGATAAGAGTAAGTTCTATAATCACGCTAAACAACAATAAACGCTACAAACTAAACACGAGAATATAAAGTTTGTCAGCATTTCCAATACGATGACGCTTATTAATTCAAGCCATCTCCAGACGATTTTGTTGGGCTTCGCAGACTCTCAGCTGGAGGGGTTTGATAAAGGCTTGGTTAATGTCTTCCGTATAAGAGCCTCTCCTAAGCTGACTAATCGTCTGGAGGTAATAGTAATTATATAAATAAGACGTTACCATACTGCAGGGGCTGATACCTGGAAAACGCCTTGAGGTTACTTCAAAAACAATAATTCAAACATAAATAGTCCTTTCAGTGTGACATCGTCTTTTACCTTTTTTTTTTTTTTCTGTTACCTTCAGACAGCTATATTAAACTCAGGAAATTTGTATGGAAAGGGGTTAACGAGGGCTATTTCCAGCTCTGTTAATTCGAAAGTATATATATATATATATATATATATATATATATATATATATATATATATATATATATATATATATATATATTCATTCATTCATTCATTCATTTATTTATGCAAGGAAGAAGGAACCACAGGCCAGAAGACCGCAAGATTGTTCCCTCCAAGAAAAAACAACAAACAACTACGAGCCAAAATCAAGATTCGTTCATTTCAATTTGCGATGCCTGGACACACTGCGTTTGAAAGACTGGAGATCATGGCAAAAAAGAAAAAAAAAAAAGCAAAGAAAAAATATCTGCGAACAGCGAGACTGGAATTTTAAAATCTGTCCTCGACCTGAAAAGTTCAATAATAAAATGATTTATACAATGGAACAAGAGAAAATAAAATTAGTTTAATAAAAAGCCTAGACTATCTGGCTAAAATAGAGAAAATAATTCAGTCACAGCTGACATTTAACCTAACAGAAAATGGTTGTGAAATGTTATCTCTCCTGTGTAAAGCAAAGGTTCATTTAACAATTACTGTAGTTCTACAGGCACGTTGTGACTCACCTGCCTCAAATATCACCACAATTTCCCCTGTACAAAGTCACTGTGGAGAGTAACCCCCCAAAAATATATCTTAATCTTGGCATCACCCGACTCTTCAGTTGGGTTTGGGGGAGACGTATTTATAGTGAAGGCAGTGTGAAGGCCACATCTGAACCCTCCCGTTCAAAGAAGTCAGTCATGAGTTGAACATAATCGTCTGAAGACACAAAGAATAAGCTTAAGAATAAGAAAAAATAAGTAGGTCATCGCCGTGAAAAGGCTATTTTTCTAACTTTTGACCTGAAATATTATATCTGTTGTTTGAAATAAAAGTTCGTTTAAATATTGTAAAGCCGCAGGCATGTTTTGACCTTCCTGCCTCAAATAACACCACTCTTTCCCCGCTACAAATCCAGCACTCCCATCACTGTTCACACCGTAATTCGCAAATACAGAAATACAGAGTGGTCCATTTGTAACGCTCCTCTTCCACGCCACCGCGGGATTTTTTGTGTTGTGGGGACGGCTCGGTCAGCGTTGCCAATGTTTATCCTTCGTTCCCAACTCCCACTGCCACACCCACGCCCACAACAGCAGACTGAGCCGTCCCAGTAACATGAGATACCACCAGCCAGTTTCTACTAGTTTCTAGTGTAGCGCTACCCTGTATATTATAGTTACGCTTTCACTACGACAATTTTCATTCAGGCTAACACTACAAGATTTTATTCATCCGACAGAAATCCAAGCACCGTAAAGGCATCACAAACTGTTATTTAATAGCACTTTCTCTGCTATTTGATGCTTTTAGAAACTTCATTATGGCTGACATCTGGCGATCTTGTCTAGTCCAGAGAAATCCTAGCAATTTTGTAGTTAAGGCAAATTTAATACCTTTATTTTGAGGACGCCTGAGTTATATTATTATTATTACAGATATCACTTTGGGGTGGGGGTGAGCGGAGGATGGAAGGGTCACATCATTTCCCACACGTCATATAAATCATGGTAATTATTGTTCATCTGCTTCATGATATAATCATGCACATTAATATTATAAATACCTTACAATATTTTATCGAAATAGATGTCAGACTTAATCATAATTCAATGCAATAATTTTTGGTGATAAGTTTATGTGGTCTGAGTACATTAATGTTAATAGGCCTCTGTGACTGTTATTTAAAATCATTTGAAATTATGTAGAATGCAACAGGAGACTCATCACGACCATGAGGAAGTTCATGCTACCAGTTTCATGGTACTGAACTATTATAATTACCAGGCCACTGTATTCAACCTCTGTTAAATAAAATCATATGGCGTCAGTAGCAACAGAATACTATAACTGTCCAATCCATAAGAGAGTTAAAGATTTCGGGAGAAAATAACTTGATCGTTTCATTAAGGCGGATTTACGGTAGAATACAGTTGCATTTCCTGTAGCTCCTGTTGTCTTAGAAAAGGATAACATAATTAGCGACATAACTTTAGTAGGAAGCATATACAACTCGCAGTCTGTTAAAGTATATAAAGAATCGGGGCCAGAAAAAAATATCTCCGGAAGTGACAAGTGATATATCAAAACATTAGGCTGTTGTATTTAATAAATCATTAATACTCAGTGGATACTGAAGGAAGTATGGAATGAAATATCAAAGTCTTTAGCTGAACTAAGTAATAAATAATTATATTAATAAGATGCCTCGTGAGTGGAAACAACAAACGTAACCCCAGTATTCAAAATGGCAACAAATCACTACCAGAAAAATTGCCATCCATTTAACTCAACATCTGTCAACTGCAGGTTGTTAGGAATATTATCAGAGATAAATCTGTCAAACACTGAAACATATTTAATCTCATCAACGATTCACATTTTTTGTAGAACAGCATTCTTGCCATTCAAATCTTTTTCATTTTTTTTACCGACTGATTAAACATATTCAGAGAGATCAGATCCACTGATAACATCCATTTTAATTTTCAAAAAGATTTCGATAAAATATTCACCAAAAAGATCTTTTAAAAACTAAAGGAACATGCGAGTAGTTTCAGCGACAGTCTGCTCGGATGAATTGATAATCAGTTTATAGGACGTAAACAGAGAATGGTAGTAAACGGAAAAGAATCAGACTGAAAGGATGTTATGAGCAGAGTCCCAAAAGATTCAGTGTTGGGTTTTATTCCATATAATCTTATAAATCATACTGACGATGGTTTATTTTGTAAAATATCCAGACTGCTGACTATACTATAGTTAGTAACAAAAACACATCTTTACAGAAGCAAGCAATTCAGAGAGATCTCGACTGACTGCTTAACTGGATATTAATATGGCAGATGGATTTCAGTATTAGTAAATGTAACTGCTAAACATTAGTGATAGAAACGAAAAAAGTCATGTACTGTATACTATGAATATTATTCAGCTTTATAATATACACCATGAAAAAGACATAGGAATTATAACAACACATGATATGAAACCCAGCAAGAAGTGTTTGAAAACTGTTAAAAAGCCAACAAATTAATCAGACTGATAAGTAGTGCATTCGAATATACATCGGAAGAAAATATCATCCTCATCTTGTGTAATTTACTAATGCAGTCAAGGAGTACAATATCCAGTTTCGGTCACCTTGTTGCAAAAAAAGAAGTGGTGAAACTTGAGAGAGTACAGCGACGGGTGACACAAATGATACCTAGAGTGAGAAGTATACCATGCGTGAAAAGCTTAGAAACACTGAATCTGTTTACTTTAACTAAGCACTGATTACGAGGGGACTTAATTCGTCTACAAAATCTTCACATGATAATATAGATGTCTAAAAATACTTCACAACTGATCAGTCGGATTATACTAGAGGAAATGGTCACGAAACTGTTGTCAAACAATTCCCATCAGGTAAAACTGAGTATTTTTCCTTTAATAGAGTTGTAATATACTTGTAACGGAACAAAGTGCCTTGAATATTGTAAACTGTCATACACTACTAACCACTGAAAATCGCTTGGATAAATACCCGTCATCTAACACCAGAGACGTATATTCATTCCTGAAACATACATTCTTGAAGTATAATGTTGGCTACAATCCAGAATCTGTAAGACACAACTGTAAAACTTCAACATGTGTACATGTTATTGACTGAATGTTACTTTCACTTTCAGGTTAAGATAATGCAGCAGATGATTTCCATTCCTTCTTTCTTGGGAAATTTCTAAGTTGCGTGGTGGACTTTCTTACCATTTCCTACCGGCTTCGGCTGCAGGATTTGGTAGGCGAGAGAGCCTCCTGGCTTTCCTACCCTTGTCTTTAACTTGTAGAACAATTTTATTAACTGTAAACTATCCTACAACAAACAGCCCCGAAAGGACAGACAGGTCTGCTGCTGTTTGCTCTCCTTTGTACACCACGGTAAGTACTAATATCATTTATGCAACCCTTAAACGATTGTAATGATCGGTGGAAGGACCTCTCATAATGAAGAGGTTACTGAAATGTATAGTTAAGGCCTCCAGTCTGAAAAATCTCCCCTAACCAAAGTAAAACATTCTGGAGACAGCAAGTATATATTTTTAAATTGCGTCACCCTAGTAAAGGGGTTCACCACTTTATCCGTCATTAAACAGCTGAGCCGTTTCAGTATGATTAGGTCAGTTTATACAGTACAGGGCGGTTCATATGCTGCGCTTTACTATCTTGTGTGTTGTGAAGCTGACTTAATCTGCTGGAGTGCAATATTAGGGATGCTTCCCGAAATACTAATGAACTATGCTGTCAATGAACGTACACATCAGGCACTGTACCTCATGAAAAGAGTAATGGAAAGCAGGAGATGGAGTAAACACTGGTAACGGTGGCTGAGATGTCCTCGCAACACACGAGAATTTGCATGTGTCATATGTGCAAGACCCTGTGTTTCAGTTCCTTCGCTACCAGACAATGCTACTGATGCGTAACCCTGGCAGTGACGGGGTTAATGGCGAGTGTCTCTAACCCTGCCGCTGTGCAACGTCCTCACTAAGATGAATAGTAACAGTCTGGAGGGAGCATTTAATACACAAATTTACACATTCCTGTATTGTTTGAAATAGGCAAGTATAATCATTTCTTTTAAACTTGATACGCTCATATAAGCACGTTCTCATATACACACGCACACATACTCATGCCTACACACAAGCACATAAACACGCACAAGCACACACAAACACACACAAAGAAAGAGCGAGCCAGGACGAGAGGGAAGGAGGGACAGTCCAGCGAAGAGAGAGGAGACAGAACCAGAAATAACAAGAATTAATAAAGCCAGCAGAACTCGTACCGAGAGAGAGAGAGAGAGAGAGAGAGAGAGAGAGAGAGAGAGAGAGAGTTAATAAAAGCAGCAAAACTCATGTGTGCCACATGCTCAGCCAGTGAACTGCCGGGTCATGGCCTTTTGTCGGGGGTCAGGAGCCCGTATCTCAGGCTTAGTGAACTCCCTATAACCTCTCCCTTACCCACTTATTTTTCATATTACACCTCAGTCCCTTTTATCCGATGACGTAAGCCTATTTTTCCACTTATTTCTTGCCGTTTGCGGGTGGCTTTATTACTTAGGAGACACGTTTTGAACTAATAATGTATGATATGGTTTTTATTAACCCCTTTATCAGGAAAGGTCTTTCCTATATTTGAATTTGTGTGAAGGCAGCAAGAATAAATTTTAAAAACTACGCCACCGAACTGAAGGGGTTAACATTCACCTGTGTGTTACTTATATCTCTCTGAAGTTGATATAGTTTGCATCACTGCGATACTCACACTTAGATATACTTTTATCTCACAAACTCCAGGCGATTTTATAGAAGAGATAGTATGGTCGCACAGACGCAGTAGATGTCATGACGGTAATGGCAATGATATATGCGAGTGAGCTTGAGGGCAGAAGGGGGCATGGAAGGCCATGCAGCAGGAGGACATATAATTTAAGGAGTATATGAATAGGCATGGTATGGAGGTTAAGGAAGGGGTGGAATTGACACAGGAGAGAAATGTATCAATGAAGAATATACGAAGATGCACATGACTAGGGATACACCCCTTTTTCAATTTGGCAGACGACGGAGTGGGTCTATTCTGATGGTATTACGAAGTGCTCTTTTGTGGGGATCGTTCGGCCTGTGGCGTAGACCTGAGAATTTCGATGACTTGATTAATGAGTGGATGGATGTTCAGGACCTTTCCCACCTCACGTAAGTGGGAAAGAGGGTTCTTATGATGATGATGATGATGATGATGATGATGATGATGATGAAGACGATGATGATGATGAACCATACGTAGTCAAAGATTTATCTCATAAGCAGAAGTTGCAAAAAAAATACACAAAACCTTCCTCAACCATCCTTGGCTGGGAGTGAAATGCTATCCCTGAAAACAGAAATACTGTCAGGCTTAAGAATACCGAGGTGGTCCAGGAGAGAGGTCTGCCATCTGTATTAGTGAAGGTGGATGTATGAACAAGTGGAAGGCTGCTGCCAGATTATGTCATTATTGATACCTTCACACGATTTTATTCAGCTTACGAGAAACTTTTCGAACTGGTGGCCTTCATTAAGAAGTCTCGGATGAGCTGAGGAAAACTGTCTGGTGGCACCAACCATAAAATGCTTCCAAAATACGCCATTGTTGTGAAGGCGTTAAGAAGTTGGCCTTCCATGTTTGAATAAGTACTTCAGTTTATCCATTTAGTCAGTTTGTGTGTGTGTGTGTGTGTGTGTGTGTGTGTGTGTGTGTGTGTGTGTGTGTGTGTGTGTGTGTGTGTGTGTGTGTGTGTGTGTGTGTGTGTGTCCAACGTATATTAATATATCCAAAAATAATTAGCTTCAAAATTAGCTTCAAAATTAATTCTTCTGGTAGAGGTATACACACACACATACACACACACACACACACACACACACACACACACACACACACACACACACACACACACACACACACACACACACACACACACACACACAGAAAGAGAGAGAGAGAGAGTAAAACGAGCTAAGAGAAGACGAAATAAGAGCAAGAAATTCTTAGATGCGTGTACCAAGCCGTCCTCCTCCTCCTGCTCTCCTGTCCTCTCCTCTCCTCTCCTCTCTCTCCCATCACCCTCTCTTCCCCCCCCCCCTCGTCTGTCCATCGTCACTTCCCTGATGAGATGCAAATGATGATAGCGACTCGGCTCTCTCTGATTTCCTGCTTCCTCTATTGTTACATGGGGGGAGGGGGATCCACCCTTGTGTGTGCATACCTAATTGTTGTTATACAGGATTCAAGCAGGCTCCTGTGTTCCGGCTTGTATCACTGTTATAGTGTGTGTGTGTGTGTGTGTGTGTGTGTGTGTGTGTGTGTGTGTGTGTGTGTGTGTAATCAACAGATGCAACAACAACCTCTCCCGGTTCTCCCAAATTCCACATCATCATCAGTCTCTCTCTCTCTCTCTCTCTCTCTCTCTCTCTCTCTCTCTCTCTCTCTCTCTCTCTCTCTCTCTCTCTCTCTCTCTAAGTTCCCTTTGCAGCAGCATTAGCATCACCAGTAACCTCTCTCTGTTCTTATAAATTCTTTCGAATCATGATGATGACCATTACCATTGTCATCATCATTATCACCATCACCATACCCATCATATTTCTTATCTTCATCAGCACTGACCTTTCAAATTTCTCTTACATTCTTTCGTATCATCATGATCATCATCAACACCACTATCACCACCATCTGCCTCTGTCAACTCTATATTCCTTCACATCATCCATATCTTTTTCAAAGCAGCCTGGCTCACTCCATCTGTAGGTTAGTGCAATGTTCTTCCCACTGTCCACCTGCTCTATAGTCTGTGAAATAGCCTATGTGACCTACCATCCTCGTATGGTAAATTATAGCATTTCTGACAAAGAGTTCAAGTCGAATTGACAATGGTGTATCTTCACAATAAACACAATCGGAATGTACAGTATATCCATAATATCTACCACTGAACTGTTATACTACTCTCGACACACGTTCATTAGACGAGGCGGTTAAAATAGATGTCAAAATAGACTTATAAATGCAGTACAAGACAGTCATGCCTTAATGTTGGAACCTTTATATATTTGAGAAGAATCCATTCCAGGTGACGTAGCATATCTAAATTAACACACAACATAATGTAATATGTACATAATACAAATAAGTAAATAAATAAACATGTAAATATATATATATATATATATATATATATATATATATATATATATATATATATATATATATATATATATATATATATATATATATATATATCCATCCATCCACCCATCATCCAATCCTACGTTCCCCCATAAGGAGCGTAGGAGCCCGGGGCTAGGCAAGTTGGTCCTGACATTTAAGATGAGTGACCAGCCTCACTCATCCCTGAGTGGCATTACGTGAGCAATAAACCCCAATCACCCTTTGGATATATATCTACACAGGCTCAATCCGATTGGAGAACCTTAATTACCTACTAAACCACTAGGCGCAATTTGGTCATATGGTTACCATCCAGCGTAGTAAATGGGTTCCTGGTGTACAGGAACTATCTGGCTTGTCACTCACTGTAGAGTCACCCATAGGCAGACGGAAGAGGAAAGAATGAAGGAAAGAAAGCCAGAAGAGGAAGTGTAAAGTCACCCGCAGGTGAAAGGAAGAGGAAAGAATGAAGGATAGAAAGACAGACGAGGACGGAAGAAAGAGAGGAAAAGGCAGACACCCCCAGCAGCACTAAATAAAGTGAGTGGATGGTGAGTGCCCCCACCTAACATAATATATATATATATATATATATATATATATATATATATATATATATATATATATATATATATATATATATGTAATAATCATTCATATATGATACCTACGAAATAAGTGGTTGGCTGACAGGTCGCAGCTGTTTAAAGAGTCGCATGTGTGCGTTTTGTTGTCAACGCCATTTATTTGAAATCTGAAAAGACGCGTCATGTGTAATATACAATTGCAAATACTCATAGGAGAGTGCTGACGAGAGCAATAAAGCAAAGAAGAGTTAAGCGAGCTGGGGTCCTGGTGCAATGGCAGCCACTGCGCCTCACTGTCATCAGCTTCCCCCCGCCCCGCCCCCCGCGGGAATGCTGCCCAATTCGACTGGTGCTACACTGCCCTGTTCGACTGGTGCTACAGTCTCCTCTCCTTTAAGATGCCCATTTAAACACGACTACTGCCTGCTTACTGACCTGAGGCCGAACATATAAAGGATATTAGCCAGTTAATACGACTAGCAAGCCTTCATAACAGTCAATGTTTGTCAGGAATCACTTTGTTTACTCTTATTTTTCCCTCTAATACACTGGTTTGTTTGTGACGTGTTTGGTGGCTGTGTTAGTGATGATATTATAAAAAATCTTACGCCCAACTTCAGTTCAGGAAAGTTCATGAATACTCTCCTGCACTGTACTCGGGCAGAGAGAGAGAGAGAGAGAGAGAGAGAGAGAGAGAGAGAGAGAGAGATAGACAGACAGACAGAGACAGACAGACAGACAGACAGAGGTGGGTGGGAGAAATTAGTGAATCTGATGTGTGTTTATGTTCCCCTAAATATTCATCAAAACAAAGATAATTTTTACTTCTTTTGTCCCATGAAGTGAAGTCTGTTACAGAAACTTCATTTGTGTTATCATCGCTTGTTTATATTCAGTGTACAGGAGAGAGACTAGGTAAAAGTCCCATACACCTGTCCATTTCAACACGTTCCATACACCTGTCCATTTCAACACGTCCCATACACCTGTGCATTTCTACACGACCCATACACCTGTCCATTTCTACACGTCCCATACACCTGTCCATTTATACACGTCCCATACACCTGTCCATTTATACACGTCTCATACACCTGTCCAGTTCTACACGTCCTTCCTAAGCTGAAAAAAAATCGTTAGAAGGTAGCAAGAAAATTAAAAAAATAATGGGAGTGAAGAGGTAAATTCCGCCACTCCTACGACGTGTGTTTACTTTATCTGCACTATTTTCAGAGGGTTGTATGCAGTGTAGGAGTCCTTAATGGAGAAAGAAAAAATGGTCCGTAGTCTCCTCAGGTATGGAGGCTCCCTAGCACCTCTTCCTTTGCGATTTATTTTTGGGAATGACAGGTTAATAGCCTTTTGAACGTTATTTATGAAGACTGTGGCGATGTCTGAAGCGCTTAACACAGAATACGACAGTAAGGTGTAAGACGCAAAGTAAATCGCTTAGAAGAAGGTGTTAGGGAGCTTCTTTAACCTACGACATTCGGGCCAATGACGGCTGTATCAAATTCCGGTTCATAACTTCGATAGTAAATAAGAGACAAATATACAAGACATAACTAAAATTAAAAGTACGTCCTTTATTAGCCTCTTTGCACTTTCTGGTCTTCTTCCACTCCTCTCTTGTTCCCTGCTCTGCCTTACCCTCTTCCTTCCCACTGTCTTTCTTCCTCTCTCCCTCCCTTATCCTGCCTGTCTCCTGTCTCTCCCCACCTCCTTTACCATTCCCTTTCCTTCTCCAGTCACACTTCATCTCGCTTCAACTCTCTCTCTCTCTCTCTCTCTCTCTCTCTCTCTCTCTCTCTCTCTCTCTCTCTCTCTCTCTCTCTCTCTCTCTCTCACGTTAATTTCCATTCACACTGTACTCTCCCTCTTCCACCCTACCTATTTCACTTTCTTATCCATTTCCTTTTTTCCTTCTTTTCTTCCTTTCTCCTCTCTATTTTCAATTTATTTCATCCTATCTCTCTCTCTCTCTCTCTCTCTCTCTCTCTCTCTCTCTCTCTCTCTCTCTCTTTTCCATCATTTCTACTATTTTCTCATTCTTACTTCCTTTTCAGCCGACCTTCCCTCCCCTTCTTTTTTCTCCCTTAATCTTCTTCTCCCCTCCTATTCTTCCCTTTTCCCCTTCCCCTCACGCTCCCCCCATCCTTTCCATTGATTCTCCTCCCCTTCAGTTCCTTCCCCCCTCCCCTACACTTCTCCCACTTCCGCCATTCCCTCTCTCTCACTACCCTCCTGTGTGCTGTTTCCTTCTACTCCCCTCCTACCCTTCTCACCTTTTTTTCCTTCCCTTTCATCTCATTTCCCCCCCTCCCCACATTCACCTCTCTCCTCTCCTATTCCATTCTCTCTGCTCACCCCACTCCTTCCCCTCCTACTCATCTCTCTCTCTCTCTCTCTCTCTCTCTCTCTCTCTCTCTCTCTCTCTCTCTCTCTCTCTCTCTCTCTTCCTCCCCATTGTATTTCATTCCCATCTCCTCCCATAACTCTTCTTCCCTTTCCCCCCTTTCTCCTCTCTTTTCTCCTATTCTCGTTCCTCCTCCAACCCTCTCCATCATCGTGTTCCAAGCTACTAGGAAGAGAATGATTATTTTATACCTATCGACAATACGACGCTCATTAAAGCAGGCATTCGATTTTTGAGAAGTCCCGTTCTTCCTCCCCGTCCGACACTGCCGTCCACTTTACAATCCACGTCCCTATTTTAGATCTAAGAATGAAGGGACTGCGAAAAAAGGAGTATTCACCCTCTCTCTCTCTCTGCTACAGGTCTATTTAGCCGGCAGTACGGCCACGGTTGCCGGACACTGAAGCTCTCTTGTGGCTTCATGGCTCTACCCGGGATAATTGGTTGAGAGAGAGAGAGAGAGAGAAATTGGAGAAATGGAGTTCCCCCGAGCTAAGCCCTGTATTGGACTATATAGCCCCGCTAGGGTTACAGGAGGGAGCTACCCCTCCCGGCATGGCAGCCCGGGCGAGGCTCGAACTTGCAATCCCCCGATTACAAGTCCAGCGCGCTACCACTGTGCTACCGCGCCCCCCAGAGAGAGAGAGAGAGAGAGAGAGAGGTGGCTAGTTTGATGTGTGTGTGTGTGTGTGTGTATGTTTTCATTCTGTGTATTGTATATATAACGACCGAAGTCTTGTGTGTCGTTCATAACTATGCATGTGTTTATGTGAGCGTGTGTATATGTGTATGGTTATCCTGAATGAATTTACTCGTATAATCATCATTCTTTCAGTCTTGTGTATGTATGTTTTTGTGCTTGTTTGTCTGTTGTATGTTTTTGTGCTTGTTTGCTTGTTTGATGCGTTTTTGTGCTTGCTTGTTTTTATGACATTTGCCCCCTCACTCAAGTAGCTTATTTTATAACAGTATAATTTTCCTTCCTTTCTCCAGACGCTTCTGTTCACCTTAATACTTGACTTTTCTAGTAATAAGAGCTGACCTTTTTATTATTCGAGATCTCCACTAGAAATGAATAGTACTGTCTGGTACCAGTTAGACTGTACTGAAAATTACGTTCGCGGATGAAAAGCTTACAAAGATTAGGTGACACAAGCCAAATGAAAAGGGTGAGAAGAGAGAGAGGGACTGATATGATGAGGAAAAAGAAAACAAAGTCATTGACACACAGACATCAAACATACAGAGAAACGAAAGAATAAAAGAACACTAAACAAGTTGAAGATAAAATAATGACAAAACCACTGTAGCCAAACAACGTAAGAATACTCGTATGTTATGAACTTTGCTAAGCAACTCTGCATTTACTGATACGCCATATTGTTTCCTATAAGCCTAGAAGCCATTGTTAAGCTGAGTGGTGATCATATGGCCAACAACATTTAAAGAAGCCTGGTGGTTATGGCGGTCCAGGCTGATTTGGTCCATCAGCTTTGAAATCCGAGGGGTATTTGGGGTTTATCTGGTACCTAATATTAATCAGGGACGAGCGACTAATATCTATAATAAGTTGCCATGTCCTGGGTCCCTTCACTCCTGATAGGGCAATAAAAGATGACGCAACACCAGTAGCATACTGCCTCTTTTGGTTATTCTGTCCCCCTTTCCTATCTTGGTACTGTACTTATCATTCTGAGAACGGGCCCCGCAACCCAGGGGAAATTTACACCGACTTGACTCCCATCGTATTTAGGCATTTATCTCCCTTCCTGATCGTACTAACAAAACAACAACGACGGTCCCTCCCGCTAACATGTCAAGCACTGATAGGCTAACAGACTGATCAAGAAGAGCTGTCACCTGTATCCACGGTGAATGAACTAGCTCCTGGCAACCTGATTACTTATCAGGGAAGGATAACTTTTATTTTTTTCTTTGAGGATTAGCAGCTCTGCATCACCCAACAAACTGTCTATCCCGTGACGCACAACTGCCACACAGGCCACACGGAAAGCTGAAAGTAGAAGTGAGAGTAAATGTAACTGTGGAGGAACCAAAGGAGCGTGACATCTTCTTCATTTTAATAAAGATCTCATAACAGAGGTACTGATGTATTGGGGAGAGGTCTAAGAAAAATATCTTTTTTTTTTTTTAGAAAACTTCGTACTTGTTTACAGCACAATTTCCAGCAAATATGACACACTGATGAGACCCTGGAGCTAAGAGAAAACCTCTCTACCACAGTTAACAAGATCTAGGTCAAGAAAGGAAGAGATCAGGCTTGCAGCGTCATTCCTCACCGGACTGTTCAAGAACAGAAGACAACTGTACATACCAGCCTCCGTGCTAAATCCTGGCAGGAGAAAATAAAACCACAGCAAGGAAAATACACGAACCGAAGCACTGACACATGCAATCCTATACTGCCTCAGACGGTAGTGTTGTTCAAAAGAGTACTTCATCCATTCATTATGTAACCTTTTTACTGCCGCGTCAGAATTTTCATGTCCTTGGGCCAGCCTACACAGCTGAGGCTTAGTCGAAATTGACCAGTCACAAATCCTGCATGACACTGTGTGATCCATAAACCTCTGCCATCTCTCGGACTCAAACACATGGGTCACACTCATTTGGGACTCATTAACTCATGAGACAGCTCAGCATCCGTTTTTGGTTATATTGTCACTACTCAACGTGTTAAATGATTTCCAGGGTTACAGAACACCATTTGGCCTGTCACTCAGTGCAGTCACCTGAAGGTAGCATCACATCTAGTGAGTGAGTGTTGGGCTCCCTCCCCCTTACCATTACACTATTACAGAGAGAAATATCGCTGAAGACGAGCCCTCCCATGTGGGTGGTTCACAGGGAGGTGTCTCTCTGGCTGGTGCCTCACAAGCAGGCGACACACAAAACACTGCATCTATGGAAGGTGCTACAGCACTTCTTTAGGACAAGCCTCTCGTGACACAATTACGCGAATCGATCAACAAGGTAAAACCAACCAGAAGCAAAGCCTGAATTTAAAAATAACAGTTCTAAAAGTGGACATCAACGAACCACCCATATCACACCTGCAGACTGCAGTGTCTGAAACAACAGAGTCACGGAGAAGACATCTGTTTGTTTGAAAAAGAAGGGTGAATACTGAAAATAAACAAGGCACCTACAGGATGAATAAGGAACTCGGTTTGCTTACTGAAAGAAAAAAATCACAGCGCTCCTAAACGAACAAGCAAACCCAACGACAGTGTTAATTAGATCGGTAGGGTTCATATTTGGGTACGTGGACCCCAGTGGGTACGCAACGGTATTCACGTAAAAAAAAATCCGAGTTTTAGTTACAATGAAAACTTTAAATTAGAATACCAGAAGTAGTGAATAAGGGCAAATAAGAGGGGACGGATAAGAACAATGGGTAAGGATGGAGGAGGGAAGGAGGGAGGAATTAATGGAGGGAAATATGACCACTGGTTGTGACAGATCTCGTTAGACTTACTAGCTCCTAAAATCGGGTGGTATTTTTTAGTTTAATTAATTTTTAGATAATTTCACTGAACATAAGAAAGCCTTCTCGTACGTAATAGGTTAATGAAACGTATCTCTAACACTCCACACTAAAGTCTTTCTTACATATAATCGTCTGGAGATGGCAAATACCACACGATTTTATTCAGTTGAGGGTGTCACAAGAACCTGAGTGTTAAGATCTAAGACAGTTCTTATCCACCACAACCGCAGCCGCCACCAACAGTAGCATTAACACAACGCAGCAGCAGCACAGCAGCACACCATCCAGCAGGACTCCAAGTATCATCAGGACCATTTGGTATTACAACACAGTACCCAAACCCCCAGTAGCAGTAACCACTTTCACCTTTCACCAAGTGTGTGTACTCACACTCCTCAGAACCAACACAACACGGGAAACCTCACTAACTGACCATCACGACTACATCAGATATTGTGGTGTGCACAGAATCTTTTCTGGATGACATCGTGACCAGAAGAGAGTGCAAAAGGCCTTTAAACAATCAGTGGGAAAGCCAGGGCGGGATACACGGATTCAGAGAGGAACTGCACATACAGTCTCTAGATCTAAGCATCCCTGCCGTTCTAATGTCCCATAAATTAGTCCTGATGCCCCTTCACTCCGTCCTCTTGTGTGCCCTTTACAGATCTCAGTGACAAGGTTCACAACCACTGAGGCACGTGGCAGATAACCTAAACAACTTAACGGTATGATACAACATGGCTATGCAAATGTTATCTTAATTATAGAAGTAGAATCAGTATTATTTTCATACAAACCTCTTATGATGAATTTCCCTAAGTTCAGCAACTGCACAACCATCAGGATCATCAAAGGACATAGTCATCTCAGATATTCCTAGTCTACTCAGGTTATTCGGATCACTTTGTTTTGTCAGGGCATCTGTACATGTGCTGTCGTCACCCCAACTCTTCAGTGATGCTTACAGAGAACAAATCAGAAGAACAATGGCCAGGAAACACAGCAGACTGGTATGGTATGAGGCGGGACCTACCACATATAGAACTGGACAGTGATGTTTCAGTGTAGACATACATATCAAACCTCTGACTAACACATAACTGATCCTTCAAGGCATCTACTCTTCCCAGCAACAACAGCTGTCCGAATCCCAATGTCAGCCATTGTCTGGATACCACTGTCGTCAAACTGTTGCTGCAAAATACACACACAGTATGGAAATCTCTAACGAAGAAACCATCAGAAGCAAATACAGCCTGACATCAGGAGGCATGTCAAAACATAAAATGTACTGTGGCCTGGAAAAACAAGTAAATAAAGGAATAAATAAGTAAAAACACGGACCTGTGACAGAAGCTTCTGAGGAGATTCATATGTTGTTTGTTCTATACAGCAGAATGTTTGCAGGGCCTATCCAGAGACGATGTCATCCCACCTTTTACTTCACCAGCAGGATGGATCTTTGATAACAAGCTAAGCTAGAAACTCTAGCCGAACATTTTGTCAATACAATGACAGTAGAAGAACCGCACAGGCCGGCACCAGAACTTCCACTGAGAACAGCCAAAACCGCCAAAACCCTCCTCCCAGCAATGTTAAGTCCGATGGACAAAAAATTCTGACAAAGCTGGACACCAACAAAGCAATGGAATCAGACGGAATAATCCCATATTTTACCCACCAACGTGCATAGGAACTGGCTCCTGTTCGAAATGTTGTATACCAAAATACTGTATTTCAAATAAGATGGTGGTGGTGGCTGAATCGGTAGAGAGGGGGTTTTCAGTCCTAATGGACCCAGGATCGAATCCCGGCTGGGGCAGGGAACAGTTAAAAGACTTGAATATCATAAAAGCAGACTTTACTGATCCACCTGAAGACCCGCCGACGTGTATAAATACCCCCGCTAAAAACAGCCCTAGCAGGTATTCAGTATGGGCGGGGGGTGTTAAAGCCGAATTGTGTGACATGTGGAGTGTGTAGGGGGACTACTGGGCCTTAAGATAGGCCCTGAAGCTTTTGCCCAGAGTCCGACATATTAAATATATATATATATATATATATATATATATATATATATATATATATATATATATTGCCCAGAGTCGGACACTAAAAAAAAAAAAAAAAAAAACGATCACAGCTATGACAATAGTCTCGAGTTGTCCTGTTCACATGGAAGGCTCCAAATCACAAAAAGTATCAATATAGTTCATTCCTTCAAATAACGGCAAAAGTTTTTTAAGATGTTATCACAGACCCTCTGGGAAATAAAATACCGTACACAAAACTGGCTGCTTACACAGACAGCTTGGGTTAACAAAAAACAAATAATCCTTTGACTAGTCGCTTTTACTGTCACGGAAATGAAGTGTTCACCCTGACAGAAGTAAGAAAACAAGAGTAACTAGAGGCGCAGCATTTGTGAGGATGTGCATTACATTTCCAAACATCTGCTTATCTTTTTTTTTTTAAGCTGTTGCTTCCCTGGTTATGGGGTGGATTTACCCGTGGCAGCCCCCTTTCTCTTTCTTGTAACGGCCTCTCTGTTTTGTTTTAAACCCTTTAACAGAATTTCGGCTATATATTCATCATAAAAGCCAAAATTGTGAAACTGAGGAAGGTATCTGGCGATACCTGGCCAAGGTACTATGTACAACCAACACGGTAAATTTTAGGTCATTCGGAGCAGATTTTTCATTTTTCCTTATACCAAGTTGAAGAAACCAAATGCTGGAAGCCCGCAAGCTTGCTCCCTCCAAGAATTTAAAAAACAAATAAATAAAAGCGAGCCAAATTCTTTTCAGATGCCAGGACACATTGGGTTTAGAAGACTGAACGTCATAGGCAGAAGGAAATACTGTACAGACAAAAGAAGACAGTTCCAGAGTTAATTTGTTGCATACGCGGAGGACTGGAAGTATAGGGTTAACTCCTGCATTAAAGTGCTGTACAGAAAAAGAGACGAAAGTTCGCTGCTAAATGGGTGCTACGCACCCGCCGCAATGAGTTGAGATGGAAGCAGACATTTCAGAATAGCAGCCACCACTGAAGCAGCGACAAAAAAGAAATAAAGATGCAACAGTGTAGCGAAATGAGAGGTTGAAGGGAGCCAGTTAGAGGAAGAGAGTTAATGAGACGAAAAGACTTTAACTCCACCCTGTTGAGAAGAGCTATATGTTGAAAGCCCCCATACATGAGAGTTGTACTCTACACAGGGGCGAATAAAACCCCTGTATAAAATCAACAACTGAGCTGGGGTAAAGAAGGCACGGAATCGGCTTAGCACACCTAATCTCTTGGAGGCAGATTTTGCAAGAGAATTATGATCTTTCCATTGTATATCTCGAGAGCATGAAACCTAAAGAACATTCAGAGATTAGGACTGGATAGAATATTGTTGAATGTTAACGGATACTCTTGAGGGTGTTGTAACAGGCTATGATAAGATCAAGAAGAAACAAAGAGAAAAAAAATTCCTTTGGGTAATGTAACTGCTCTGAACATGGCTGGAGCATTCACCACTGTTGCATAAGGGTCTCCTATCCAGGATATGAGACTTAGGAATCACGGAGAACTTTACACACTTTTCAAAAGCTATCTTGAGAACAGATACATCTCCTTGTTGCTGAGTGCCCAGGAGTCAGACTACAGCCCAGTCAGAACAGATGTCCCCAAGGCAGCTTACACAGTCAACTTGTTTGAAACATCTGTTCATATTACTTCTCATAACTGATCAGAAGCAGTTGTCAACGCCGACAATTTAACCTGCAACTCCATTTAACCCCATCAAGAGAAAGACAACGCTGCAACCAGAATGCAGTTTATAATTAATTCCGAAAACCAATTGGGAAACAGGATGCCAGATTTACTGCAGATAAGTTTTGCTTTCTTACTCCTACCCTCTTCATATTAGATTTAATTATTTATTAGTTTACGACCGCTATAATTTAACGGCCTTCGTTTATGTACTTTCATGTTTTTAATCTTGTTTGCTTGTTATAAGATATAAAAATCCTAACTGTGAATATTTCTCGATTGTAGAGTTTGCTCTAAAGATGGGATAAGCATTTTCCAAAACGTCAGCAAATAAAGACCTAACTTCGCCACGACGTTTGTGTTCTGCCTGGTGATCCTATTACGTCTGCGATTTCCACGCTCCAAGTCTACAGCTGAAGTCTCAATCACTAGTACCAAGTATAGTAACTGGGGTGAAGGAAATCGGCCTCTGTAGAATGGCCGTAAGCTACAGAAAATAAATAAATTAAAAAAAAACTAATGTTCTTTGTAAATTTCTACTCTACTTCAGAACAAACATTGAAGATCTGGCAGGATGAGTTTCACCCAAAGTGACGGCAATGTAATGAGTCCTACACCTGCTGACACCTGACGGAGCCCTACAACTGTACAGTACATGTACCAGATTCGATCAGAACTTGAGTACGCCTGCCTGGTTTGGTCTGATGCAGCTCAGACACAACCCACTCTTCTAAATAAAGTTCAGCCACGAATGATGAGACCCATCTCCCAGACAGCAGGATCGGGCACGAGAGCAAGTGTAGGGGGTCCTTAGTAATGTAGGGACATGGCAGGTTTCAGGATGCTGTTTATTCTGTTCAAGGATCAGCAGAGAAGCATGACTCTCCCGACGCCACCATCAAAGCAGAAACTGCGAAAGGAGATATCCAAATACCAACGCAACAGTGACGAGTACCGCAGCCCTGGAGGTGTCAGGATCCAACGTCACTCAGCTTCAAGACTTTATTATACAGTTACTTGCATTTGTGGATTTCCACGTTCACTTGAGATGTTCGAGTATATCCACATCCAACTTCAGTAAACTGCTTTAACTTCTTGAAAATTCCATTGCAGATTTAGGCACTAATCTTAAACCAGGTTATGTTTCAATGACAGTTCTTTGACAAAAATGTACATATTATCCAGTGTACTGTGAAGATAGCCAGAGCTTGGAATGTGAAAGATTAAGCCCGGGAGAGTTGAAGGATTTAGAGAGAGAGAGAGAGAGAGAGAGAGAAAACAAAGGAGGAACGTGGAACCATCCGAGAGTTTTCCAACATTTTTGCGCTAATTAAGAACAATGATATGTAGGTCTCCAGGGTGGTGTGTTGTGGGCGTGGTGGTACACACACACACACACACACACACACACACACACACACACACACACACAAACAAACACGCAAGAACACAAGCACACGCATAAGTACTTTAACAGATACACATACACACACACAAGCATACACACACACACACACACACACACACACACACACACACACACACACACACACACACACACACACAAACAAACACGCAAGAACACAAGCACACGCATAAGTACTTTAACAGATACACATACACACACACAAGCATACACACACACACACACACACACACACACACACACATACACACACACACACACACTCATGCACACGTGCGAGTGCGTGCAGGCACTCACAGATACTCACAAACACGTACCTAAACGCATCCCCGTGCGCATTTTTGCAACACACAAAGCACTTTCTCTCTCTCTCTCACTCACTCTCTCTCTCTCTCTCTCTCTCTCTCTCTCTCTCTCTCTCTCTCTCTTTATATATATATATAAGATATGAGACGATTAAATAACTGAAACGTAAACTTCTGGAATATAAACGAATATTTCAACTTAACTAGTATTGTCAAATTAATCAGTTAACACTCATTATTAATTGATTTCTTGTAGAACGAAACTTTGGGTATCGGCCATTAACAAGCCGCATCCCGTTGACATATGGGTACGTCTCCACATTTTGTCATGGTGACACCCAATAATGTACCCATACATTTTGCAATTGCGAGGTCTGTCATTTGCACATTTTTCAAATTTCGTGAGTGACTTTTGGTACTATACGCATGACACCTTCCTCTACCCTAGGCCAGGTGGGGACAATGCCTTACCCCACGTGACCGTCCCCCCCTCCGCACGGCATTGTCTCAGCAACTCACCTGTTACCAGTGACCTGGTCAGTAAAGACATGTCATGCCACAGTACGAAATTCAAGGCAAGAGTGATTCCCCAATCGAAGACAATGTGGAGGACAAAGTTACATGGCTCCAGAGGAGCCTAAGTGATGATGAGGTAACCGCCAAATAAGGTGCGGTATGCTGATGTGTTTGGTGAGTGAAACAATGCTTATATCACCTACATTATTGTGTGAAAAACAATATATTCTTGTATTACATATAAATTCGTACCAAATAAATAAATATCTACCTATTCTGAGTGGTTTGGAATAGTAACCCCTCCCATAGAAAACGTCTTCTATGGAGCGTGGCTCGATAGAAGACGGTACCAGGTGAGCAATTTCTCTCAGAATTTTCGATGTTTCTCATAAACAGTGGAGGTTTTAGCCAAAAAAAAAAAATCGGAAAATCTGCCGGGATTCGGGGGGGTCAATGGTGAAAAATCTGCTGGGACGCGGCGGATTAATTCTGGTTTCTTCATACAGAGGTGTACGTAATCATCACAGACTCACCTGGGCATTCCAGAAGTCTTTGTCATACGACACCATTGGGAGTTCATCGCGAACGCTGAAATTAGGACAATGTTCTCTTGGAGGAAGTCGTTTCATCAGCACATTAAACTATTCTCTTACTAAGTACACTGTTAGTATTATCATGGCATCAGTATGTAATGATGCAAAGGAATTATAATTGAATAAGTCTCAGTAACACATCTGGTGGGGTGACGATTACCTGAGTTGAGGTTAATTACATCTGTATCATCACCGACAATTATTCGTCCTTCAGATATCAGTCCATGATACTTTTACACCAGTGGTACACGGCTGTTGTGTATTAGCCTTCATTACGATATTTTCAGTAGCCACTGGTGGGCGCAGATGCTCAAACACTGCAGTTATCCCCCTCCAAAACGTACACCCCTCAACACTTGCCCTTTCCAATATCCGTCCATAGGAGTTTGCATTTTCAGTACTTTAACCACAAGAAAATAACTTCAAGCTGATTTTTGTCAATAAAGGAATACCATTGATTACTCAAGTTAAGGACAGAAGGAAGACATGTGTGAAGGGGGAGGGTATCGGGGAAACAGCAACTGATGCCAGTTAGTACTCCACTTAGAATGTAGGCGGAATGATCACTGCCGTGTATTACTCCTTGAGCAATATTGGCCTATCCAGCACATAGCCAGTTTTTGGCTTAGAACCATTGATTGTTACATATGCATTATGATTTATACCAAGACAGCTGTCCCTGCAATATAATTTTATACCTCAGAATTCCTTGTGCATATCTAACATTCTTCATTATAATACGAGTAATGGTTTCCTAATATAAGCCAGTAAGTCCTTCTTACCACTGAAGGCTAATATAACGATTATTTCTTCAACCAGTTAAAGAAACAGTTTCTGCTGCATTCATGAAATATAATACAGGGATTTTGAAAGTATCCCAACTCTGTATGAAGCAATCTTTGTGGGGCTGGGAAGTTCTAAAAAGAAATCATAAGGATATGATGAATTCTCTACCGAGCGATAAACTGCTCCTCTTATGCCTGTGCGGCCCATGACTTGGAGTAAAAGTATCTGCATTTATAGTCCTTGTACATCCTATAATTATCATCATGTCTCTGCACCATTTATTCATTTATTTCTTCCGTTTCATTCTTCCAAATACTTATACAACTTATCGCCATTACTTTGTTTCTTCACCAATTCGCTTCAAACTTGGCACACTGTTCCTTGGGCCATTAGCCTCAGACACTTTTTAAGCATTTTAAAGGGCTTTATGGGATCACACATCAAACCATATAAATACGCAAATTATGAAATCCCATGTTATTATATGTTCATTAATCTCCATGACAATTTGCACAGAAGCATGTGTGTGTGTAGGCTACTGTATGTTTGTGGATACCATCTTGAATTCCCTTGGGATTGTTGACAATGTTTTGTGTGTGTGTGTGTGTGTGTGTGTGTGTGTGTGTGTGTGTGTGTGTGTGTGTGTGTGTGTGTGTGTGTGTGTGTGTGTGTGTGTGTGTGTGTGTGCTTAAAGTTTCCATGTATGTGGATGATAGAGACCCACTATGGGTTCGTATAATTCATATCATCGAGATGAAGTGTTCGTAGATCATTTAGTGATTCGCTTTGTTATTAGCAGGCTGTGTCTTTGTGTTCAAGACACTGAGTTCATGGGAAACCTTTGCATTGATAGTGCTGGTGTATTCCAGAACTTGAGGCTGTTAAAGACTCGTTTGTCTGTATAGAAGAGAGTGATGGTTATTTTGTTATCGTCCGCCTTTTACCAAGGAGGAGCGATAATGTTTTTGTCCGTGTGTGTGTGTGTGTGTGTGTGTGTGTGTGTGTGTGTGTGTGTGTGTGTGTGTGTGTGTGTGTGCGCGTGTGTGTGCGCGTGCGTGCGCGTGCGTGCGTGCGTGCGTGCGTGCGTGTGTGTGTGTGTGTGTGTGTGTGTGTGTGTGTGTGTGTGTGTGTGTGTGTGTGTGTGTGTGTGTTCCCATATCTTATGAACGGCTCAAGCTATCAACATGAAATCTTCAGGATACCAAGATATGGCCATGATCTTCGATGAGTTCGAAAATGGGCACTCGGGGTCAAGGTCAAGGCCACCAAAATGTTTGCCAAAGGTCAACCAGTTTTTATCGCCCGCCTTTAGCACCATTATATCTCATGAAACGGCTGGAGCTATCGACAAGAAACGTTCAGGGTATCAAGATATGGTCAAAATGTTGGCCGAATTAAAAAATGGGCACTCGGGGTCAATGCCAAGGCCATCAAAATGGCTGCCAAAGGTCAACTAGTTTTTATTGCCCACCATTATATCTCATGAACGGCTTGAGCTATCAAAATGAAACCTGTAGGGTATCAAGACATGGCCAAAATCTTGGACTTGGCCAACAGCAATTCTGGTGGGCGATTAGTATTCGGCTGCCGGATGCTTTTCTTACACTGATAAAGGAATTGTTCTGTGTGTGTGTGTGTGTGTGTGTGTGTGTGTGTGTGTGTGTGTGTTATGCAGTAGTGTTGCAGTTGGCCTGCTGCATGATGAATTTTGGAGTGCTGAGAAGTTATTAGCACGCTGTCAGCATCAGACAGAACTGTTACATAAAGAGAAGTTGGTAGGTCATGTAGGAATACTTTCATAACTGAGGATGAAAGGACCAAGTCCAGTGGGACACAGTTGGTGAGTATCCTACAGTAATTTGTGGCTTTGGCTTTGGTTATTACTTGGACTTGTTTGTCTGACAGGAAGTTGGCAGCCATTTCTTGTCATTCTCCTGGCATGTTGACTTGATATGTGTAATCCACAGGGAAATCTCCTAAAGTTAAATGTTAATGAAGATGATACTTTACTCGAGGGCTTTTAATATAACTAGTTTACTCCTTAAATTAATCGTTAACTTCTTTGAAAACGGGAAATTAGTTGAACCAATAGCTTTCCCATGTGAAACCCCATGGCATTATATATATATATATATATATATATATATATATATATATATATATATATCATCATCATCATCATCAGCCGTTTGAGTATCCACTGCAGGACCTGCCTATCCCGACCGAAGTTGGGACGATACAGCCAATGTATCTCTACCAAGTGGCTCAGGCTGTCTGAGAGAAATTGTATGTAAGGTGAGAGGTGCTTTTAGGTGTAACTGTAGTGTTGGAGTGGCTCTGGATGTGTAAGCAGTCTGTGAACCAAGTGTAATCGGCCCGTGCAAGCCGACTGGGTGCAAGCATACTTTATAGTAGCGACACTGGTTCAACCACAGCACCCCTTGTGTCCGCCAATGCAGTACGTGGCCGGGTGAACACTCCCAAAGTTTATTACCCAGGCGGGGCGCGAACCGTGGTTCACCCGTGTACGAAACGTACACCCTACCACTGGACCACAGAGGCTCCATATATATATATATATATATATATATATATATATATATATTGCCAGACGCCTTAACCCCGTATGGGGTGGCCACAAACAAATCGCCTCCACATCGCCCTGTCCCCCGCCATTTCACTGCCCTGCTCCCAACTCACACCCCCCTTTCTCATATACCTCTCCACTCCATCCCTCCATCTCATCCTCGGCCTCCCCCTCCCTTTCCCCTCCTCCACCTCACACTCTCCTCGTCAGTCTCTCACCTTCCATCCTCTCCATGTATGTACACACACACACACACACACACACACACACACACACACACACACACACACATATATATATATATATATATATATATATATATATATATATATATATATATATATATATATATATATCCCATTGGAGCCCAGTGTCCCGAGTATTGGACAGAACTGAGATTTTTCAAGTCTTTATAAAGTAGGGAACCCACAGGGAGGGACCTATGAGCTTTGCGACTATGAGCCGATAGGCGGAGGGCGGTACGCTTAGTACCCTCCCAGTGCAATGCCTCGCCTAGCACCCCGGGGATCCAATGGGATATATATATATATATATATATATATATATATATATATATATATATATATATATATATATATAATATATGTCTGTAAGTCATTCCCAATATGACCACAGTGTTGTGTGTGTCAGCGAGGTGACGCACCGTGGACAAAGGGTAGCCAGAATAACAACATCCTCAACTTTTTCATTGTCGCTTTTCTTCTCACGTCTTTCTGGCGCTGTCCCATCCTCCCTCTCCCTTGCTATCCTGTACACTCTAACTCCCTCTCTTCTCTCTACTACTCCCTTCCTTTCTTCTCTACATCCTACTCCCTCTCTCCTCTGCTACCTCCTTATATCCCCTGCTCCCTACTTCTCTATTCGCTCCCCTTTTCTCTACCCCTTCCCTCTCTCCTCTGCTACAGTGACCTCGATCGACTTTTTAATTTGACCCAAACCTGGCTGATGGACTTTAATATTAGTAAATGTGAAGTGCTAAATGTTGGAAATAGAAATGCAAAAGCCAGTTACACCATGAACAGTATTCAGCTAGATAATGTCAGTCATGAAAAAGTCTTAGGAATTATAATTACAAACAATCTTAAACCAAGCAAACAGTGTACGGAGGCAGTTAAGAAAGCCAACAAATTAATCGGATTCATTGGTAAAGCGTTCGAATATAAAACACATAATATCATCCATACTTTATATAATTCTCTAGTTCGCCCACATTCAGAGTATTTTGTCCAGTTCTGGTCGCCTTATTACAAAAAAGATATAGAGTAACTTGAAAGAGCACAACGAAGGGCGACCAAAATGATACCTAGATTGAGAAACAAACCATACGAGGAGTGTTTAGAAGCCCTGAATATCTTTACCCTAACAAACGCAGATTACGAGGAGATTTAATTCAAGTACTTAAAATATTCAAAGGTGACGATAACATGGTTGTCGATAATTACTTCAAAGCTGATTGCTCGAATTATACTAGAGGCAAAGGGCATAAAATAACTGGCAAACGATTCCAGTCGAATGAGCATTTTATATGGAGTAAACTGCGCTCCAGTGTAGTAAACTGTGATACAATACTAACCTTTAAAGGTCGTTTGGACAAGTATCTGCCTTCTAACCCGCAGCTTAACATGTTTACTCCTGAATTATACACTTCTGTACATATAAACTTATTTTTTTCAGCCCGGGTGATGCAACCAGCAGAACAACACTGATAAACATTGCTGACTTC
Organism: Coenobita brevimanus; assembly: GCF_032717465.1. Taxonomy (NCBI): domain Eukaryota; kingdom Metazoa; phylum Arthropoda; class Malacostraca; order Decapoda; family Coenobitidae; genus Coenobita; species Coenobita brevimanus. The sequence continues at coordinate 22,046,818 of NC_136978.1, forward strand.
CTTTTCAAGTGGATAGTTTGGATCAAAATTTCCTCTCCTTCTTTCCTATGAAATTTCCATGAGAGTTTTTCTGTGCAGCACGGTGATCCTTCTTACTATTTCCTGCCGGCTTCGGCTGGAGGATTTGGTGGGAGGGGAGGGGAGCCTTCCTGTTTTTCTCTCCTTGTCCTTAACTGGTAGAATAGTTTTGTTAGTTACAACCTTCCCTATACCAAAAAGCCAAAAAGGACTAACAGGTCTGTTGCTGTTTGCTTTCCTTTGTGTTCCGTTGTACCTTTCTCTCTTCTCTGCCCCCGTCGTCTCTTCTCTGCTCCCTTTCTCTCTACTTTGATATCTTTCTTTCTTTTCTACTCCCTCTCTGTCCTATTCCATCTTCTCCCACCTCTGCCCCCTCCCTCTCTTCTCTGTTCCCCCCCTCTCTTCTCTACTACCACCCCTTCTCAGTTCCTTCTCCTTCCTACTCCATCTTCTCTCATCTCTGCCGCATCCCTCTCGTCTCACCTCCCTCCCTTTTTACGAGTATTCTGCTCCCCACCTCTCTTCACATCTACCCCCTCCCTTCCTCCTGCCCTTTCTTGCCGCTTCCTTTCTCTATTTCACTATAATCCCTATTCTCCTTTCCACAACTCTACTTCCTCAATCCCTACTCCCCTCTCCTATAATCCCTCCGCTTCCTATGTTGTTTTCCTCCCTCTCTCTTACTCTCCCTTACGCTACTCCTTCACTCTCTCTCTCTCTCTTTCTTGCGCTTCCTCAACCTCCTCTATTCTTTTTCTCTTGCTCGCTTTCACTCTTTTACACTGTGCTTTCTCACAAACACTCTTCCCTTCTGCTCCTTCGCCTCCTCTTCTTTCCATTTTTTTCATTTCCTACTTCTCTTCTGTACTCCCTCTCATCCTCCTCACCCACTCTTCCCCTGCATCTCCCTTTTTTTTTTTTTCTTTCCTCTCGCCTCCTTGCTCTTTTTCTTCTTCTCCTACCTTCTCTTCTCCACCACTATCTTCCTGTCTTCTTTACCACTCTTCCTTCCCTCTCTTTTCCTTCACTCCCTCTCTCTCTTTCTGGCCACTCCCTTCGTCCTCACTTTCTTTGCTTCTACTCCCCCCCCCCCTCCTCTTCTCTTTTCATCAAGTTCTCCAACCCCTCCGTCTCTCCCTGGCTCTTCCTCCATTCCCTCCCTTTCTCATTTCCTTCACTTCTCCAGTTCCTCTCTCTCGTTCTCTTCCCTCCTCATCTTCTTTTCTTTCCTATTTTCCTTCACTCCTACTCTTTCTCTCTCTTTTCCTCCATTCCCTCCCTTTCTTTTCCTCCAGTTCTTCACTTTTATCTCTTTTTTTCATCCACCTTGCTATATCCTCTCTACTACTTACTTTGTTTTCCATAATGAACCCCATTATTCCCTTCCTTCTCTTTTTTCCACCCACTCACTCATTTACTCACTCACTCATTTACTCACTCACTCATTTGCTCACTCACTCACTTACTCCATCAATCAATTAATCAACCAATCAGTTACGTATTCATTCACTAACTCATTTACCCACTCACTCACTCCTTTGCCCACTCACTCACTCACTTCATCAATCAGTTAATCAACAAACCAATCAATTATTCACTCACTCCATCAATCAATCATTCAATCAATTACCTACTCACCCACTCACTCCATGAATCAGCTAATCAGCCAATCAATTACTTACTCTCACTCATTTACTCACTCACTCACTCTGTCAATAAATTAATCAACCAATGAATTACTCACATACTTACTCATTTACTCACTCACTCACTCACGCAGTCCATCAATCAATTAATCAACCGACCAATCAATTACTCACCGGCTCAATCACTCATTTTCCCACTCAGCTTTCACCCCAATCAGTCAGCCAGTTACTCACTCAGGTTTCATCTCTCTCACTTAATCAATTTCTCATCCAGTCAGTCACATACTTTTCACAACCTGTCATTCCCTTTCTCACCTTTCTCTTTATTTCACTTACTATTTTTTTCACTGTTTCATACACTCATTCACTCTCTCTTCTCCACTGCCTTCCTAACTCCTTCAGTTCCCCATGACACTCACTCTTTCCGTCACTCTACTCCATAGATTCCTTCACTCACTCACTCTCCCAGTCATTCTATCGCTCAGTCTTTTAACATCTCACTTGCATACTCTCTCATTCTCCTTTCCCTTACCCATCTCCCTCTCTCCCTTAATTCCCCTCTATTGTCTCACTCTCTCACTCCTTCCGGTCACTCCCACTCCCTCGCTCTCCCCCACTCACAACTTTCACTGCTTCACTCTCTTCCACTGACTCTTTTTCATTCACTTTCACTTGTCACTCTCTCGCCTTTCTCAACTCACACACTCTTCACTACTCTCACTCCTCTCCTCTATTTTACCTCTTCTTCACTCTACCTCCGTCTCCTCCTAAACTCCCTTACTTTCGTTATCCACACACTCCCTAACTTCCTCTTTCTGCCTTCCTCCCCTCCCCTTCTCTCTCCCTCCCTCATGTCCTCTTCGTCTCCCTCACTCTCCTGGAAACTGAACGACCGAGAAACTCCTCAGGCGGTTCGTAAATTTCTCCAGTCAAGTGTGTTTGGGTGTGTGAGGCTTGGATGTGGAAAGTGATTGTTGGAAATGGGTTAAGTGATTGTAGACTGTGCAGTGACCATTGATTGTGA
>NC_136978.1:22054505-22084505 GCF_032717465.1 Coenobita brevimanus
TGGAAGTAATGGTTAACTCTTGCATTAGAGAGTTGGACAGAAAAGGGATGGGAGTTTGTTGCTAGACGGGTACTACGCACCCGCTGTAGTGGTGGAGGGATGCAAGCAGGCAGGTCAGAGGAGCAGTGACCATTGAAGTAGAGACAGAAAAGAAAGATCCAACAAGAGCAGCGAAGAGACAGAAGATGAAGGGAGCCAATAAGAGAAGAGTTAATAGGACGAAATGTCTTAGACTCCACCTTGCTGAGGAGATGTATGTGGGGAGCCTCCCCACGCACGAGAGATTCACTCTTCACAGGGGCGAATAAAACCAGTGTATAAAGTTAACAACTGTGCACGGGTAAAGAAGACACGGAGTCGGTTTAGCACACCTAATCCCTAGGTAACAGATTTTACGAGAGGTAATATTAACTTAAAGATAAATCCCATGAGAATCAAACCTCAAGTACGTTCAGTGATGATGCAGGATTGAGCTGGAAATTGTTTACTGTTAGAGGTTACTCCTGCGGGAGATTTTGACAGGACAAAAGATGTAAGAACTGAGTTTTCGATGCATTAAAACAAGGTTATTTCTACCCCAATCAGAGATATGAACCAAGTCAGACGTTAAGTGTGCCATAGCCTCAGCCACTGTATGTTTATGTCATTGCTGAGATGGACGCTGTGGGAAGCGGATGGAAAGGTAAAGGGTGGAGTCATCAGCGTATGTGTTGATAGGGTTAGATGTACAACTTAGGTCACTGATGAACAGTGGGAAGAGAGCTGCTGATGGGACAGAACCCTGAGGAACAGCACTATTGATAGCTCTAGAAGAACGATGGCCGTCTGCAAGAGCAGCTAGAGAACGACCAAAAAGGAAGCTACAAATCAAGGCACAGATAGGATTGAAACCGTATGAGGGCTATTTGGAAATTAAAGATTTATGCCAGACTCGATCGAGAGCCTCTGAGATGTCATGTGCAATGGCAAAGCTTTCGCCAAAGTCCCGAAAGGAGGATTTCCAGGAGTCTGAAAGGAGGGTGTGAAGATCGCCAATCTCCTTGGCGGAAACCATACTAACGATCGGAAAGAAGGTTATGATAGAAAAGGTGGCTTAATTTTTTTTTAAAGAATAGATGTAAAACCTTAGAAATACAGGATATCAAAGCAATTGGGCGATAGTTGGAGGTCTGGGAAGGGTCACTCTTCTTTGGGACAGGCTGAAGTAGAGCAAACTTCCAGCCTCAAGGAAAAGCACAAGTTGACAGACAAAGGCGAAAGTTTAACTAGGCAGAGAGTAAGCAAAGGAACCCAGTTCTTGAGGACAACAGGAGGGCCGATATGCCTTGTTTGTATCAGGCACATATGCCTTGATTATACTGAGGCCGGTGATGGCAGAAAACACATCAGTTGAAGAAATTTGAAAGTCAGCCATGAGGATGTCATGGCAAGGAAGTGATGGAGGAACAGCACAAAAATCGTCTAAGGTGGAAATGAAGAGAAAGTCTGAGTGAAGAGTTCTGCTTATCAGTAAAGAAACAGCTACAGTCATCAGAGCGGAAAACTGGTGGGATGGATGAAGTAAAGTTGTTAGAACGGTTTTGACAAGGTGCCAGTAGGATCGGGTAAATTTGAGACGGAGAGTTCATGGCATTTAGTAAGAATGAAATTATAATTATTTTTTGCAGAGCGAAGGACAGACTTTTGATGATTTCGGGCAGAAACATAAATTAGATGAAATTCAGGGGTGGGCTGGCTCTGATACCTTTTGATGGCCTTCTCCTTGTTGTGGAGAGCATTAGAACAAGCGTGATTAAACCAAGGTTTTCTGCATTAGTCACAAGATAAGAGAAAGGAATGTGTGTTTCCATGCCCGAGAGAATAACCTCCGTAATGAATGAGGCACTCAGATGGCTCTCGGCCATGCAAGCAATTCATCCAGGGGAAAATCAATGAAGTAATGCCTGAGGGCCTCCCAATGAGCAGTTCCAACGTGCCACAGCCACTGCTTCTTGGGAGAAACCACATGCCTTACTGGAGTGATAGGACAGGCTAAAGTGATAAGATTGTGAGTAGAGGAGCCCAACAGAGAGAAAAGATTAACGGCACAAGCAGAAGGATTTGTGTATGGAAAAGGTTGAGTATGTTGGAACTCTCTCCAAAGCAGTCAGGGATATGTAGGATGCTGTGCAAATTGCTCTACGTCATTCAGGATAGAAAAGATGTAGGCTTGTTCACCAGGTGGATCAGTGAAAAGATAGGAGAGCCAAAGGTGGTGGTAACACTGAAATCACCTAGAATGGAGATTTCTGAGAAAGCAGATACTGATGGGATGTATTCCATCTTAGATGTGAGATTGTCAAAGAATTCTTCATAGTAAAACTAGGGGATAAGTAAACAGCATAGATATATTTAGTCAGAGAATGACAGGATAGCCGATGCCACGGAACACAGAATTCAAAAGATTCAAGTTCAGGAACACAAGAACAAGATACGTCGTTGCATACATATACACAGCAGCCACCTTTGGCTTTGAAGTGAGCACTGAGAAAAAATGAAGGATACAGAGAAGGGCTTGCTATCAGTTGCCTCAAACAGTTTGAGTCTCAGTAAGGAAGAGAAGGTTGGGTTAAGAGGAAGAAGTAATGTTCAACAGGGATATAATTAGAGGAAAGGCCGCGAAAGTTGCAGAAATGAAGAAATGAGCTAAATAAAGGTTTCAGGAACGTCTCTTGGTCGCCAGGGGGGGAAAGGGCCAATCGTGGGGGCTTTTCTGCTCCCCCCACCCCACCCCGGGACTCCGAGACTAGGTGTTGAGCTGCCTTTCTTTCTTTCTTTCTTTGTTTCTTTCTTTTAGAAAAGGAAGTATGGTGTCCAATGTGCATGCAGTTTGGTGTTGACAGTTGGTGGAAACTGTGCAGGAGGGTATGCTGGCCTACTCTCTGTGTTCCTGAAGCACTGCAACAGTTTAGCAAAAGGGGATAGTCAGAAGCTAGTCCCGAGGGCTGATGAAATGGAAGTTCCAGCTCTCATTATCATCAACTTTCCATCCACCATGGGAGTTCTGCCCTGTTCGATGATGATGATGACGATGATGATGATGATGATCCCTGACCTGGACAGGGAGGCCAGGAGTAATGACAAAAGAGTGTGTGTGTGTTCTTACCTAATTGTATCTTTACAGGAATGAGTCAAGCTCGTACTGTCCCGTGTCTTAAACCATATTTATCGTACATATCCTTAAATTCGTGAATTGTTTTGGCACACACTATTTCATTCGGTAGTGCATTCCATTGATCAACTGCTCTGTTTGGGAAACTGAATTTCCTTACGTCTTTATTACCTCTCTTCTTATGCAATTTTTTGCAGTGTCCTCTTGGTGATGCTTCTCTATATGTTAAGTAATCATTTATGTCTATTTTCTCCTTCCTTGATATGCACTTATATAGCATTATCATGTCACCTCTTTTCCTTCTCTCCTGTAGTGTTGGTAGATTCAGTTTATTTAGTCTTTCTTCGTAGCTTAGGTCCCTTAAGCTTGGTGTCCATCTTGTAGCGGCCCTTTGAACTTTTTCTATCTTGTCTATGTGTTTTTTGAGATGAGGACTCCAGACTACTGATGCATATTCCAGGGTTGGTCTAATGAATGATGTTATTATCCTTCTTAGCATGTCATCATTTATGTATGTGAATGCTATTCTCATATTTGCAAGCAGTGTATACATGTTCCGTACCTTCTCGCTGATGTGGTCAGCCGGAGATAGTTTGTTATTGATAATCACACCTAGGTCCTTCTCACTTTCTGATGTGTGTAGGGTTTTATTTCCTAACTTATAATCCCAATCAGGTCTTTTTCCACTTTTACCATACTTGATTACATGACACTTGTCCACATTGAATTCCATTTGCCACGTATTACCCCATTCATGAAGTTTATTTAATTCTTCTTGTAGCTCTTTACAAAAGCCTGTGTTAGTAATTCTCCTTTGTATTTTTGCATCATCTGCAAACATATTCAGATAGCTCTCATTTCCAGTGTTAACTGTTTATATCATTTATATACACTAAAAAGATGATTGGTGCCAGCACTGAACCCTGTGGTACTCCACTAGTCACTTCTTTCCATGATGAGTAGTTTCCTCTTAGTACTGTTCTCATTTCTCTTTTTATGAGAAAATCTTGCATCCAACAAAACAGTTTGCCTCAAATTCCTCCTTGATGGTACAGTTTCCACAAAAGTCTTTGGTGTGGTACTGTGTCAAAAGCTTTCTTGAAATCTAAATAGATACTGTCCACCCATCCTTCTCTTTCCTGTATTGTGTTTGTTGCTTTGTCATAGTAGCTCAACAGATTAGTAACAAATGATTTTCCTTTTCTGAAACCAAACTGTCTTTCTGTTATCATACTGTGTTCTTCTCGATGATTTACCCAAGCTTTTCTTATAAGCTTTTCTAATACCTTGCTTACAACACTGGTCAGTGATACTGGTCGGTAGTTGGGTGGATTTTGTCTATTTCCTTTCTTGAATAAGGGGACAATATTTGCTTTCTTCCAAATATCAGGTAGTTTACCTTGATTCGAGGATTTCTTGAAAATTAAAAATAATGGTTTACTTAACTCCTTTGCACATTCTCGTAGTACCCAACATGAAATTTCATCAGGATCACTTTCTTTTCCTCTGTCTAATTTACTTAACTCCTCCTGTATTACTTTTTCTGCTATTTGTATATCTGGTAGTATGTGTGGACATGCATGTTCCACATAGTCCCTTTCAAAATTTTTTTCTTTTGTAAAAACTAATTGGAAATTCTTATTTAGTGCTTCACAAATATCTTTCTCTTGCGTATAAGTGATTCCCTCGTCCGTAATGGATCGTATTATATCTTTTATTTTGGTCTTGCTTCTGATGTAGCTGTAAAACAGCTTTGGTTGATCACTACTTTTATTTATTATATCCTCCTCAAACTGTTTTTAGGCTTCCCTCCTTATTCTTGTATAATCGTTTCTTGCCTGTTTGTAATTATCATACGCCCTTTCACTATTGTTTCTTCTGTATCTATTCCACAACAAATCTCTTCTTTCTTTTGATTTTTACATTCTGTATTGAACCATTTCTGTATTTTCTTATCTGCTTCTTTGTGCTGTGGGATGTAGTTCTGGACTCCTATTTCATAAAATTCACAAATTTTTTATATACAGCATTTAAATCTTGTCCTCTAAGCTCAATTTCCCAATCAACTTCTAAGAAATACTTCTTTAGGTCTTGATAATTTCCCTTTTTATAGTTTAGGCTCTTTTTGTAACTTTCATTGTTGTTAACTATGTCATATGCTATCCTGAAGTTGTAATTTAGTACTGCATGATCGCTTTTGCCGAGTGGAGGGTGATATATTAAACTGTCAATATCATTTTCTTGCCTAGTAAATATTAGATCTAGCACCGAAGGTACATCGAGTCCTCTTTTTCTGGTGGTTTCCCTCACATGTTGCGTTAGGAAAAACTCTTACACGAGATCCAGGAGCTTTTGGTCCCAACAGCTTTCTTGGCTAATTATATCAAGAGTATTCCAATTTATATTTGTATTAAAATCTCCAGTTAGTATAATTCTTTCCGATTTCTCTTCCATTTTATGTAGTAATGATCTTAAACTCTGAATTGTACTCTCTGCCAGGTCCTCATATTCGTCTCTTTCCCATGTGTTTGATCTGGGTGGCATGTACAAATTGGCTACAATTACTTTACCTTCAGATGTGTTGATCTCTCCTGCAATCAGTTCTACTTGTGATGGTATATCTAGTTTTATTTCATTGACTTTTAGATTTTTCTTAGTTAATATTATTATTCCTCCTCCTTTTTTTAAATTTCTGTCTCTTCTCCATATATTGTATTCCTCTAAGTTTAGTATGTCATTGGATATCCTTGGTGTTAATTTTGTTTCAGTTAGGCATATTATTTGTGGTTCATTTTCTCTGACATAATCATTCATCTCTAGTAATTTAGATACCATTCCATCCACATTTGAGTACATCAACTTTATCATCTTGTTTATATACTTGTCATGACATGGTTTTACTACCTTCCTCCTTTTTATTCCATCCTATTTATGTACCACTTTCGTACCTGCAATCCTATTAATCTGTAAAAAAAATTGTTCTTCTCCTCTTCTGATCTTCCCTCATTTTTTGTTTTTGCTTCCTCCCTCTTCTCTTTCAGTAATTCCAGTTCCTCTTGTTTTAGGCATCTTTTTATCCATACATTTTTGAACTCCTCTTTTTCCATAAGATTCTTTGCATTTTTTAGTATCTCCTCCACAGTGTTTACACTCTGGAAAGTCACCTTTAGAGGTCTTGTCTTGCTTTTCTCGTATTTCCCTAACCTTTTGTGTTCCTCTATGTCTTTACTACAGATTTCCTCTGATACTTCTTTCAGTAAGCTCATTACATTTGCCATCTCCTTTTTGTCTCTTGTGATCTTGTTTTTTACTTCTTCCTCTTCTATACCAGTGATTACTATAGATTTGTTTATATCTACTGAATCTCTGACTAACTTTGGATTGTTTTGGATTATTCTTTTCACTTCCTGTTTAATGCTTTTTTCCTCCACCCTTGTTTCTAAGTCTTTCTTTACTTTCACCATTTCAGCATACATGGTTTCCACATCATTTTTGTAGCTTTGCACAGCTTCATTCACCTGTGTTATCTTCTCAATATCACTGCTTTGGTCTATCAGACTGCTTACTTGCCTAATTGTCTCCGTATTATTTTTGAACTCTTCCATAACACTCTCATGATTGACTACTGTACTTGCCATTTCACTCATTTTCTTCCTAAGTGTACTCAATTCCACTGTTAGTTCACTGATGGTTGTGTCTTTCTTGTTGGCCTCCCTTCCTAGTTTTTCTATTTCTTCCTTTTGCAAGTGCATCTGCTTCTTTATTTCATCAATTTCATTTTTGAAAGCCATTTCTAGTTTGTGTACACGTTCAACCAGTCTATTGTGCGTCTCCACTTCAACCAGTTCTTGGTAGAAATCATCATCTTGCTTTCTACCTTTATCCCTTTTCTTTTCCAAATTTGCTTTACTAAAGTATGTGTCCATTTTGCAATACTAAAAGCACAGAGTACATGTACTTACATACCCCGTGCAGCTGTAGTCTAAACAAACCTCAGCTGACTGAGCGCAGTCTTTCGCCCCTTGGTTCTCTTTTCTGTTTGAACAAGTTTTGTTTAAACTTTTTTTTTTTCTTTTAATAATGAAAAATCATTTTGTCTAACCTGGTACTGAGCTTGACTCATATAAAGATACTAATTTAGGTAATGCCACTGGCCGTCCTGGTTCGGAGCGCCGAGGTCGCACGTCTGCTATCTGTGACTCCCACTGTGTGTGTGTGTGTGTGTGTGTGTGTCAGACCCTTTTCATGTTTATGTTCACTCTACCTTGAACTTTTTTCCATGTCTTGTTTCTCATTCTTCTTCGCTTTATTTTTCTTCTTCGTCTTCTCTTTTTGTCCTCTTTTTTTTTCTTCGTTTCTTTTTCTCTTTTCGTCATCTTTTCATTTTCTCTTTCCTCTTCCTTCTCCGTTCTTTTCTTTTTCCTGCATTTCGTCCATCTTTTCCTCTTCTCTTTTTCCCCTTCTATTTCTTCTTCATCTCGTCTCTTCCTTCCTCTACTTTCTTTTCTTCTCGTCACTTTCCTTCCATCTGCTTCCCTGCTCCTCTCTCTTCTCATCCTGTCTTCCTATTCTGCTCTTTCCTTCCTTTTCCGTCTCGTTCATGTCTTCCATCTTCTCTTCCGCCTTCTGTTTTTCCTTTTCTTTATCATCTCTTCCTTTTTTCTTCCTTTTCCTTCTTCTCTTCTCTGCATTTTCTTCTCCCCTCTTCCTCTTCTGTTTCTTCCCTTTTCAACTCTTCCTTATTCTTTCTCTTCTGTCCTCGTGTCTTCTTTTACTATTTTTTACTCTTCATTATTTTTCTATTCTCTTCACTCTTCTTTATTTCTCTTTCTTTTCATCTCTTTTTAATGTTTTCCCCTCTTTTCCTTCATTTTCTTTTTTCATCTTCCATCATTCTTCCTCTCTTCCTTTTCCTTTTCTTCTTTCCTCACTCTCATCTCATTCTCGTCACTCATCCTCTCCATTCTCCACCTCTTGTTCTTTTCCCTTCCCTCCTCTTTTCCTTTTCTTCCTTCTCTTCTTCCCTTTCTTATCTTCTCTCTCTTTTATGTCTTTCCATCCTCTCTTTCTTTTCCTCTTTCTCTCCTCCTTCTCCCGCTCTTCTTACCCTTATCATCACCTCAGCTTTATCCTGTTTTCCTTCTCTCCTCCTTCCCTCTTTTCTCCCCACTCCCCTCTTCTCTTCCCTGTCCTCCTTTCCTCCTCTCATTCTTTCTCTCTCTTCACCCTCATCATCTCAGCTTTATTCAGCTTTCGTTCTTTCCTTCTCTTCCTCTCCTCCTTCCCCTCTTTTCTCCCCACTCCCCTCTTCCCTTCCCTTTCTTCTTTTCCTCCTCGTCCTCTCTTTTTTTCTTTCTCTCTCCTCATGGTCATCATCATCTCAACTTTATCCTGTTTTCCTTCTTTCCATCGCTTCCCCTCCTCCTTCCCCTCTACTCTCTCCACTCCCTTCTTTTCTCTCTCCTATTTGCTCCTCTTCATTCTCTCATTTTTTCCCTGTAACCAGCATTCTCTTTCATCCTCTTTCTATTTTTCCCTCCTCTTATGACCTTTTAACTCTTTTTCCCCCGCTTCCTCTATTTTTAGCTCCAGTTTTCTTTCTCCACCATTCGCCATGCTCTTCCCCTTTTCTCCCACCACCGTTTCGTCCTATATCACCTATTTATATTCTACGTTTTGTCTGTTCGGCCCAGGGACGCCTTTTCTCTTATACTGACTAGATTCTAATTCCTTTTACGTTTCTCAAGTTAAACAAAATCGTCTGGCAGTAGCTAAAATAAAAACTATAAAGCGACCTCGGGGTAAAGGGTTCCAATCTTTCTGTCCCACCTTTTTTCTCTTCCCCTCTTTCCCCTCTCCTCTCCTCTCTTCTTCCCTCTTCTTTTCACTTTTCTATACCCGCCTCTCTTATCAGTCTATCGATCCCCACCTCTTTCTTCTCGTGTCTTCTTGCCTCTTCTCTCCTCTTTGTATCTTTTTTCCTCTTTCAGACCCTAGTTTTCTGTCCTATCTCTGGTCCTCTTCTCTCCCGTCGTATTTCCCTCTCCTATTTCCTCTCTTCTCCGTCCTCTTTTTTACCCTCTCCTCTCCTCTCTCCTTTCCTCTTATCTCCTCTCCCACCTCCCTCTATCCTGCTCCACACTCACTCCTGTCAGACCCATTTAATTTCCTTCCTATTCTCCTCTCATCTCCTCACATCCACTTCTGTCCCCATCTTCCCCCTCTGCTTCTCTCCATTCCTCTCCTCCTCCACTCCTCCTCACTCACGTTTTCTAATCCCTTTTAATCTCTGCTCATAATCCCAATGTGATGGACTTTCACGATGTAGCCCGACTCTCGTAAACTTGTACACACTTTTCCCCCGATTCTTTAACTCTCTCTACACTGTCCCTCTCTCTAAGTCCACTAACTATCTCCTTTGGTCCGCGAGACAAGATTTTTATCACCACCACCATCATCATCATCATCATCATCATCATCATCATCATCATCACCATCATCACCATCATCACCACCACCACCAGCACCACCATCATCACCACCACCACCAGCACCACCACCACCACCACCATCACCACCACCACCACCACCATCATCATCATCATCATCATCATCATCATCATCATCATCATCATCATCATCATCATCATCATCATCATCATTTCATTACACAGGGTGGGGTAAACATTCAGAATATGATTGTTTACCGTAGGAGTTCAGAATAGAATGAATGAGCGAATATGGCCCAAATGCAGAATACTGATTGACCTTTAATGTGTGTAAGAAAAAGTTGACTGATAGAAATAGACACAGATCAAGGCGGTGGAGCATGTGGTGCGAATGTGGAGTGGCTAGGAGAGTGTATAAAAGTAAGGTGGTTAGGTGGAGAACAGAGGGAGATCGGGAACAAGTGAAGGAGTAAATGGAACGAATGTAGTGTGGGAGAGCGTATGAGTGAGATGGTTGGGTAGAGGATGGTGAGGTCGAGATCATGGTGCGAGGGTATGTTATGGAGGCTGGTGTATGGTGAGAAGAGGGGTTGTTACTGAGCAGGGATAGAGACAGCTGAAGGTCATTTTTTTAGGCCACCCCTCACAAGACTGACAGACAGACTGACACATAAATGGATAAATAGACAGATGGATAGATATGTTTTTATCATAGCCTGGGCCAGGTGGTTACATCCCTAACACCAATACGACCAGTTTCCAGCCCGCACTCCAGGCCCTTTCTTTCTTTTTTTAATCCATGGCGTTACGCAGGGAATACGTGAGAAGTACTATCACGATTATACTTTCGCCGACCTTTCCCTTTGGCGTCGGAAGAACGTAACAAATGAGTGAAAGGGTGTGGAAAGGAAGAATACTCCATGGCGTTCTGGGAGGAATGAGAAGTACAGGAGAGAGAGAGAGAGAGTAAACTCAAACTATTGACTTTCACCTCATCTGCCACTGTTTGATATTCCCTCTCCTTGGATGAAACTCTCAACAGTAAGTCCACCTTCGCCGACTTCCCCGACTGATCTGGTAGCCAATGACGCGAGTTGTTCCCACTTTGTTGCACCTGACATCATTAGGCCATTTCACGTTCTAAAGTAAACGGAAGCGAGTTTAATAAGCCCAACTTAGCGTCGTATTTTCGCTGACTCAAGAGATTTCCATTTAACATCTCCTTCGCGACCTAGTTTACGTTTTACACTTTAGGTCCGTGGCATGTAAGGCTTCGCGAAACCTGTACCCCGGTTTACTTTGCCTAAAACGCCTTTACTGTTTTCGTTTTATCGCTGGCATAGTTTACATCAGTAGCACACAAAAAATACAAAGCTGTAATGTGCAAAGAAAATACCAAGGATGAATTGTTACAAAGGTGTTACAGAATCTCCAAACCCACTTAGAATACGATCCTATGTATTCTGTATGTCAGATGAAGTTGTATTTTACTTTAATGTCGCAACCATTTTTCACAGGCGCCTCATTTTGTGCCTTTAACCTCTGTCGCCAGTTGAAAGATATCGATGCAAAAAAAAAAAAAAAATGAAAGATACAATTAAGATGGAAGTGGTTATTAACTTCTTCAGTCCTATAAAGTAATATGATGCTTGTTACCTCTAGATCATTATATGTATTCACTTTAGGATACTTTTCGAAGCTGAGGGGTTGCAAACAGTCATTATTTTCTTCAATATCCATTTCCGGTACTAATTAAAACCATCTGTTCCGTGGCACAAATAAAGTCCACACGACGTCACCAGGTTAACTTGTAACATACACAACAAATCGCTCAAGCAGGGGAGCTACGATGTCTTCTATGAGGACCACAATACGACTGCATATGAAATGAGGTCAGACGTGGCCGTGTCAAGCAGCGTTAGGTCCAATCAGATCAGATCCAATCAAGTCAGGTTAGCTTGAGAATTAAGTAGTACGATTAATAACCTACTTCCGAAGTTTATTGCTCCTATTTCTGGATCCTGCTTACAAATGGTGTTAGGATGGTAATAATTATGATGATCATGAGCGTCATCATTATCATGACTGTGATCTTAATTAATAGTCATATTTTCGTTGGCATAACAGAGACGTGATTGAATTAATGAATGAGAACCTAGAATAGAAAGATTGGAAATAAAAAACGATTTAAAATACAGGAGAGAGAGACAGACAGACAGACAGACAGACAGACAGACAGACAGACAGAGACACGGACAGACAGGCAGACACAAAAGCGGGTGAGTGTGGGAGTAAATATAAAAGCAGAAGACCCTTTATTTAACATGCATCATTATTTTTGCGCCAATTAAATGCCAGCTTTTTGTTCTGGTGTCAGCATATAATTACCCGCCTCACAGCCACATTATTCACACCGCCATAGTAAGGCATTTTTCACCGCCTGTATTCTCGTCTCATTAATTTTAGGGATGTGTTATTAACTATTTTTATCAGTAAGTATTTTAGGCTTTTTATATCACCAGCATTTTTCCTTTTCTTAATAAGCAAACCAAACTTGGCCGTAGTTGCCCAAGGCTCTATTACGCTTTTTTCCCTTACCTGGATTGTGAGACGCCAGGTATATGAGAGTGGTGCGTGCTTACTTTCTTCTTGCATATGTTGTTGTACGAGAAAAGTCTGAAATACACCAGTGTCACGCCCATATCTGTCAACCTACAAAGCTCATCTTCATGTAGTGTGTTATCTTCGCCCTGCTCCATGAAACACTACCATCACAGCACCAACCGCCCACTCCTGCCCGCGCTTCCCTCCCTTCTTCTGCTCCTCCCCTTACATTCATACACTGAACGTCTAGGAGAAATATGCTCCCACTGCCAGCACTGCCTCTCGAACAGTGCCCATCTTCACAGGACGCACTGATCCTGCCCTGCCCTGATACGCACCACCATCTTACCCCATCCCACCCATTCCATCGACTCCTTTCTGTTCATCTCACACACATGATCCTTCAACACCTCTCACTTGCACCTGCTGGCCTCCCTACAACATCCATCTTCACAACATACACTTCCCCCCAGCATCTCCCTCCACCCACCACCATCCAAGCCCATCCTCCCCACCCTCTGCCCACCTTATCTCATTTCTGTTCTGACGTGATGATATAAAAACGAATACCTCGACGACAACCCACCGAAAAAACTCATGTTCACAGGGTACCTCACACTCTCCTGCAATCCAGAATACCATAACCCCAAAACCACAACACTGCTAAGGCTGATCTTTCACACTCACCTTAATTTGCTTCACCTGGATTGATGCTTATTGACTTACATCGGCCTGGTGAACCTGGAGTGACCTTAAAGAACTTATATCACCTACTGAACAGGGCTGAAATAAAATGAAAAGATTAGAATGAATCAAAGTTAGCGTCAATGGATGTGATATCCTCAATTTAACTGTTTAAGCTTTACTGTTTAAGTTTGTCACGTGCGGGTAAGGGGATGGGTCTATTATGATGTGGCAGGGGTAAACCAGCTCTGCTGTCGGGCTCTGCTGCGGATGTCATTGATTGCACTGCGCAGTTGACCCTTGTGCGGTGTGGTGCGGTGAGGATCTGTCCCTCCTCCCCTTTGGGGCTAAGATGCGAATAAATGTGTTTGAATGGATGAGTAAATGGGGAGTGTGTCGTCCTGTCTCGACTACCTCCCTTTCCTTGGGGGAAGCAGCCTAGGTATATAGATAGATAGATAGATAGCTTTACTGGCTGTGAAGGCCGTGTATGGACCTAACTGGACCTGAGTCGCCCTAAACAGACCCGATTTTACCTCACTTAGCCTCAACAGATGCAAATGATATGAATGGACCTGACTCACCTGAATGGACTTAGAATGCCTGTGACTAGACCTGAAGTGATGACTATATTTAAAGTGATGGGACGACCTGACGAGACCACTGTAACTTAACTAGGACTAAATGGACCTGCATGGACCTAACTGAAGCTGTACTGACCTGAAGCGGACCTGAACTGACCTGAGTCTGGATGGATGGTAACGACCCCAATGGACCTCAGAGCACTGAATGTTACTATACTGAATCTGAGTGAACCAAGTTGACATGGATGGCTCTGAAATAACCTGAAATCACATAACTATACCTATATTACTCTAACCTGGCATAAAATTAACGTCTCACTCCTCAATGGTAAGCTGTAACAATCGACTCGGACTAGATTATAATATAGTCACGAAGAAGAGCTATGGAAAGCATCAAGAGCCGTAGTACTGTCTTTTTCTGCCCCTGAGCTACGTGAAGAGATACAAAAGGACGAAAATCTGGACCAACTTAAGGTGAAAGAACTACAGGCCACTATGGATGTGATGGAACTCATTATTAGCATCTTCATTAAGTCATTCTCCAAATTTCAACCTCCGTCTCATTTTTATTTTCTGTTGTCATCGTCATTTGTTTGTCTTCCTTTTCCTCTTATACATCTTCATCACTCTCATTCTTTTCTTTATCTTTTTCCTTATCATCAGCTTTTATTTTCTTAAGTATTTTGTTCTCTCTCTCTCTCTCTCTCTCTCTCTCTCTCTCTCTCTCTGACACACACACAGGCTATCAGTTTTGTTTATGTTAACTTTTGCTCATTTTTCATTCTCATTATCCTGCTCTATCTCTCTCTCTCCCTCGTTCGCACTATTTTCCCCTCATCGTCCTCCTTCACCTTCCCCTTCATCCTCATCTCTAAATTTTCTCCTCATTCACCTTTCACTCAATGTCGTCATCATCATCATCATTTTCCTCCGCCTCCTGTTCTTTTTCTTTCCTTTTTCTTCCCTGTCGTCTTCGTCAACTTCTCTTCCTCCTTCTCAGTTTATTTTCTTCGTCAACATCAACATATCAAGCTCCTTCTATTCTCTCCTCCTCCTCCTCCTCCTCCAAACTGACCATTTTCTCATTCCTCCCCTTCTCTCTCGTTTTAACCCAGCAATCTAACGTCACTATGACCATTTCTGTTTCTGCCCATTCCACTTTGTTTTTCTACTATTGTTTCCACCGCCTCTGCCAGTTAACCGTGGTAGGTCATGGTTGTGCTTTTCCCTTTCTGTTTTTTATCTCTGGTTAAATCCGTTTTCTTTTTATTATTTTCTCTTACTTTCCTCCTTCACTTACGTTCGAAGCAGTGGCCATAAATTTTGATCCAGTTTAACATTCTTAGGCTCCAGTGGCTCGCTCTGCTTAATGAAATAGTCTGGTGTTAGCAGGAATAGAATACAGATATTTCCCCGGCCATCACAGGGTTGACGGTAGACGTATTGATACTCTTAGGCTCCTGTGATTCACCTTCAGTTCAATATAATCGTCTGGCGTCAGCGGGAATCAGTGCTTGTAAACACACTATGAAGGGATGGCGCCGACCACCCCATAAGCCTTAACTCACACAATCCTTCGAAACTCCCAAACATGGAGGTATTCATTGTTTTTTAATGCATCAAGCCTTAATCTTTATGCCTGCCTATACCCAAACATTTCCTCAAGTGGCTAAAACATAACGCTAACACGCTAAAAAAGAAAGATTTTCCATATTGTTTCTTCCTTTTCCTCCTCCTCCTTCCCCTCTTTCTCCTCCTCTTCATCATCATCATCATCATCTTCTTCTTCTTCTTCATCTTTCTCAGACCGCTATAGCTCTTAAATCGCTAATCCTATCACCTTCGTTTGTTCACAGAGGGGTTTCATTCTCCACTGGGCCGGAAACACGATAGATACTACTCGCAAAAGATGAGAGTAGGTCGGAAGTAGGCCACCTTTTACAGTTTTGATCCTGTTTTAACAAACCATAGTAAAATGGCAAAGGATGAGCAAAGAGGGAGGTGTTTAAAATTTGAGAGCAAGTGGTCAAAACTGAAGGTCACTGAACGGTTCCAAACTTTCTGCCCTAACTCAAAAGGTCTTTGTTTAATTTGGATTAAACTCGATGTGACGGTTTTGGGTTAAACATATACCGGTATTAAAATGGTCAATTTTATGAACAATAGACCAAAGGCCAAGGTCACTGGGCAAGGTCAACTTCAACATCTCTAATCCAAATTTACCCAAATTTGGTAGAGGGGCTCATGGTCATGCAAGGATGAAGTACTTCAAGTCTGAAAACAATCGATCAAAGGTCAAGGTCACAGTGCTAGGTCAAAAGTTTGGTCACAGACCGATTGCAAGCCGTGTATGTTGCACTCACTCACTGCTCCTTATCGTTATTTGCTCCAGAAAATTTTTTCTGTTCAAGACTGACTTTCCGAACTATAGTGGGTCAGTCAGAACCTTCACTGATCCCTTTACAACTATGACGCTCAAAGTTGACACAATCTGGCCACACTATGGGGTGGTACTACTACTCTGCGGCCGGGTTGTGTTAGGAAGAATACTGCCACCGTATTCCCTGCGTGTCGTAAAAGGCGACTAAAAGGGGCAGGGTGAGGGGACTAGGGACCCCCTCCTCTGTTTTTTAATTCCTAAAAAGAGACAGGCCAGAGAAAGGGATGGGGGATGGAGTTATCCCCGTACCCTGAAGATTGGGTCTATGAATGTGCGTGGATGTAGTACGATTGAGGCTAAAAGGGAGGAGACTGGGAGAATGTTTGTAAGAAGAAAGTTGGATGTGTTAGCTTTGAGTGAAACGAAGATGAAAGGGAAGGGGGAGTCTATGTTTGGAAGTGTGAATGGAAGATTGTCAGGTGTTGATAGAGGAAGGGCAAGAGAAGGTGTGGCCTTGTTAGTGAGTCCGGAAGTACAGCAGTGTGTGATTGAATGGAAGGCGGTGTCATCGAGACTGATGTGGGTGAAAGCGAAATTTGAACGTGAGTTGTGGGTGTTTGTGAGTGCATATGGGCCTGGTAGTGAAAGGGATGAACAAGAGAGGGAGTCTTTCTGGAATGATGTTGATGAGTGTCTGCAGAGTTCTGGAGCGAATGTGAATGTGGTAATGATGGGAGATCTGAATGCTAGAGTGGGAAATGCAGCAGCTGAAGGTGTAGTTGGTATGCATGGTGTGCCTGGAAGAAATGAAAATGGGGAGCGAATGATAGCGACGTGTGTTGAGCGAGAGATGGTGATTGGATAATACGCTGTTTGAGAAGAAAGATATTTATAAGTATACATGGGTGAGACAGGAGGGTGGAAGGGTTGTTGACAGAGCTTTGATGGGCTATGTGGTTGTGTCTAGGAATGTAATAGGAAGATTGTTGGATGTGAGAGTTCTGAGAGGGGAGGGTGGAGGTACGGTATGTCTGACCACTACCTGGTGGAGGGTAAGTTAAGAGTAGGTAAGAGATGGGTGAGAGCTAGGAGAGTTAGGTGTGGCAGGGAGGTTTTGAAAGTGAGTGAGTTGGATAAAAGAGAGAAAAAGACAGAGTATCAGGAGAAATTGAAAGATGAGTGGAACGCAGTGAAAGATCGGGAAAATGGCAGTGTGGAGGAGGAATGGCAGTTATTTAAGAGTGCTGTGGTGGGGCATGCAGAAGAGGTGTGTGGTGTGAGACGTGTGGGTGGTGGTGTAAGAAAAGGAAGTGAATGGTGGTGCAAGGAAGTAAGTATGGCTGTGGCTGAGAAGAGACATGCATATGTGGCTGCAGAGGAAGGATGAGATGTCATATGAGAGGTATAAGGAAAAGAGGAATAAGGTGAGAAGGGCTGTGCGTGATGCTAAAGTGGCAGCAGATGAGAGGTGGGGTAGGCGGCTGACAGAGAATTTTCAACAGAATAAGAAAATGTTTTGGAAGGAGGTGAAAAGGGTGCGAAAGGGAGAGTCTGGGAAGGAAGAACGAGTAAAAGCAGAGGATGGAAGGATGTTAATTGAGATGGATGCAGTAAGGAAGAGATGGGCAGAGTATTTTGAAAGATTGTTAAATGTAGAGGAGGAAAGGGTGGCTGAGCTTGTGGCGGATGGAAGGGTGCAAGGAATAAATGTGTTGGGAGAGTTGAATGATTCTTTGATCACGAAGGAGGAAGTGCAGAAGGCAGTAAAGGAGATGAAAACAGGGAAAGCTGCAGGTATGGATGGGTGTGCTGTGGAATGCCTGAAGGGTGGTGGAGTGACTATTGTTGACTGGTTAGTAAGATTGTTGAATGTGTGCTTTGTGAAAGGTATGGTGCCAGTTGACTGGGCAAGTGCTTGTGTGGTCCCGTTGTATAAAGGCAAGGATGATAAGTATGAATGTACTAGCTTTAGGGGTATAAGTCTGTTGAGTGTTGTAGGTAAGGTGTATGGTAGAGTGTTAATTATGAGAGTTAGAGAGGGTACAGAGGGAGTGATTGGTGATGAGCAGTGTGGCTTTAGGAGAGGGAGGGGATGAGTGGATCAGGTGTTTGCGGTGAGACAAGTGTGAAAAATGCAACAACAGTTATACTCAAATTACACACAGCTGCTAGATGGTTGGAGACTTCCTGAGCACTCACAATAATAATAACTGTACAGGGGAGGACAGAGATGTGAGCAAAATGAGGAGCAGATCTAAGTGGCAATGATGCAGAGACTGAGCTCATTATATAGGGGCCAGCAGAGCTTGATACAACTTGTAAGAAGGACGCGCAAATGAAGCCATAGGGGACAAAGAGCTGACAATCCTACTCTGAACAACAAAAAGGACGACTTACTCTACTATAACGGTAGAAGGGGGGGACTGAGGCAGAACACGCTCGTGATCAAACATGCAGCATACTGTGCGTTAAAATTACACAAAGGATGATGAAATCATAGGCTATGTAACAATATATATATATATATATATATATATATATATATATATATATATATATATATATATATATATATATATATAATATACCAGACAGACAGACAGACAGACAGACAGAGAGCACATATGCATGTATGTATATATGTACTGTACCGCATATGAATGCATGTATAACTATCAGAGTGACGTTTATCATACCAAAGACAGACTGACAGACCACAACACAATCATCTCACACTCACGCCACCACACAACCACACCACAATACACCACACTACAATGCCTCCACATTACCGCTCAGCCACACCACCACACCACACCACAGTACGCCATCACACTGCGACACCGTGGCACCACATTACCACACAACCGCACCACCACACCGTCACACCACACCATCACTGCACTATCACACCGTGACGTGACACCGCACCACACCACCATACATGCTCCTACGCCACAGTCCCACATCACATCACAGCACCACACCACGCCACACCAACATACTACTACACTACCACGCTCCAACATCACACCACCACACCATAGCCCCATACCACAGCGCCACGCCACAGCAACACACCTCCACACCTCTATACCAGCACACCACACACCACCAAACCACGCCACTACACCATACTACCACACACCACAACACCACACACCACAACACCGCACACCACCACACCTCAGCATCACACCACAACACTACATCACCATGCTACACCCCCACCACACCAAATCATCACACCACCACACCACACCACACCAAATCATCACACCACAACGCCACGCCACACCAAATCATCACACCACCACACCACACCACACCAAACCATCACACCACCACACCACACCACACCAAACCATCCCACCACAACACTACACCACACCAAAACATCACCCCCACACCATACCAAACACCACACCATCACACCATACCACACCATCATACCACACCAAACCACCACATCACACCAACACCACACCACACCACACCACACCACCACACAACACCACACCACACAACACCATCACACCATAGCCCCACACCATAGCACCACACCACAGCAACACACCTCTATGCCACCTTACCACACCACCAAGCCACACCACGCCACACCACCACAGTGCCGCCAGAGGGTAATTCCCCCCCTCCAACAGCTCCAATCTCACACTTTTTACCCCTCGGCTTTGACAGAGCTGCCGCCTCATTGGCTGTGGTGGAGTCTGACACCCTGCTATGGTGGTGTGGTGTGGTGTGGTGGTGGTGGTGGAGGCTATGGTTACTGTGGTGAAGGTGGTGGAGCCTCTGCCTGTGGTAGCGGTGGCTGAGGAGGCTTTGGTTTGTGGTGATGATGGTGGAAGTGGTGTTGTGGTGACAGTACGGTGGTGTGGTGTGGTGGCGGTAGTGGTGATGGTTGTGGTGGTGGTGGTAGTGGTGGTGGCTGTGGATGTGGTTTTGTGGCGGTAGTATGGTGGTGGTGTGGTGACGGTAGTGGTGATAATGTGGTGGTGGTGGTGGCGGCTGTGGAAGTAATGGTGGTGGTAGTGGTGTTCGTGATGGTGGTAGCGATCGTGGTGGTCTTGGTGGTAGTGGTAGTGGTAGTGGCTGTGGAGGTAGTGGTGGTGGTGATGCAAGTGGGAGTGATGGTGATGGGATAAAGTCTGTGGCTGAATATGTCATACCAGATGGCGGGTGAAATTGGAACGGGCAAGATTAATTTTTCTCATCAGACATATTGGTCGATTTTTGAGACTGCAGGTACAGTACGGTGAATCTGTAGTATAAAAGCATTCCTCTCTCTCTCTCTCTCTCTCTCTCTCTCTCTCTCTCTCTCTCTCTCTCTCTCTCTCTCTCTCTCTCTCTCTCTCTCTCTGCATGTGTGTGTGTAAACTTGCCAGTCTTCTTGCTGGTGGAGGAAGGTGGGCAGATGAGTGGGGTGAGTGGGCGGTGAATGATGTTGGGTGAATGTGAGTGGGTGGGTAATAAGAATAGGTCCATTTGGGAAACTAGGTCCAAGGATAATGCCCCTGGAGAAATGGATCCACGTAGGAACATTGATCCAGTGTGCAAGAGCAGGTCCATGGAGTAACTAGGTTCATGGCAGAAAAAGGCCCATGCGTAGGTTCAGCATTTTCCCATTCGGAGAAAGTAGGTCCATGGGAAAAATAAGTCCAAGGTAGAAAATAGATCCATGGAGAAATATAGATGGAAGGGGGAAAAAAGGTTCATGGAGGGGGAGGGAAGCTGAAGCGGAAAAGAGGTCTATGGTGGAGTATAGGTCCGTTGGGAAATAGTTTCATGGGGAAATTAGGTCCATGAGGAAAATATGTCCATAGGGAAACTAGATCCATGGAGAAAAATGATTCCTCGGGAAGAACAGGCCCATGGAATAAAGTAGGTTCAAATGGAAATATATCCTCGTGAGTGAGAACAGGTCCACAGAGAAAGCAGGTCCAAAGAACAAAACCCATAAGAGAAAATAGGTGCAGGTGAAAAACAAGGTCATAGGAGAAAGTTTTCAGTGCGGGAAAAATAGGTGGTGGAGTGTTGACACCTAGGGGGTGTAGCCAGAGACAGGTTTATGTGGAAGGTTTACGAAATACCTAAACCTCTAACCAAACAATGGAGTCTTTTATTTTACCTCAGCCAACGAAGTTGGCGGAGGTTATATAGTTATCTATGTTTGTCCGTCTGTTTGTCCAGACGATATCTCCAAAAGTTGTCAATGAATTTCAATAAAATTTTGTGGAGGAGCAGGCCATGGTTCAAGGAACAGTTGATCAAATTCAGGGCCGGATCTGGATCTTATGTGTTCCATATGTTATCTCCACGGATCCGGATCAGGGCACTTCTTAATGCAATGGCATTGGCGGAGGTATGCACACTCTGTGTGCTGTCTAGTTTTTCTTGTTACCACTTTTCGGATAATTGGTGTGGCCTAATAGGGTGACTTAGGTGGTTTTTCTGTAACTTTTCTTATTTGCTGCCTGTTATAGATCACTGCCATCGAGTCATCTCCCATAAACGATTTTATTTAATTTGTACTACTCCACACACGCCTGGATGCATGGAAAACCCGGCATCAATGAGGGTGAGTGGAGTTCATGGAACAGAGCAAATTGGAATGACGTTATTTTTGGAGAGATGACTCACTGTCAGTGTTTTATAACAGGCAAAAGGTGAAGTGATTGGGGTATACCGTAACCAGCGCGGCCTGGTGGTGGATGGTTTGAAATTGCTTTGGCGGAGACCAGTGCATACGACAGCTAGAAACTGAATGTGAGTGAGTGAAAATACTTTGTCTTGTTTTGGGATAACAACGAGCGTATACTATAAGGAAAAAAATGAAAATGTCATGCCATATCTTCAGCTTAAAGTGTTACATATATCTTGTGCAACGGATCGTGTGTCTGCCTTTCTTTCTTGCTCCTCTTTCTCTTTTATTGGTCGTGTTTCCCCTCCCTCTCCACAGAAAGAGCCGGAGAGAGAGTAATAAATCGCTTCTGCCCGTTTGCCTGTCCGTCTTTGGAACTTGGGCAGTATCCCGCCTCGTGGCTCTGTCTGTCTGTCGTGTGAAGTTTGTGGAGATGTGAAGTGGAGTGTTCAGTTGGTAGTGACTGGCTTTGTGGTGCTGTGCTGTGGGAAGCTCTTTACATAAACTTTATTACTTGGCCGTCTGTCTGCCTATCTGTCTGTGTCTCCGTGTGTGTATAGCCCGTACTCCCGTGTATTAACAACGCTCCCTAGCACCTCATTCTAAACAAATGATTTCTGCATCTGCCACCTTAATATATTACCATAAGTTTTTAATCTAAGTCGATATTACTAGGACACAAATAACATACACGAGAATAATTAAGTGAAATATGAAAAACAAATCGTCAGGGATGAGGTGCAAGAAAGCCTGCTAAGCCGACAAGAACATGATCCTCTGTGTGTCTCAAGTCAGTCCCTCTGTATAGGGATTATTGTTTATCAACGCATCTACCGCGATCTATACATTTTCTAACTGAATATTCTGTATATCTGGTTCTAAGGGTTGTATTCTCGTGCGATTGGGGGGCTTTCTCACACTTCTTGCTAAGTTTTTTTATTTTGCACACAACATCTTAACATCGTCTTGTACGCTTTCGTACTTTATTAATGTGGAAATAGCCTACAAAAATAATATAGAGTATGAGAACCTTGTCCAGCATTTGATTCCTGCCAACGCCAGACGATTTTTTTATTCATCTGAGAGTTGTTGTTGGTGGTGGTGATACTGTTATGCTACCCAGTCTGTCTGATCGAGCAGACACATCAACCCCAGGCAAGCAACAGCCCCTGAAGGGCTGTCCCGTGCAGTGAACCGATGTTCCCATGCGACTGACAGCCACCTCGACACAGCGAGGTGCGAGGAAAAGTGTGGAGGTTTGGTCCCTGGGTGGATGCCGCATTTGCCTCTCTCCATTCATTTAACAGACACCATAGCAGGCTCCACTTCACTCCGTAATCTTGTGTTTGTGGTTATTACCCAGGCGTTCTCAATGGTTTCCTGGGTTACAGGAATCAGTTAAGTTTGTCAATGTAAAGCCACCTGAAGTGGAAAGAGGAATAATAAAAGTGACAGGGAGGAAAGTGATAAGTAGGGAGAGAGGAGGGCAGACACAATAACAGAATGATAAAAGCAGCGGAAGAAGTAAGTAGCAAGACATAAAGTGGTTGGATGATGGTCGCCACCACCTACCATTGTTATCTGATAGTGAGCCTTAGGAACCTGAGACAGTTAATACTGTCACGTATGACTTTCACACCTTCACATGGTCGGCACAACTCTGATACTCTGTGCTCACTAACTGTAGATGAGGATATTCAGCTCAGAGGAAGCCACTGGAGCTTGAGAGTATTAACGAGTCATGTGTAGCAATAAACTGGCAAGGAAGAAGTAGTATACGTGTTTGCTATAACTTGGCCAAAAATTTTCATCTATCCATCTTGAATCGTGAACTGCAACAAGAATACGATGCTAGTCATTTAGGACTATGGAAGGGATGTAGCCCCGTAGCAGTTTTTTCCTGCCACTGAACTACGTGAAGTAAACTGCAAAAGATAAAAATTTGGGAAGCCTGCTCATCCGAATATGTCTAACTACCCAGAATCTTCACACAGATCTATACGAGGGTCATCCGATATTCTCCATCCTCACAATTCCTACCAGTATTTTCATCAACAGATTTTTAGGAACTACGTATTAGTGTATCCCTTCAGGTCTTCTACCGCACCTTCCCATACCCACCCTCCGTCTCCCACTGCCTCGCCTATGCGCCGTATGCTCCTGATGTGGTACACCTTGACTCACACACTCTCAAGCTAACTCACTCTCTCTCACATATTCACACTCTCTCATCCTTCGCTCTCTCACATTACACACACACACACACACACACACACACACACACACACACACACACACACACACACACACACAGACTGACAGACACAGGCATTCATGCATGCAAGCATATAAGTGCACGCGCGCAAGCACCCTCTCTCTCTCTCTCTCTCTCTCTCTCTCTCTCTCTCTCTCTCTCTCTCAGGCTACATCACATATAGAGTTTTTTCAGTGTAATTTCGCGTGAACTAGTCTCCCCTCTGCTTAGTATTCAACGACGGAGAATATTTTACAACCACACTCATTTTTCCAGGGAATTATGAGATCAGAATAACTTAGTCCCACTCGTGCTCCCTCCCCTCATCCTCTTCCTCTTTCTTCCTTCTTCCTCTCCTGCCCTCTCCTCCTCCTCTTACTAACCTCTTCCTTCTTCTGCTCTCCCTCTTTTTTCCCTCTCCTTTAGCTTCTTCTCTTTCTTCATTTTCATTCCTCTCCTTTCCTTTTTTCTCCTTGATCACATCGTCCTCCTACTGCCCCGCCCCTTCCTCTTCCTCCACCTTTCCTTCACCTATTTTTTTTTCCCTCTACTTTTCTCTCTCATCCTTCACCCCTCTTCCTTCCCCTTTCCCCCCTCTTCTTCTTCTTCTTCTTTCTTCTTCTTCCTTCTCCTTCTCCTCCTCTTCCTCCTTTCTCTCCTCCTCCTCCTCATCTTTTCTCTCCGCCTCCTTCTCCTTCTTTTCCATTCTCTCCTCCTCCTCCTCCTCCTTCTCCTTTCTTACCTCCTTCCGTTTTATTTTCCTCACTTCATGCTCCGTCTCCTCCTTTTCTTTCATTCTCATTCCTTTTTTTTCTTCCTTTTCTTTTCTTTTCATGTTCTTCTTTCATCTCTCCTTCTACTCCATACCTTCCTCCTCCTCTTCCTCCTTTCCATTTCTGTCCTCTTCCCTCTCTTCCTCTTCTTTATGAGAGGCAAATGACTTATTCCATCTCATTCTCCCTCTTCTTCGCTTTCACATTCCCTTCTCTTTCTCTTCCTCTTTCACTTCTCTCTCCTCCTGCTCCTCCTTTCATTCCTCCTGTTCCTCATTCCTCTCCTCCACCCACCATTTTAATCGTCCCTCAGCTCCTCGTCTTCCCTCCTCAGATACTCATTCTCCTCTTCTAATCCTCCTCCTCCTCCTCTTTTCTCTCCTCCTCCTCCTTTCTCTCCTCCTCCTCCTTCCTCTCCTCAGTGTTAACCCTTTGTTCCCCTCCTCCTGCTATGTTAACCTATTCCTATGCATCTATCTCTAAGCCATAAATATGACTACTGATGTTAAGGTCAGGACGCCTCGTTGGAATCGCAAGATCTGTGTGTTCTGTGTATCTGTGTGACTTCTCTCTCTCTCTCTCTCTCTCTCTCTCTCTCTCTCTCTCTCTCTCTCTCTCTCTCTCTCTCTCTCTCTAACCAATTAAGCCACTTGTGTCACTCCACTTTGTTGTCTTCTCCCAGTCCACACCAGTCCTTCCTCCCGGCCCGCACCAGTCCCTTTCCCGGTCCATACCAGTCCCCCATCTCGGTCCATCCCAGTACCTCTCTTGGTCCATACTAATCCCCTCCCCTGGTCCATAAGGGGCACTCTCCCGGTCTACGATTGTCCCCCTTCCTGTCCACCCCAGTCACCTTCCCAGTCCATACCGGCCTCCCTCCTGGTCCAAACACCTCCATCCCCCTCCCTCACTGGCCGAACACACACACACACACACACACACACACACACACACACACACACACACACACACACACACACACACACACTGACTAGCACTCAGGAATAATAGACTTGATCTTACTATTAACTAAAGACAAAAACTAAGAGAACAGTGTGTATAGATAGACAGGCAAAGAGATAAATAGACAGATAGGTAGATATAGATATAGATAGATATCTGTAATTACATTTTCCCTTATAGATTACAAGTAAAAACTAGAAAGCACTCAGAGAGCCCATACCTCCGCCAGTGCCAGTGCCACTAAAAAGATTCTGATCCTAATCCGTTTAGATATTGTGTAGAATACATAGGATCCTGATCCGTCCCCAAATTTAATCAATTTGTTCCTTGACCCATGGCCCATTCATCACAGTATTATATTGAAATTCACTGACAACTTTTGGGGATATTGTGCGGGATACATAGGATCCAGATCCGGATCCGAATCTGTTCCAAAGTTTAATCAATTCTTTCTTTGTCCGTGGCCCATCTTTCCACAAAATCGCATCGAAATTCATTGAGAACTTTTGGAGATATTGTGTTGGCAAGTAAATAAACAAACATTCACACGTGGGTGAATACATAACCTCATCCAACTTCGTAGGCAGAGGTACCTATGCCCTAGACACCCAGACTGCTGTAGTTGGCGTAGGAGACTTGGCAGTAATTCTTCAGTGATTTCTTCTGCATGTTATACCTTCATTTTGTCTTGTATATACATCATTTTACATCATTTTAACATCAACATTTTTGACATCAGGAAAACAGAAGACGATACTGAGAAGTTTTAGTCGGAATACCTCGCTTTGCTGGGGTGTGATAATATTATAATGAATCGGTGATAGGAACTGACAAAGGGTAAATAAATATAATCATTTTTTAATGTTCATTTTCACTATTCAGTATACCGGTACTTGCACCATGTCAGTAATGTTTTACCCTTTAATCGTCGGAACAATTCTAGTAATCTATCGTTGCGAACGTCAGACGATTTTATTTAGTTAATAGTATCACGGGACTCTGAAAGTATTAATTCTGGTTCCATAAATCCTCTTATGGTTGGAACAACTCTGGTGTTCTCTTCAAGCTTGTTACAAACGGCTATATAACAATGAGGGCGAATCATAGATGCATGAAAATATTACAGCCATGTTCTTACTTCTAAGCACAATAACTGGTTGAATAATAAAAACAGCCATTCCAAAGAGAACAGGGGATGGTCACGGTATAATCATTAGCATCATGCAGATCTCCTTGCCCACCCCAAGGTTGGGTCAGTAAACTCTACGCATGCGTGTTGCCCTGTTTCAGATAACACTGTGTGTGTGTGTGTGTGTGTGTGTGTGTGTGTGTGTGTGTGTGTGTGTGTGTGTGTGTGTGTGTGTGTGTGTGTGTGTGTGTGTGTGTGTGTGTGTGTGTGTGTGTATTCTCTTCTCTTCCCTGGGGAGGAGCAGGGGGAGGAGGAGGTAGGAACACAGGAGGAAGAGCAGGAGGAGGAGAGGGTTGGATGGAGGGTGGAGAAATGGGAAGAGGAGGAGGAGAGTTGGAAAACTCGGCTCTTTATCCCATGCGATGTTACTAATTGAAACTTTCCCTCACGTCACGGAACAGGGGCCGGGTGGCAATGTTATATCACTGGCTTAGTGTTACACTGGTATGAATGTTGAAGGCTGGCAAGGGCACTGTCTTCCACGCAAGCAGTGCCCAGTGACCTCTTACTGTCTGACTCACTGACTTAATTTTCAATTTACTGTCGGTGAAAGGCCATCCTACTTATTGACCACCGACAAATACTTATTAGTATTTGCATTATATGTTATTTATTCGCTCAGTTACGAGGAAATACTAATGACCATGATTAGGTTAGACACAAATCACAGCAAACAAGGGCGCACACATGCACGCACACAAACATGCAAACATAGAAATAACTAAACACACTCACACACGAAGAGGAAACACACACACACACACACACACACACACACACACACACACACACACACACACACACACACACACACACACACCGCTCGCTGGTGCAGTGGTAACGCTCTCGCTTGCCAACTGGTGGACGGGAGTTCGCGCCTCGCTCAGGTTGCGAAAAGTTTCACTGACGAAGTGGGTGGTTACTGTCCCCCTT
Source organism: Coenobita brevimanus (assembly GCF_032717465.1). Taxonomy (NCBI): domain Eukaryota; kingdom Metazoa; phylum Arthropoda; class Malacostraca; order Decapoda; family Coenobitidae; genus Coenobita; species Coenobita brevimanus. Next base: position 22,082,129 of record NC_136978.1, read on the forward strand.
GAGCAAGGGGACGGGTGTGTGCGTGTGTGAAGGTCACAGCCTTGCCCTTAGATCGGACTATATGAGCTCTCAGCTCCCTTCCGGGAGGGTAAAAAGCTGACGATCACGACCATCAAGTGATCCTGACCGACCCGGTGAATTACACACACACACACACACACACACACACACACACACACACACACACACACACACGAAGAGGACAGATTCAGAGAGACAAAACATAATTATGTATACAGACACACTTGTGCGCGCTTGCGCCCAAGCACCCCATCACCATTTTCTTCATCACTACTATTAGCAATCGCCATCCCGACCCCCATCCACCCACCCTTTCCCTCCATCATCCTACAACCCTCTAGCGCCACAGTTCTGCTGTAGGTTGTAGTTCTCTCTACCGCAGGACAGTTTAACTCACCCTACAGAAATGCATGCGAATGGCAGATGATTATCATAATTTGTGCAACTACTTCAAAAATAATCTTCAAAGTTTTGTAACTCAGTTCAAATTTTTAGTTTTTCGTCAAAACTATCAATATGAATAGACAGTCTCGTTAACCCAAGTATTGTTTTCATATGGAATCTCTGTAAATAATTTTCTCTGAATCAGAATGAACAATGGTAATGCATGTGACAGCTATACTGTAATTCATACACAATAAGAAAACAATAATGCCACATTTCCAATCCCACAACATCCTTACTTGCGTGTGTTGGGCAGAGCCACCTATGGATGATGCAAGGCAAACGAGTGGGTAGCTCTGAAACAATCGCGTCTGACTGGTTTGTGCCATTGCCCGCCATCAGTTAAGGGCATGTGGTTTTGGCTTCCAGGGGGGAAGGGGGGATACCGATACTGGTTTCGAGTGTACTAGTTTTGATATGAACTGGTAAAGATATGAAGGAATGGCATCTTAACAAGTGATTAAAAGAAAGAAGAAGGAAGCAAGTTAGCAATTCCAGCATAGTCTCCGGCACAGGGAGGAAAATTTAATGTAAAAAATACGAGTAGTATATACCTCTTATGGTTAGAAGCAGTAACGTTCAATCTTAGTAAAATAAGATCTTTAAAAATGGAAGACAAATCAACATCATTATCTAATCTTTAGTTTCCCCTTATATTATAGTCACTCCACACCAAACTCGTATCCAGAATTATTCTAATATATGGACCAGCGCCCCGCCTTCTCTGTCGTCCATGTACCCATTATAAAGTTTATCACCACTAAAAACCAGCCTCACAACTCCCTGACTCCCAGCCATTTACCCGACCCCCTTCCCCCCCATTAGCATTCCTCTTAGTCTTTTTGCCACTGAACGACGCCAGGTAAACGAGTGTGTCGCGTGCTTGTTTTCTTTTCTTCTTTTTCTTCATCTTCTTCTATACCCAGCCTACTGCATCTATCTTTGCAGGTTGTCACCCCCGCCCTGCTTCACTACCTAGCCCATTACCATCCCAGCCTGTACCCACTCCCTCCTCTCTACCCACTCCATCCATGTCATCACCCCTTCCTCAGTTCGAATATCAAGAAGAAATGTCTGGTTTAAGCTTTATCGGCCGACTTACAACGTCCATCATTGCGGGACGTATTATTCCCATCATTCCCACCACCCAAGCCCATCCCTCCCACTTCTCCGTCTTCTACACAGTTCTTCCACCCACTCCACCCTCCACTACACACATCTCCCACCCACCATTGAAGAAAGCTTTTTACACATATACATCTGTGAAAGCACTGTCTGGATACAGCTGAATTTTGTACATAGACTTCTTGCCTTGACTCGATTCAGCTTCGGTTGACCTACATGGACCTGAAGCACCTGAAGGGTCGTGAAGAGACCTGAAATAAGTCAACCCTCTCATATTTTGGACAATTCTTGTATTTTATTCCGGCCAATACCAGGGGATTTGAGGCAGCTGAGAGTGAGACATTGGAGCCTGAGAGTGTATCAACTGGTATCATTAACTCTCATTGTCGGAAGAGCTCTTAGTTTTTGTATTCCCTCCACCGCCAGACGCCAGAAGCCAGAGTGTGCTAAATGCAATAATGTAATCCTGATCTGGGGTAAATATGAAAAAAATTACCACAAATATAACAAATTCAATCCTATTTCATCATATTTTCTAGAAGTGTATATGAGTGAGGTGATTAGCGGGAGAGAGAGAGAGAGAGAGAGGGGGGGGAGAATATACAATGGGGGCTGGTATGCCGGGGGAAGTGGGGTCGTTACTGAGTAGGAACAGAAGCGCCTGAAGGTCCATTCGTCGAGGCAACCCCTCACAGGATGCGGCGTCGTTCAACGAATAGATTCCCTCCATTTTCTCTTCCTTTGTCCCTCACTCATCTACTCGATCATTGTTTTTCCTGTCTCCTTT
>NC_136978.1:22089505-22099505 GCF_032717465.1 Coenobita brevimanus
TGGGCTGTCCTCTAGCGGGCGTTGGAGGCACAACGACAGCTCATCCTCGCCTGTGTGTGTGTGTGTGTGTGTGTGTGTGTGTGTGTGTGTGTGTGTGTGTGTGTGGCTTGGAAAACCTTCAAGCGCAGTGAGTTTCTGCGAGTTGAATAAAATCGCTGGTCTTAAGCAGGATTGAATTATGATTTTTTTTTGTATTGTCGGCCCAAACTTTACTTATGGTGGCCTTTAATCCCTTTTATTGCCCGTGGCTTTTCTTGAACGTCGTAAAATCTCCTGACGTCAGCGGAAATACTATTTAATTCTAAGTGGGAAATTCGCAGTCAAAGGATTTATTTTCTCTCCTATGTTATCTGCGTGTATCTGGCCATATTCCTAGGAGGCTGCTTGAAAACACTTCCTTACCATTAGATTTCTTATTATGGCATTTTAATGCCTTCACTACCAGGACGAACTTTTACTCTACTCTTCTTATCTTCAATTCAGTAGAGATTTTTGAAACTGTAGGGATTAGATACAGCCTTCGTTAATCCCATCAGTAAAATCATTTGGAAATAGCAAGAATAACTAAACCAATAAGTCATCGTAGTAAAGGGGTTAAAGTTAGTTTGTTTGTTGCTGATTTCCTAATTTCGCAGATCCTGATAACACACCAAAGTTTACCGAAGTGCCATAATTGATGAGGAAAGGGTTGTAAGGTTTCGAAAAAGATCAAAGGAAAGCGATCCATAAACACCACCTGTTAATGCCTCCAAGAACTGCAACACGATACCGTAAACACCAGAGCAGCATGTGACCTTCTGACCCCTACGCCCCCACTCCAAACCCCCAACCACAACCACCACCCCACCCCCTCCCATCCCACCTCCCATCCCCGCCCTCTCCCACTTCAATTACACCTCCCCCTACCCTGTCCCCCACCCCCACCCTCGCTGTCACCCCCACTACACTCCCTCGACTGCTATTACGCTGGAAAATAATAAAACTCATGAGGTACCCGGAAAAAAAAAAAGAACGAAGGCAAGGCGCTAGAAGTGAGTATGAAAGACCCTCAAACTTGGTAGGAGGAAGAGGATGATATGGAGAGAGTGAGAGAGAGAGAGAGAGAGAGAGAGAGAGAGAGAGAGAGAGAGAGTTGTAGCAGGAACTGATTCTTCTGGAGTACGATAAACAAAACAGCAACGTTCTACCATCACAGGGAAACAAACCTACATAGTACTAAACCCATCTGCTACATATTAAGGTCATTCTCACCTGGATAAACTCATCTGAACCCAGCAAAGATTTAATAACTACGCCCCGTCATAGCAGTGAAGAGGCTATATACTTATGAACTTTTCTTTCTCTCTTGTTTTCTGTTTTTTTCTGTGCTGGGTTTCTCTTGGCCAAATTACTACATATGAATGTATTTCCCGTGTCGGAATGGGTGATCATGTCCTACTGTGTGTGTGTGTGTGTGTGTGTGTGTGTGTGTGTGTGTGTGTGTGTGTGTGTGTTTAAATCACTTCCAATGTACTCAGTGTTACTTTGCCCCCTTCGATCCTGTGACGTTCCATTTTCTTCTTGATACACCTGTCTAGCAGATTTTTAGAGATGTTTTTTATAATACTAAGCATTAAGGTAAATTTTTGTTATGTAAATCCAATCACATTACAAAACTTTTTAAAAGAATCTTCACAATAACAGTCACTGTTCTGGGAAAAGCTACACATGTAATTACCTTCTACATTAACGTTTGAAATGAGGAATTACTGTCAACAAAATATATGTCCTTTACATTATATTCGTTATTATATAACTGTTCACCAATCCGTAATCTATCTAGTGTTTCTGCCTCAGATATACACAGTTTAAACACAGAAAGCAATGTGATTAAAGGAAAGTATATTGGTCATACATGATATGCACATTGTCTTATTGTCTACAGATTCATTTTGTTCCTCATCTCCTAGAGATAATTTTTGTTTTCACATTACACAATAATTTTCAGTTATTAAAATAGCCTATAATTAATAGCAGTTCTTTACTTACCTTCATGATTATACAGCGAGGAGGAGAAACATCTTTTATAACTCGCATAACTGATCAAATACCAGCTACTTGGGTATACATCTGAAGTAATCCGCGATGAGCCACCCTGACTGTCTCAGGATATCTGTGCTGATGTGAAATACGTAATCACAAAACTGAAGCCAATGAATCATTAGAAATGTCTGGGATCTTTGTACCCAGTACTGATATAAGCCAGCATGTATGAGTAACCAAAGATAGTTGTATATAATCGTGACACGAATCTGTATGTTCCAGAAGATAATTAAATGAAGAAAAAATAACAAAACTAAGTGGAAAATGCATAATAAAGTTTATACAGGTTCCATACCATCGAAACTTAAAAGCAAATACATGGAGAACTACTGTAGGTACGAACCTTACCATACAGAACACTGTAACTGACAGCTCATAATTTCTCTAAGTTTTTTTACGTGCTTGATTCATTTATGATTATATTTAGTCAAGATTATCCCATCCACTGACTAGCAATACTTTTTTTTTTCTTTTTCTTTCTTTTTCTCTTAGCACCTCTTGCGTACCACAACAATTTCTTTGTGAGATCCTCATTTATAAAGACAGTTTTCCGTCCAGCACTTCCATAAACTATGCTCCGCGTCCCAAGTGCCAACCGAACAGATTTGGATTCATCTGCTTCATTAACTTCACGCTCCCTCCTGACCCTTCGTCCATCTCCTTGTATCCTCAGAGGTTGCCTAGCATTCTCTCAGCTCTCTTGCGATTTAGAACATGTCTACGGTTGACATGCTGGCGTTCCCTGTAAGTAGCAAAGCGAATCATTGCAGTGTGAGGTGTTCCGTCACTGTGGAGCTTCCCTAGCCGATGAACCCGGTTCACGACATCCAGTGAGATGGGTTGCGAGATGCACACTTTGCTGTTTATCAGATGCATAGTTTCCTTCACTATGTCTTCATTTTGTTTTTGAGGAATATCTGATACTCCTAAGTTATTTCTTTGAGTATACTGTTCTTGTTGATCTATTACATCCTTGAGCTGAACTACTTCTTCGCGTAGTGCAGTAATGTTCTTATCTCGCTCCCGCACCACTTTTCGAAGCTCAAACACCTCCTTCAGTAACTGTCCACATATTGATGTCTTTAATATTTTAATTACTCTTTTATCCTTCACTGCAATTATAAATACCTATATAAGCTCTTCCTCCTCTATTCCCATCTTGTTAGATAATTTTCGAGGACACATAAATATCAAATATAAGTACAGCAGTTCTGATTTGCATTTAACGTCTCACAAGCTGCCACTGTTTTATTACTTAACTCATTGTCTGACTTCAGTTCCTAGTTTCACTCCGTATCATTGTAAGCCGATGTCAGTTCAGTATCTTCATTACCACGGTTATATTAAATTTTGATTATGATTGCACACCATGATGATCACATATTCGCAGTTCTGTTATTACTCATTTCATAATAAAGTTCCTACAGTCTACGAATTTCCCTATACAGTCACTTTGGGGAATTGGCTCTTAACCGATTTTAATGATCTCACACAAGGATTCTGAAGTTATCTTTAACCTCCATAGTTAATCAGGTCCGGGTACAGAGAGTTCCCCTCACATGTTTTCTCTTTTCCGTCTACCGTATACATTCATTCACCTACGGTACTGTATATGTCAGTCACTTACTATCATTCACTCACTTATCTATCTGTCACTTACTATCATTCACTCACTTATCAGTCACGTACTATCATTCACTCACTTATATATCAGTCACTTACTATCAGAATATAAGAGAGAAGTGGAGGGACGACTGGATAAATATGAATTGGAGCAGATGGGGGACATGGAAGGTGTGTGCAAGACATTCACAGAAGAAATATGTGCAGCATGTGAGGTGGTGTGTGGGGTGACGAGAAGACGAAAGGGGATGCAAGGAACAGCATGATGGAATGAAGCAGTGAGACAGGCTATAGCACAGAAGAAGAGAGAATATAATGAATGGATGAGAAATAGGGACGTGGAAGAAGTTGAGAGACGTAAGAGAGAGTTTTATGTAGAAACGAAGAGAGAGGTGAAAATATTAGTAAGAGAGAGTAAGAAGGGAATGGATGAGGAATTTGGAAGGAATTTGAGTGTCAAGTGGAGAGAATGTAAGAAAATGTTCTGGAAAGAGGTGAAAAGAGTAAGACAGGGTGGCAGTGAAGTTAGTAGGGAAGTGAAAGATAAAAATGGTAGATTACTAGCTGAGAAGGGAGAAAAAGTGAGCAGATGGAGAGAACACTTTAACCCGTCACGTCCCGTGGTTTTCCGCACCTCCAACATCCCCCAGTCCCGAGGTATTTTCGAAAAAAAAAAATTTGGCTAAAACCTTCGCTTTTGGTGAGAAACATCGAAAATTCATAGAGAAATCGCTCACCTGAGGTTTAAAATACCCAATCCAGGTAGGAGTTCCTCCTTACCTGACTGGGTTTTCTAACATGTTGGCACCAAAGAAAACGAGTTCTATGGGAGGGTAACTATTTTATCCACTCATAAACGGTATTTATTTATTTACTTGGTACGAATGTATATGTAGTATGAGAGTATATTGGTTTTCAAGCAGTAATAAAGGAATTATAAGCATTGTTTCACTCACTAACTAATCACCATACCTGACCTTTTTTTGCCACATTACCTGATCATTATTTCTGGCTGTTTCTTCTTCTAATGCTATGCAAACATAGTCCTCCACATTGTCATCAACTGGGGAATCACTCTGGCCCTGAATATCTTTACTAGCCAGGTCACTGGTAACAGGTGAATTGCAATGGCATGAGGGGGAGAGGGGGGCGGTTATGCAGTGTAAGGCATTGTCCCTGCTTGGCATCTTGTAGAAGAATAGAGGAAGGTGTCCCGTGTATACATACGAAAAATCACGCACGAAAATTGAAAATTGTGCAAATTAGGGACCTTGAAATTGCACGACGTACTGGTACATCGCCGGGACTGGCAAATGCAAATCGTTGCAACGTACCCATACGTCGACGGGACGGGGCGGTTTAATGAATTGTTGAACATAGAGAATGAAAGTAATGCGAATATAGGTGGCTGGGGAATGGCTGGGAGAAGGAGGGAGGTGAGAAGACAGGAAAAAATCAGTAGGATGGAAGTTGTGGAAGCAATGAAGAAAGAATTGATGGAGTGTGTAGTGAAATGCTGAAGCATGGGGGAGACATAGTAGTAGAATGGATGTGGAAGATGTGCAGATTGGCCTGGGAGGAAGGTAGAGTCCTGGAGGATTGGAAGTCAGATATAATTATTCCCTTGTACAAAGGGAAAGGGGAAAAAGAAATGTATAGTAATTGTAGGGGCATTTGTCTTCTTAGTGTAATAGGAAAAGTATACGGTAGGATACTTTTTGACAGAGTTAGGGAAATAACAAATGAATTAGTTGGAGAAGAACAGGGAGGCTTTAAGAAAGAAAGAGGTTGTGTAGATCAGATATTCATTCTTAGATCTTTAGTGGAAAAGTGTCTAGAGAAGGGAAAGAAGTTGTATGTGGCCTTCATGGATTTAGAGAAAGCATTATGACAGGGTGGATAGACAAGGATTGTGGAAAGTATTAAGAATATATGGAGTAGATGGGAAGTTGTTGAATGCTGTGAAGAGTATGTATGAGGGTGCTAAGGCTGCAGTGCGTGTGGATGGTGAACTGAGTGAATTTTTCTCTTTGAAGGTTGGGTTGAAACAGGGATGTGTCATGTCTTCATGGTTGTTCATTCTGTGTATGGATGGGGTAATAAAAGACATACAAGGTAGGGCAGTGGATGTTGGAGCGGCCCTAACGAGAGAGGGCAGTATTTGGAAACTCCCTGTACTGTTGTTTGCAGATGATACTGTGTTGTTAAGTGAAGACGAAGGGAAACTGCAAGGCTTGGTGGATGAGTTTGGGAGAGTGTGTAAGAAACGGAATTTAAAGGTGAATGTAGGGAAGAGTAAAGTTATGGTCTTCGAGAGAGATGAAGTCAGTGAATGTATAGTGAGACCGGATGATGAGGAATTGGAAAATGTGAGTATGTTTAAGTACTTGGGTAGTGTAATGAGTAAGGATGGAAGTTTGGGGGTGAAGTGCTTGAATGGGTACAACAACGAAGAAAGATTGCTGGTTCTTTGAAAGCAGTGATAAGAAACAGGGAAGTGAGCATGGAAGTGAAAAAGTTATTACATGACAGTATTGTGATACCAACTCTGACGTATGGAAGTGAAGCTTGGACGTTGTTGGAGGGACACAAGCCAAGAGTGAGAGCAGTGGAAATGAGTTATTTGAGAGGAGCCTCTGGAGTCACATGGAGAGACAGTCTGACAAATGAGGATGTGAGGGAGCGTTGTGGTGTGGATGTGGATGTGTTAGGAAGCATTAGCAGAAACACACTGAGGTGGTTTGGCCATGTGGAGAGGATGGAGAGTGTTGGACTGACGAGGAGAGTTTATGTGAATGAGGTGGAGGGGGAGAGAGGGAGGGGAAGGTCAAGGATGAGATGGAGGGATGGATTGGAGAGGTATATGAGAGAAGGGGGTGTGAATTGGGAGCAAGGCAATGAAATGGCGGGGGACAGGGTGACGTGGAGGCGATTTGTTTGTGGCCACCCCGTATAAGGGATTAAGGCGTCTGGCAATAGATAGATAGATAGATAGATAGATTTACTATCACTCACTCACTTATCTATCAGTCACTTACTATCATTCACTCACATATATAGATTAGTCACTATCATTCACCCGCTTATCTATCAATCACTATCATTCACTCATATACCAATCAATTACTTATTTATCATTTACGCTATCATTTATTTATCATTCACTCATTCATCTATGAATCAATCGCTTATCTCTTATTCCCTCATTTGTCCATCAATCACTTATTTATCAATCAATAACTTATCTATCATTCATTCATTTATCAATCATTCACTCATCTATCATTCACTCACTTATCAATCATTCACTCATTTATCTATCATTCACTCACTTATCAATCATTCACTCATTTATCTATCATTCATTCACTTATCTATCATTCATTCACTTATCTATCAATCAACCAATCACTTATCTATCAACCATTCATTCACCTATCATTCAGTCACTTATCTATCAATGTCACTTACTAATCATTCATTCACGTACCTATCAATCGCATTTATTTGTCAATATTTTACTTATTTATCCATTATTCTCTCACATCATTCATCATTCACTTACTCACATTGCCCATTATTCACTTACATTATCCACTGTTCACTTTTATTATCCACCATTCACTCGATCACTCACACTGTCCATCATACACCAGTCCACTCACGTATCATTTACCCACTCACATTATCCATCATTTACTCATTCACTCATTACACCCTCGACTTGCTATGCCCGAGTAGATGTTATATAATGATCGACGTGTGTGTGTGTGTGTGTGTGTGTGTGTGTGTGTGTGTGTGTGTGTGTGTGTGTGTGTGTGTGTGTGTGTGTGTGTGTGTGTGTGTGGACAAAATAAAACAATTTTTATTTGATATTTCCCAAGTTTCGTGGAAGAGCAGAGAAACAGCCAAGGGACTGACATTGTTTTTAAAAACAATAGGTCACAGGTCAACGTCATAGCGCTAAGTCAAAGTTTGACCGAGCAAGGTCATATTAAGCAGTTTTTGTCTGATCTACACCAAGCATGATGGAAATGTTGAGAGTAATGCAAGACAACACGGGTTCGATTTTGAGAGCAATCAGTCACAGGGTAAGGTCAAATTTCGCACCTTGTGTCTGTGTGTGAACAAAATAACTAAAACAGCTTTTATTCGATTTGGGTCAGACTTGGTGGAAATGCCTAGGATCAGCCAAGGATTGACCTGTTGGTAATGCGTTTCTTAATAGTAGGCCAAAGGTCAAGGTCGCATGGCAGGGTCCATTTAAACAGTTTTTATCCGATTTACACCAAATGTTGTGGAAGGACTGAGGGTAAGCCAAGGATAAAGGGATTCGTGTTTGAGAAAACATAGTCAAAGGTCAAGGTCACAGAGAAAAGTCAAAACCCAGGGTCACTGGGCGAGGTCGACTCAATTTGATCTTATATGTACCAAGGTCAGTGGAAGTGATAGGGGTCAGGCAAAACATAAAATATATAAATAAATAACTTATTCGCTTTTGAGAGCAATCGGTGGAAGGTCAAGGTCACAGGTCAGGTCAAATGGTCGACCCTTAGACCAATTAGCTGGTTATTCGCTATTCAGCATTCATTCATTCTCCCACATTATTATCTCATTTTCACACATTTTTTTCAGTGACACACACACACACACACACACACACACACACACACACACACACACACACACACACACACACACACACACACACACCGACTCCCTCACTCTCTCACTCTTTCACAGTGTCCATCAGTCATTCCCTCACACTCTGATCCTCTCACTTACCCGCTCACTCTCTCACAATGTCCACCACTAACTCATTCTCTCTCTCACTTACCCGCTCACTCTCTCACAATGTCCACCACTAACTCATTCTCTCTCTCACTGACTCGCTCACTCTCTCACAATGTCCACCACTAACTCATTCTCTCTCTCACTGACTCGCTCACTCTCTCACAATGTCCACCACTAACTCATTCTCTCTCTCACTGGCTCGCTCACTCTCTCACAATGTCCATCACTGACTCACTCTCTCACACTTTTCATCAGGAGAGCTACTGACCCGCGAAATTGAGAATTATCTAAATTTCCCAAAGTTCAGATTTTTTCCGCCCCGTCCGGCTATGCAGAGAAAGAGAGAGAGAGAGAGAGAGAGCGAGAGAGTGAGCGAGAAAGAGCATCACTTGCCACGAAAATACGACAGAGAGAGAGAGAGAGAGAGAGAGAGCGAGAAAGAGCATCACTTGCCACGAAAATACGAGAGAGAGAGAGAGAGAGAGAGAGAGAGAGAGAGAGAGAGAGTCACGAAAATACTAAATTAAACACACACACACACACACACACACACAGATACCACACTTAAGTCACGAAAATACTACACACACACACACACACACACACACACACACACACACACACACACACACACACACACACACACACACACAGATACCACACTTAAGTCACGAAAATACTAGACACACACACACACACTCACACCCACACACACACACACACACACACACAGATATCATCACTTAAATCACGAAAATACTACACACACACACACACACACACACACACACACACACACACACACACACACACACACACACACACAGACTGAAAGAGAGAGAGAGCGCACACACACACACACACACACACACACACACAGACTGAGAGAGAGAGAAAGAGAGCGCACACACACACACACACACACACACAGATTGATGTCCGTCACTCCGCGCTGGTATGGCCCTGTTTATCTCCCCTCTGTCTGTCTGTCTGCCTGCCTGAGCGCTGCCTGTAGCATGCTGTTTTTCGGGATGCCTGCCGCTGTTTTTGAAGGCTGTGTTTTTCAGGCTTTAAGTGGAACTGTTTTTCTGATGGGTGAAGGTACCCCCCCCCCCTCTCTCTCTCTCTGCATGGATTATTTTCGACTGAACAAAACCGTCTGGTGATCAGCAAAACACATTCCTAAGTTTACCTGGAGCGAAAAACAGGAAAAGGAAAGAAAGAAAAAAATGGTAACTCGAAAAAATTGTTCAGGCCTTTGACTATTGTACTCCTTTCACCTACACCTGGCCTGAATTTTTTTCCTTTTGCATCTATTTCATGGACCTCAATGGCAGGGAAAAATACTGCTTTACATTGTTTTCATAGCACTTTTCGAGACTAACATCATATTATTGTGTTGATCTAGTGTTAAGGCGTAGCACTCAAGATGGAAAGATGGCAGGTTCAGGACAAGTTAAAAGTGAAAAGATTATAGTTTTTCTCCCGCTTGAATAAAATT
>NC_136978.1:22104505-22114505 GCF_032717465.1 Coenobita brevimanus
ACAAGCATACTAGGATATAGCTGGCGAATGCACCGAGTTCATAAAGGGTTACCTTCACCAGGATACACAAGTACCCCGATCAAGGACGACAGGGCTATGAAAAGCAGGTAGTTCACCACCACAGCACAAGTTTATCCATGGAAGGTAGTGCTACAACCCCTACAACCCATTCCGCACCATCGCCATCACCACTGAGAAGCTAAAAACGAGCAGCTCCTCTGAACCACATACATTAATGTCTTATGAATATCCTGCCTCCACCACCCAGCAACGCGTGACATACACCACCGCCAGACGACCAGCGCCATTCAGGATCTCCAGGTACATAATATTCTGAGACAGCCACGGACAGGTATGAACAGCACAGGAACTTCCCTTCCCAAGAGTGAGAAGTAGAAAACATTTACCCACATAATGATACTGTTTATTGTGAAGACACGACAGTTTCGGACCGACTTGAAGACCAAGTCAGGCCGAAACCGTTGTATCTTCACAGTAAACAATATCAGTATGTGGCACGGCACTGAAATTGTGGGCCGTAGTACACTTCGTAGAACCTTTTCCATAACAGTTTATTATACATGTTTCACCTTCATTTTCTAAGTTATAATTTATATATATATGTTTATTTATTTACTGTATTTATTTATATAGATAGATAGATAGATGTGTGTGTGTGTGTGTGTGTGTGTGTGTGTGTGTGTGTGTGTGTGTGTGTGTGTGTGTGGATATTGTTTGCCTAAGTAACGGAGGATTAAAAAGATATAATGTGCAAGTTATACAACTGGGGAATTTATGTCACCTGTTTCCCGCTAAATCTGGCTAGATTAAATATTGTTTAGTGGGAAATCTGGTGAGTTTCTAGGTTTGATGTGTTCTGGATGGTTATTAGCTTGAAATCTAGATTGCGTAGGTAGTCTGGAAACCATTTCGGTCTAAGGTGGTGCATGACAGAGGGAAGGACGGCAACAAGGATGTAGGCAAGTCCTAAGGGTACTTGGATTCTTGGTTTGAGTCCATCTTCGTTATAATACATGTTTATTGAAGACTAGACATCCCAGCAGTGTTGGACCTGAACCACTGAGAATTAAGGTATAAGCTGTAGTATGTAGTTGAATTTTCACTGGCTGAGATCATGACATCATTACGAGAGAGAATGCCAAGATCAGGGTGCGGCAGAGGAAGAACGTGTGTTCAGCTAGGTAAATAAAAAAAAATTACTTCCAAAATAGACTCGGCCCTGGTACTATGGAAACACTTCTTCACATTAGGTTCGCAGTGGAGGTCAACAGTAAAATTTGCATGAGTTTTGAAGCTGTGGAGGCCATGCTTGATGTATCTTTTATAGAGGTTATATTGTGTCAGGTAACATGTAAGCCAGCATGACACTTGGTTATGGATTTGGCTAAACTTCTGTAAAATTATAATTAAATGGTGTGGAGTGGCGTGTTATGCTTTCAACTAATATACATTTTTCAATGAATGAATGGTTTGAGCTGCATGTTTTTGGCTTTATGAAATTTAATCTAGCATCATCTTTGTCCGCCAGAGATATAATGTTTAAAATATCTTTTCCTAATTATTACATACGGTAAATTTCGAGAGTCGTGGGGAATCTGGTGGTAATGCTTGGGGCTTTGGTGTGTGTGTGTGTGTGTGTGTGTTTGTAGTTTTCTGCTACATTCTAGCGGTTGGGATATTTTGATCTGGGAACACTGGTCCAGACAGATAGTGTTCACCAGGCCAGACTGTGATGTGGCCGCCACCCGTACCAACATCCACACAAAATACATATCATACTCAGCCCACTCTGTCCCCTCACACCGCACACGCCTCGTGCAGCTCATCACGCAGGACAAACACTTCAGCACAACATCAGCAAAAGATTTCTGGGAAGACCCGGCTGAAGAACATGGATTTTCCACGTATTTGAAGTTCACGTCCACGCCAGTCTACGAAAACAGTAACAGCAAAATTGTATATTATAATATCTCATGTATTTTTGCACTGTCATACTCATGCAGGGGACTAGTACAACAATTCGGCAAGAGTTTCGATTTCAGTTCTTTTTCTCTTATTGCTTTTTCATTTACATATAGGATAACTACCGTAATGTGGTTAACGAACAAAATTAGTGCTTCCGTCTCTACCACAGCACGTAACGAGTTTATTCATTTAACACAGGTGATACAAGCCACGTGTCGGTGTTGGGTGTGTGCGTACTACATATGGTGCGGTGTTACCATAAGGAGGGCGCCAGATTAGGACCACCTGATGCTGACGTCATTAGTACTGGTGACGTCACAGGGTCACATTGGTACCACATGGTGGCGCAAGGAACGCCATTGCGTCCCTCACTGCGCAGGACCACACACAGCACACACACACACACACACACACACGCCGCCAGCCAAGTGCGACATCAACACGCTGTCCACACATACATGCTCATATAACAAACAACACGTGTAGACGTGCTGTGTATGTGTGTGTGTGTGTGTGTGTGTGTGTGTGTATAAGTCATTGTCATTACAAAGGCCAAGCCTGGATATCGAGGGAAAACTAACAGCGAAGAAAGAGGAGGAGGAGGGAGTGGAGAAGCAGAAGGAGGAGGAGGAGGGAGTGGAGAAGCAGAAGGAGAAGGAGGAGGAAGTGGAGGAGGAGGACTAGAAGAAGAAGCAGAAGATTGATACAATGGACCCTAGTATATTAAAGCGTATGATCCCTGGCTATGCGTGGTTAGGGTACAATTGCCATGAACAGTGTGGAGGTGCCAGCTCTTAGGCTTCACTGTGTTGGTACTTTTATCAGCAGAGTCTTCACTTGGCCAGCTGATCATGTCTGCTGTGAATTTGGTCCGATACTTTCTTGAGCTTACGTTGTGTCAGATCGCTTCTTTATACTTTTGCCTTGACTCATGAACGTACCAAAAGCTTTCCAACCAAATCAGAGTAAGTACTAAAGTGAATAGTTCCAGATAACAGTTAAAATATATGGAGACTTGTTTACTGGAAATGGTTGAAATCCTTTATGAACACGACCCAGCTCTTACGCTTCGATCTTCATTTTAGAACTGCTTTCAGCATTGCTTTCCTGTGTGCAACTCAGGTTTGTTTTTCTTGTATGTTTCCTGTCCCACCCTGGGTATAGGCTTGATAGCCCGACCCTGAAGCCCAGCGGTTTTCCTTTGTGCTGCACACCTACCCATGTCACCACTTCAGCATTCATATCTACAACTCATACATGCGAGAGCTGCCCCATTTATGGCTGATGTGATGGTATTAGCGTGGGTGTTTTATGGGGTGTCCTTGGGTACTGTGAATTAACGAAATGGTCTGTTTAACGAAATTCAATTAATCAAACTCTTCCTTGCCCCATCCTGGGATCTTCGCGTTCTTTGAAAAAAAAAAAAAAAAAATCATTTCTCAACACTTCTGACCAACTTCACCCCCAAGTGCTCAGTGAGGGGGTACTGGAAGGTGGAACTTGACGCCCGTAGACTATTTGGTACTGGGGTGGAGGGCAGAAGGTTGGGAACAGAGGAAGCAATAGAGGTACACAGGTTGAAGAAGAGTGGGAAGGGGGGGGGATAGGTAGCGAATTGGTGGGGAGGGGAGGGGAGTAGCGGATTTGGAGAAGGGTGGAGTGGAGGGAGGGAGGTAGCGATATGGAGGAGAGTTGGAAAGGAAGTAGCTGACTTTAAAGTGAGGAAGGGATGGTACCAGATGAAAGAGGAGTGGTGGAGGGAAAGGCGGTGGGAGGAATGGACTGGAGGAAAAGGAGGGACAAGGAACTGGAGTGATGAGGAGGAAGGTAAGTGAAAATGTCTAGAATTATACCTATCGGTTATCGACTGCGCGAAGATCGTGTGGGCAGACAGTGCGTTTTTTGGGCCCCAGTTTTCTCCTAGAGCGCGACCAGCAACAGTCGGTGTTATACCCAAGTCCCTGACTGTAGTACTGGATGAAGAGGGACAAAAGGGAAACAAACAACAGGCAAGAGTCAGGAAGTAGGCAGCTTATTGTAGAGTGTGGAGGCTGGTGACCGCAAGCATTCCCACACGTGAAAGTCCTTGTGTTCTAAATTACCAGTGAAATTACACCGACCGAGATACCGACAGAGAACCACACCACCCTATTGACGGCCACACAGAACACATCACCACACATCAACGCACAACACCACACTACACTACACCACACCACACCACACCACGCCACGCCACACCGAACCACATCACACCACGCCATGCCACACCATACCACATCACACCAAGCCGTGCCACACTGTACCACATCACACCACTCCATACCACACCTCACCACATCACACCACGCCACGCCACACCACACATCACACCACGCCACGCCACACCGCACCACATCACCCCACGCCACGCCACACCGCACCACATCACCCCACGCCACGCCACACCACGCGACGCCAGGCACGCCACGCCGCATTACACCACACCACAACCACCGCATATGCTAGCCACTGCTCCCGTTCCCGCACCTTAAAAACAGGAGCTGGATTGTGAAATAATCTAAAAGTCGATGGGGCAGCATGAGGGGAGGCCGAAGCACAGAGTTACCTGTATTTTATACTCTCTGAATTGTTATATACTCTGTCCATTTTAACTTGGCCTGAAAATTCCATCCCTCCATCATGAATACTGAGCTGTAACAAGGCATTAACACCAGAAATTGGGGTTAGTCACGAAATTGTGATGAAAAGGAGGTGGAGCAGAAATATTGCCTTATTCTGCTACTAAGCTATGTAAAATATGCTGCCAAAGGACGAAAATCTCCAAGTTAATGTATAATGGAGATGTAGTTGCATTTTGTCCTTATTAATGGACATCTCATTTGTATACTACCAATTTTACTCTAACTTGACCTAAAATTGCCATCACTCCATTTTGAATGCTGAGTCGTACCAGAGGATTAACAGTAGAAAACAGTTCTAGTCACGAGGAAGAGCTGTGTGAAGGATGTAGAGTCATAGTATTGTACTGCCGTTGCCATTGAGCTATGTGAAATGAGCTGCAAACAGACAAAAACCTGAGCCAAGTTATGGCAAAAAGAGTATAGTTATAATTGCTGTAGTTTCACAACTGGTAACAGACAATGAAAACTCTCTGGAGACTATTCTATAAAACTTACAAATTCCCGTCCTAGTTGTTGGTAGGAGTTAGGAAGTCAACAATTTTACGCTGATTTTATACATTAGTTTGCCTATAGGTCGTATTCTTGTTGGCAATGGAGATGTCGTAACGCCTGTTCCTGAACGATTTACTTTGCGTATCATACCTTAACAATATTCGTGTACAGTAATAATACAAACTATGTCAACATCAACCTTCACATCATGATGACGTCCTTTGTGCTTAAATTCTTGTTAGAGTCAAATAATTTATTAACTTACAAGATTACTCAGAAGTTCGTCCTGGCGCAAGGCTTGACTTTCACGGGAACTGCTGCGTTGATGTGGCAGCGGGTGACGTCATCACTTAGTTGACTCCATCTGCCCTCATTACCAGTCACACAAGCACCCGTCACCCCGGATGTTGATGTTTACTTGACCCCGACTACCTCGTGTCTGTTTTGTTCTTGCTGCTACCTTTCATTCAGTGCAGGAGAACCCTCTCGGTCTGAAGGGGTTAATGAAGGTTGTATCTTATGCTTATGTAAAAAAAAAAAAAATGGAACCCAAGGCCGATAGCCTGCATAAATATCGCCTCTTCTTCCAATGAAAGTCTGAGAAAGCCAAGTCAAGATGTCTAAACACTGTATTAAAAAAAAAAAAAAAAAATCATATGCAATGGGAAAGACAGACTAAAGAAAGCAGTTCCAGAGTTAACCAGTTGCATAAATAAAATACAGAGAGCATCGGTTAATTCCTGTTTTAGAATCCTGGACAAAAAGGCGGTGATAATGTGTGGCTTGACGAGTGCAGCGTGCCTTTCTAAAGAGGAAGGGGAAACAAGCAAATGTTCAGGGCAGCCTATGAAGCTAAGTAGAAAAGACAGAAGAAAAAGGAAATGATGGAACATTGCTGCAAAAAGACAGAGGCTGAAGGAAGCTAATGATAGGATGCCGGGTAGGTGATGAGACTAAAAACCTTTCACTCCACCCAGTTTAGAAGTGCTGTATGTGGTGACCCCCTTTTCCCAGTAAAAAACGTACACCACACAGGGGCGAATGAGACTCCTGTACAAACTCCTTAACTGATTAGGATTGAGGTGCGGTGGCCCAATCGGTAGCGTGTTTGCCTTACAGTGTATCTACCCTAAGTACTGGGTATGAATTCAAGCAGTGACGAACATTTAAACTAGAAGCAAGTCATATGTCCTTTTATATACTTGCATATGGTTGCTCCTTGTCGGTTTACCGATAGCATATACTCGTACAAACTCAGGCAAAAATTATAGCTATTAAAACGCATCGACTTCCACCTGCATAATGGTTCACAGACATCCCTTCTCCAGTCACACTTCACCAGCATTCGGAAGATTTAATTCTGGCTGACATTCTCCCTCCGAGAAGAGGGTTTCGTTCAATAGTGGACGTAATATAAAACGATACTAATATTTACTGAAATAAACTGAAGAGGCGGTTCAGCACACCTAACCTCTGTGAAGACGATTTTGTTAGTGAAATACCATGATACCATCAGTTTGAAATGTTTGCCCTGAAGATGATATCGTAAAAAATAGGAAGATTGAAATAAGAATAACCTCCTGGGGTTAAAGGGACTAAAATGGCTGGAGAAATAGTAACAGGACAGTTCCCTTTAAATGTTCAGAAATATTATCTTGATTGACTGAACTTGGCTGCAGTGCACACACACACACACACACACACACACACACACACACACACACACACACACACACACACACACACACACACACACACACACACGATCTCTCTCTCTCTCTCTCTCTCCGAGGTAAGTGCATCCCAGAACATCCTACTTTTTACATGCAAAGTCAAAAGTTTGCCTACTTTTTTATGCAAGGAAGAAGAAACCAATGGCTAGAAGTCCGCAAGATGGTTTCCTCCAAGAAAAAACAAATACAACGTAAAAGAGAGCCGAATTCAAGATCCGTTCATTTCGAGATGCTTGGACACACTGCGTTTAAAAGACTGGGGATCATAGGCAGCAGGAAATACAGACAGATGAAGACAGCTCCAGAGTTGACCTGTTGCATATATGGAGGACTGGGAGTAACGGTTAACTCTTGCATTAGAGAGCTGGAAAGAAAAGGGGTGAGAGTTTGATGCTAGACGGGTGCTACGCGCCCGCCGTATTGGTGGAGGGATGCAAGTGGACAGTTCAGAGGAGCAGTGACCATTGAAGTAGCTATAGAAAAGAGATGAAGATGCAACAGTGCGGCGAAGAGATAGAGGCTGAAGGAAGCCGGTAAGAGGAGGAGAGTTAATAAGTCGAAAAGCCACCTTGTTGAGAAAAGCTGTATATATATGGGAAGCCGTCCACACATGGGAGTTGTACTCCACAGGGGCGAATTAAAGTCAACAACTGTGCAGGAGTAAAGAAGGCACGGATTCGACTTAGCACACCCAATTTCTCGGTCCCCTCCCTGACTACTCATATCCTCGGAAATTATTTACGTCCAGCGGAACATACTACTCCTATCTCAGCTCAGACATATAAACGAACAGAAGAAAGAGAAATGGCGAAAATGTGAAATACCAAGAAGATTTTCAGTTAGTGAATCCGAGGATGTCTTTTTTATATTATTCTTGTCATCCTCTAAAGATTTTATTTAGCTTTGGGGAGACGTGTTGCAGTGGACGGGTCAGCCATTACATTAATACACTCCTTCAGTGCAAGAAGCCTTACTACAGCTGAATAAAATCGTTTGGTAGTTGCAAGAATAATAAAAAGGAAACGGCCTTGGGCTAAACCCTGGATTCGCTGACTCCAAGCCTTCCCTGTTGCAGTCAGACTCCTCATTCAGCTCTATGGCTAGAATGAAGAGTGTGTGGAGAGATGTTCAGGGAGCTGTTGCCTCTCCTGACATTGAGAGGACTCTCTTCGTGCCAAGGTTCTTTGTATGCGGCATGTGTTAGGAGAGTAATGTTGTATGGTAGTGAGACCTGGGTAGTAAAGGAAGAGGATATTCGCGGACTCAAACGTACAGAATTGACAATGATTAGGTGGATGTGTGGTGCGTCCTTGAATGCGAGGCCTTGGGGGGGGAGGGGGTTACGTTGGAAGAGTTGAGAGGAAGGATGGGACTGGAATGTACTGGAGCTGTGATGAGAAGTAGACTGAGATGGCCTGGGCATGTGAGGAGGATGGGGGATGACAGTTGGGTGCAGAAGGTAAGAAGTGTTAACGCTGGGGGTAGGGCTGCTAAAGAAAGACCGAAAAAGGACTGGGAATAGGTCATAGAGTGTGACCTCAGGGATGAGGAACTGAGTGGGGAGACTGCCACAGGTCGAGCAGCTTGGAAACCGCCCTTAGGCGACCAAGGCCGACGGTACAAGCATGTTGGAGCCTTTATAAGCGAAACGAAACGAACGAACCTTGACATATCACATCTCTTCACTAATAATCATCGTCCATACTGGATACATGCTAAGATTGTCTCAATCAGTATTGGTGCACTGGTTTTAGCGGAGCTGTTTTCATGGCACGTCGGTGGGTCTAGTAGCCTATAAAATCAGTAAAGTTTATTGTAATTCAGTTCGTCAGACTGTCCTGCTCTGCCTTGGATTCAATACGAGTCCTTTCAAACAACAGATGACCTGTCTTCCCATTCGCCACCATCTTCCCAGTTAGATAGAAAGGCAGCTATGTAGGAAGTTAGATGGATAGATAGAGAGACAGACAAACAGAAGGAGACAGACAGACAGTCATATAAATTTTACTCCTCCATTGCCTCATCGGATGTGTTAAAGGCCAGCTGTTAGTCTATTTAGTTCAGACATTTACACAGAGTAACAAGTGGTTCGTCGCTGAGTGATATGCATGTGAATAATAAACCTCAATCAACCCTCGGCGCTGACCCCTTATGGACCATCCAGTTGGACCGTCTTAACCCACTAGACCACCAAACCTCCATTTGTTAGTTAATGTGTTTACCTCCAAATGTGGTTAAAAAAAAAAAAAAAAACGGGGGGGGGGGTTGCAGTCAGTGTAGTCACCTGAGGGTAGCACTAAATCAGTTAAGTGGATGATGGTCGCCCTAAACTATAATTTAGAACATACGTCCAAGGTACAAATAAAGTGTAATGTGAAAATGATATCGTTAAGGAATAAGTCCAAATAAGCTTCCAAAGTTGACGGGAATACCACCCCATGTTTCCGTAACAGTTATTTATTGTCGTGACACGTCTTGTTTTGTCCTGTTTTTCGAACAGTTGTTCACTGTAGGCTGCTTGCTGAATGAATGGAGAAAAAATATCAACGCTGGATCTAGCCACAGCTTCATCATCTATGAACACCCAGACACAAGGAATACAAGAGTAAAGTTGTGGGGAAAAAAAAAAATCGCCTACTATTCCACTGCGTTCCTCTCTCAAGATGCAGCATACCAGACAGTATCAAATATAGGAAGAGAAAGATACCAAGCTTCTCTCACCTTCGGACTAATGGCCAACACAGGAAAATTAGGAGAAGAGGCGAAATATTTGCTCCATCAGTCCACGAGTGTATCTCTACTTATTTTTCTATATTCAGACCACCATATTTTTCCTTTAAACGAACTTCTCGATCATGTGGAGTAAAACATAGCCTCCACCACCCTCTGTTAGGGGGCATTCTCAGGCTAAATACAGTATATTCATCTGGTTGCACTAAGACTAAAACGAACAAGTTGTCGACGAATTCAAGGGACGAAGCGAATTTTTGTCCCCAACAACACCTATACGTGACTAAGCTCGAGTTTATCAATATGTCCCCTGGCATTGTGGAAGGTCAGGACTGGCAATGTGATGGTATAGGGACCCGCATTCTCGTCCGAGTA